>NW_009270001.1:5171092-5180389 GCF_000687185.1 Egretta garzetta | reverse complement strand
GCCTGGGCACACTGCTGGCTCATATTCAGCTGGCTGTCAACCAGTACCCCCAGGTCCTTTTCCACCAGGCAGCTTTCCAGCCACTCTTCCCCAAGCCTGTAGCACTGTATGGGGTTGCTGTGACCAAAGTGCAGGACCCGGCACTTGGCCTTGTTGAACCTCATGCAGTTGGCCTCAGCCCATTGATCCAGCCTGTCCAGGTCTCTCTGCAGAGCCCTCCTCCCCTCAAGCAGATCAACACTACCTCCCAGTTTGGTGTCGTCTGCAGATTTACTGAGGGCACACTCAATCCCCTCATCCAGGTCACTGATAAAGATATTAAACAAGACTGGCCGTAGAACTGAGCCCTGGGGGACACCGCTTGTGACCGGCCACCAACTGGATTTAGCTCCATTCACCATGACTCTCTGGGCTCAGCCAGCCAGCCAGTTTTTAACCCAGAGAAGAGTATGTCCATCTAGGCCATGAACTGCCAGCTACTCCAGGAGAATGCTATGGGAGACTGTGTCCAAGGCTTTGCTGAAGTCCAGGTATACAACGTCCACAGCCTTTCCCTCATCTACCAGGCAGGTCACCTGGTCATAGAAGGAAATCAGGTTGGTTAGGCAAGACCTGCCTTTCATGAACCCATGCTGACTGGGCCTGATCCCCTGATTGTCCTCCATGTGCCTGGTGAGCACACTCAAGATGAACCTCTCCATAATCTTCCCCGGTACTGAGGTCAGGCTGACTGGTCTGTAGTTCCCTGGATCCTCCTTCCGGCCCTTCTTGAAGATAGGCGTCACATTTGCCACCCTCCAGTCATCTGGGACCTCCCCTGTTATCCAGGACTGCTGATAAATGATAGAGTGGCTTGGCAAGCTCAATCACTGTTGTAAAATGTGTATGATGAAATATTTGTATGTGAAGTATCCAAGTGCATCTTCCTATGAAAACCAGAAACCATGGGAAGCCCTCCTCTGACAAGATGAGTATAAATACTAACCAGCTCAAAATTCAGACACTACATTTTTCTGGAAACATATCATCACCTAGTAAAAGCTATTACTGAGTAATTCTGAAAGTACTGTGTGCATGTATATGCATGTGTGGGTGTGCACAGTGCAATGCTAAGTTTTGCCCTGACCCCACAGGTGACCATCCAGACCCTGAAGCATGAAGACTGGTGACCTTCCAACATTTTTTTAGCTTCTGTAATGGCAAAACTGTTATTACTGGCCATAAAATTACTCAGACCTTTTCTAAAATCCTGATATTGCAGTTGCCTTTAGTGACCTCATCTGACAGTGAATTATTCAGGTTGACTATCAGCTACATTAAAAAAAAAAAAGCCAAGAAAACAAAACAACATTTGCTTTTATTGGTTTAAAATTTACTGCCTTTTAATTTCAGTGAGAGAAGAGTAGGGAGCCACTCTCGCTCTCCCTCACTGGCATAAAAAATGGATAAATGAATCAAAGTAAAACCTCATGAAAATGAAGCAGTTTAACTATGGTTATATATTGGTACATACAGATTCTGAAACATTTTCACTTTCTTTTTTGTATAACTTTTACTCTTTCAACTTCAGGCAAAGACTTAACGGAATACAAGCACCACCACATTTTGGCTGTGAAGCAGAGGCGTAGGGGGGATAGGTGATCTCCATACCTCTCAAGTAAGATTCGGAGGTTTCATCCCAGCCTGGGAAAACTGACGCACAGAAGGAACATCCACACTGTCAGGACCCTGAGGCACCAATGGACCTTGCTGTCCTTGCCTGCAGTCCAGGACCCCATTTGGGGGGTCATAGAATAATAGAGTCATTTAGGTTGGAAAAGACCTTTAAGATCATCAAGTCCAACTGTTAACCTAACCCTGCCATCCCACCACTAAACCGTGTCCCTAAGCACCTTGTCTGTCCATCTTTTAAATACGTCCAGGGTATTTAAAAGGGGTATTTAAATACCTCCAGGGATGGGGACTCATTGGTAACCTGCCCCAGCAAGATTGTTGGATGTTGGTTTCCAGCTCCCCACAGTCCTGCCCAGCCTGGCCATGGGTCCCACCAGCCAGACCTACCCACAGGCCAACATCCTCTCCCTGGGGAGGTGCCCTGCTCCCTGGTTGGAATGGTGGGATGGGCCCTGGCTGCCAGGCCCTCACGGGGCTTCCCCATGGCCCGCATCCCCCAGGACACCCCAGGCTCACATGACACCATGCTGCAAAGAATCCAGCTTGAGCTTCTGTTTACAATTAAGAACACAAAATACCTATATTGAAACCTCAAGCTTTCATCACAAATATTAATATGGCAGGCAACTTCATAAATAATCCTATATAATGTTTATAACTTTAGAGGACTGTCTCCCCTTTTTTGTGTAACTGAGCTGGTGCTGCCACAAACCCAGGGAAGGAAGTTTCATGTAAATGCATTGTTAAATGCTTACATCATTATGGCAGATGTGACCTTAATCTCCTTACTCTTTATCTTAGGGTATCATCCTCTTCATGCATTCTTGCAAGGAACCATTAGAATAAATTATTTTGTAATTATACTTAGCACTTTTATTGTTCTTTTAGACATTTCATCTCTGTGAAAGTAAGTACAGTAACTGCAGTATAGGCAGCTCCTCTAAGCTACTCTAGTGATATCTCTGCATGCACTGATTGCCTGTGCAGCATGTGTCCCTCAACTGCCATCCATCCCAATTTGTTGCACTAAGCGAACATACTCTGTATAGTGTATGCTCCAGTATTCTAGCACATTAATAGGACATAAGAAAATCTGCTAAGTATTTTCTCAGTCATGGCTACAGTTCTCTATACAGGTGTGTTTGTACATGCTTGGACGTGAAGAGGTAACAGTGAAACTGGCAGATGAGAACCTGCTGTGTGACTTCAGGCTGAGAGACTTCAGAGAGGGATGAGATCCTTCTTCTAAGCAAGGAATAAACCTAGAAAGCAAACCTCAGAAATTATGATGGAGAGACTTTCTGAGTGACATCAAAGAGACCCCACAGAGTATATTTTAAGCCAGGAACCCTCTAAAAAAGGCTTCTGAAATGGTAAGATCAAGGTAAAACATATGTCCCCTTGCAGAGGATGATTTCTTCTCAGTCATGGTATATATTGTGTTTGACTAAGCTGATCTGGGTTTCCTTAATTTAGGGAGTTTATAAACCTGTAAAACCAAAAGCCTTTTGGTATTGCTTGGCATTATTACTTCAGAAGTTATGGATCAGTTCCTGCTAGAGAAGTTCCAACCCAAACCTCTGTTTTATGTGGATCTTGTCCTGTGCACCATTGCACTAGTTTGCTCCTAAACACAAGCAAGCAGACGAACAAAAATCCAAACATTACTAAAATATGGACCTTAAATCTTCAGACTTCCACAGCTGCAATTTTGTCCATAAATCACACTTTATAACAAATCGTGAAAGCAGATGGGAACAAGACAAAGAGTTAGTAGTATCAGATTATACACCTGTTAATCAGTCTGATTAAATGTCTGTGCTAATGGAACTTCCAGAACTACCTCATGAAATATGAGTTCAAAGCATGTAATTTTTACTGAGCGTATCTTCTGGTTTATCTTATCTTACAACCTATGGTTGTCGCCTTCTGATAAAGTAATATATTACTAATCCGTTCACAGAATAATTAAATCTAAGGAATGAATAGCAGTTGCCTGGTTAGTAGTTTTCTTTTTTCCTAAGCAAAAATCTTGTATGATTTGAAATTAATAAAAGTTTCATTAAAAATAACATAAAAATGAAAGTGGCTTTTATTTACAGTATTCCGTGGGAGAAAGTTGTCCAGGTCCTCTATTCCTGATTTTGCTAACACATATGTGCATAAAGTGCTTTAAAAAATCGCTTATTAGAGAAACTACCTTCACAACAACAAGAAGAGTAGTGGAGAGAAAAGTCTCATGTTGCTGTGCTTAGAAAAAATCAGAATCAAATTATACAAATAAGTTAAAACTTGCAAAAGTTTCCAACTACTTCTATTAAAATTAGCACTGCTAAATTACAACTAAGCCACAACAACTCTAATAGGTCATTGAAACTTTAAAATATTTTTTTTTCTTTTTTCTCCCTCTCTTTCTTTCTCTTTCTTTTTAAAAATCAGTTGAGAACAGAGGGCATCATTTACTGCCCTGTGGAAAAGTCTTCTTTACTCCAGAGGGACCTGGAAAGGTGATAGATGCCCCTGTACTTTAGTTCATCCATCTGTAGAATAACACAAGACCTTCCTCTTGGGAGTGCTGATGTCTGAAAAATACTTTAGGTTTTCCAGGTGAAAAGTGCAACTCATGTGCAGAGTATTATTATAATCTTTTTTTCTCCCAACACAAGCATTTCATAAACTTGCATTGTTGTCAGAACAGTTCTGAAATATTTTACCCTCAGGTTAATCTTTCCAGCTACAGAGTAAAGCTCTCAGTAGTTTATTCTCAGTCAGTCCGTCTATGCACACACCATCTTTTCGAAGTGCTGCTGACATACAAATTCACAGGATATCTGTAATGTTCTTATTAAAGAGACAAATTAGTTATTTTACTTAAACAAACAACAGAAGTATTACCTGCCGGAATGCCCAGGTGTTCTCCATAAATAATACTAAGTACTGATGAGATGTGTTTCAGTGTGTTTTATTTTACATTTTACCTTGGTGGGTAACTCAACCTGTGTTGGACAGACTTAACTGCTCAAGTGCCAGAATCCTGCCCGTTCTCAGGAATGCTCTAATATTGTAACACTTAATGAGCACAGGATTTTCTTTGTCAGGAAATCTTAAATTCTGATCCAAACCTGTCCACGTCCACTAAATTTTTTGTGATGATGATCTGGAAACTAGTGCTTTTACAGAGATATATGTCCTAAACAGAAGCAAAGCAATGAATAAATACAAGATAGAAATGGGAGACAAATTTTGATACTCATCTGCTTTATGTCGTGTCAAAGTTGTCAAGAGACACTAAAGGAATAAAATCTTTATGGAAGCTTCACAGGGCTGGGGATATTCTTCCGTGGCACTATGATAATATAGGTCTCCTCATAGTAGCTTACCACCTTGTTGCTGGTGTTCTGATTATGCTTTCAGGAGTCCATCTATTCCTTGAAACTTTTGATTCTATAAGGTCTCCATAGTCTCACTAGGAGAATACCCTACCTACCTTTGCCAATAGACCATCAGCATCAGGAGATAGCAATGTTTCAGATTAGCCTGAAACCTCCCTCTTGCCCTCTATATACATATATGTACACATGCAACTTTAAATTCTTCAACCCATCAACAACTCCAGATCTCTGCTGGATCCTGTTTCCCAAATGACTACTTCTGTTCTCCACCATTACAACACATAGTTCACCTATCTATCTATGCAACAGTATGACCTAATGTTCATAATAGAGTTACTCTCCAAAAGTCACTCTCTCCAAGAGTCAGAGTTCCTCCTCCTAAATATAGCTGTTTCAGCACTGAAAAATTATATTGAAAGGAAGATTTTTTTGTCTATTTGGTTAGTTGCGTTTTGTCTCTCCTTACATCAACTTTCTTGCTCATAATGTCACAAATGATCCAGTAAACTGTTGGCAGTCCTATGCTTTTACGTATTTTCTGGTGAGGGAAAACCACAGGTCACAAATGATAAATTCCCTGTACATGGAATATGTACAGGGTCACTATGGTGACTCTGAAGTACTGTCCATATGCCCCAACAGAATCCGTATATATTGGCTGTTAGTAAGAAAAATCACATAGAATTTTTATCCCTAATAGCTTCTGAAATAAAGCACTCTTTTGCATCCATTAGGTACAGATATAGATCAATCAAAGGACAAAACAAAGAAAATTAAAAAAGATATAATACTTAATCTCAGCACTGATCATGTTAAGATTCCCATTCACTGCAGCAAGATACTTTACCAGAGGGATAAAATCAACACCTTAACCGATTAAAATCACACTGGATCTATTAAAATGAGTCATCAGGCCAGATCTGAATCAGGTCTTCCTACACCTGTAAAAAAAGACAGTGAGTAAATAATATTCATTGCAACTGTTTGTAGGTTGCAGTATGTTAATTTCATTTATATAGAGAGAGAATACCCCCTTCTGGAAGTGAAATTTAAAGGGTTTCAATGTCAAAATCAGATATAGGAAATTACTTAGCCTTTTAATATCTCTTGTCAGTCTCCCTTATGAGCAAGATCCATTTCCCCAAATTTTAGCGTCTAAAGACAGCTACATATGTGCCTAGACCCCTAAATGTCTGTTTGAGATACTTATGCAGGCATTCAACTCACCAGCCAGACATCTTGGGGGAATTTTAATTCCTACATTCTGGAATCTAAGTTAGAAAGAAAACACTTAAACTGCTTAGACACCTGAGACAACTCTATCTACTAAAGGTTTCAGGAGGAAGATCCCCAGGTAATTAGGGTTATTTTAAGAAGATTCTCAGCAACATCTCTGCCTTTACTGAAGCGATACTTAGATACTTATTTCCTGTTTATGGAAATCTATCACTGAAATTGCTGAGTCTTCAGAGCAACATGGCATGCTAAGTAAGTACAGGTTTTGGCTAATCCTTTCCAGCTACAAGGTGGTGCTCTCTTTTATGTGGTATGTAAGTATATGTTATGCAATGTTTATAAAATAATCACCTGAGCTGTTCCCAGAGGTGAACTACCATTAATGAAAAGGTGTTTGAAATAGCAGTTACTTCACCACAAAACGCAGACATAGTGGCAGGGCCCGAGGTATGCTGAAAAAGTTGTAAACCACCCCTGGCATGCAGCTGAATGGGCAAGACCTACAGATCCTGTGAACCTGTGATTCCAGATGAGTAATTAGAAAATCTGCCAGTGGGTGAGAATGCCAAAAGAATAGACGGGCCTAGACCCTGGTTCACACTTGACTTTTTCCTTGTTTTCATCCAGCGACTACTTGATTAAGTGAACAGTTTTATGTCCTCCAGGAAGCAGAGTTCCCCCTTCACAGCTAAGCTCCTTGGCTGCAAATTCAGACTTCCTTTTGAACCTTTAAGCCATTCATGCAAAACTACACAGCAACTCACCTGGAGGAGAGGGAAACACTCCTTTCAAGTCTACTTTGGGCTTCTGAGGTGGAATTGCTGGAAGAACAATTTTCCTTAGGCTAAGGAACCCAGGCCTCCTACCACCTAGTGCTATACCATCTGTATTATTACAGGGGCAAAGAAATGCTACTATTCAAAAGACAGCTTCGGAATATGAATAGCTTTATATTCACTGACTTCAGCAAGTTTTAATTTAGGACCCAGAAAACAGCAATTTATATTTTTTTAGGAAAAGCTGATCCAATTTTTCCCAGGAAAACAATTCCATTAATTGTTTCATCAAAATACCAGTGGAAGAGCAAGAAACATTTTTGGAGAAAAGAAAGATAAAATAATCTTTTTTTATTTAAATGAAAGATGAAAGAAAATATTGGTAACTTTTAAAAACAGACTTTCACCTTTATCTGTGAATCTCAAAAGGCTGACTCCCTTTGTCTTCTGACACCAAGATTTAGTCACTAAGACCTCAAAACAAGATTCAGGTCTCATTGGTAACTGCAGTATAAAGTCTATAAAAGTCTAGTTCAGTTAAAACCAAAGTTTGAATCCTTACTCTTCAGCCTGAGAAAATCAGAGTTGTTTTTTTTTTTTCTCTTCCAGGTATAAAAATGTTGTCTGCTTAACAGCAATTTCCTTAAGAAAATGAACACTTTTCATTAAAAAATATTAGCTGTGATTGATGATGTTAAGAAATTTTATTTAATAATTATTTTAAATAACAGTGGAGATGGAAAAGAAAAGCAGAAGACATTTCATTTAAAAAAATATATTTGCCCCAATAATATTTCCATTATTGTTTGAATTACTTGTTCCTAAAGTATTTCAAGTATTTGTGTTTTCAAGTTAGATCAGTGAAACTATTGGGATAGGCATGCTTGTGGTCTTTTGTTTCCTTTTTCAGCTGAGATGTTGGTAGCTGTCCCTCTCAGTTCACTGGGGAACTGCACAGCTATGTGTGTATGGACATCTACAATGGCACAAACCAAGCAGTTACTGTCAGGGGTATAAAAAGCTATCCCTTCCCTCAGTTAATCTAGTGATAGGACAGAAGTATCCTGAACCTAAACCCCCATCAAAATGCAAGAGAAGCAAAACCAAAACCAAAAGGAAGCATTTGAGGGGAAAATTAAGGAATAAGAAAAAAAAATGTACTGGTCTGTTTATCTATTTGTTTCCTTGCCTACTCTGACTAAACCAACCAAAACATCAGAAAAACTCATTTTGAAGATTTCAGATTTTTTCAGGTCTTTTAATAATTTTTTAATCAAACCAGGATGGACTCCCTCTATACTTTTCCACATGAAAGAAGGGAGAGAAAGATGAAGAGCTACAGATATGTGAATACAAGCAGCTAAGAATGATTATAATGGGGAGATAGCTTAGCTGCTGTTGACTGTCTGTGAGACGTATCAGTGGCAATTAACCTCCTGAAGACTGCTGCTGTATGATGCCTTCGGAGTTCTTTAAATGACGTAAGTTTATTACTTCTGCTAGCTTTCTAATGAACAGAACCTGTGTCAGAAAAGTCTCAAAAGAAGACTGCGAGTGTAAACTGACATGAAATATGAAATATCCTATCGTCTGTGTGGGTAGGCCTTCCTCATCTGGAAATATTCTGTTGTGCTATCACTGATATCTATGACCTATGTTCTGAATCAATAGAAGACTTCATTCTCTAGAGCTTTATAAATTCAGGATTAAGCATTTTCAAAACATTACATATTTGAAATACTGAGACGTCAAAAGGCTCTAAATGTCTGTCCCATAAGACCTATTAGCGCTTGTCTTTTCTTTCATCTAAACCAGTCTGATAGTCTTTGTGTGAAAGAGATGGAATCATCTTTTAAATTAATAAAATCACACATAAACACATAGATTTCTGGTGTATGTTTTCCTACTGGTTCATGCCTCATAAGTGGGATAAGAGATTATCTAACATGCTAGTGCTGTGATGCCATCAAATACTGATGATTTTTCCTCACTGCATTTAGCAGTGCTTCAGCATTACTTCCACAATCTCCCTCGGGGAAACCAGTTGTAAAAAAAAGGGGGGGAAAAAAGTAAGAAAGAAGGAGAAAGAAAATAAAGACAGAAAGAAACAATCATCGTAGAACATCCTGGGGGAACAGAGAGAAGTGAAAAAGCCAAAGAAAGAAGGAGCTAAGCCTGCTTTGACTGCATGAAATTTGTTGGAACGCCTCATAGGGAAA
>NW_009270001.1:5169734-5170975 GCF_000687185.1 Egretta garzetta | reverse complement strand
CAGCAGGAAGAAAAAAATACAGTAAGAGGAAAATATCAGCACAAGTTTTGGAGCTGAAACACATTGCAATTACTAAAGTAAAATACAGCTCTTGAAGTATTTTTGTTGTTTTTCTCACCAGCACCTCGTTCCCTCTCCTTTTCGAGGCAAATGTAAATCTTGGCTGTATATGTAACTGCCTGTCCTCAGAGAGGGCTGTGACTCCCAGCCATGATGAACATGTATTGCTGCGGGTGTAACTTATACCCAAGGGTAAGAAAAGCCTTAGGCACAGCTTGGCCCCTTAGAATATAGTAATTAGAGTCAACAACCCCAGGCAGAGAGCTAAGGAAAGCTAGTCATAAGAAGCAAGCTATGAGAGAGTGGGTTAAAGCAGAAGAGGAAAGTTCCAGCACGCAGAGGGAAGGAGTCCCTCTGACATCCCTGGGGAGGTGGGGGATGGGGGGTTCTGAGCAAGGCACTGGTATCTGCCAAAAATGCTTGAGTGACCCTTTCAATCCAGTCCTCCAAAGTGTCAGTTTTCTATCCATAAATCTGGGTATTAGCACATCTTCTCACCCATTCTGACAGCATTACTGCTGCCAAATCACAAGGCAGGAGGTTTTAATAAACTAAAAGGGACACTCAGGTAAGTTCCACTTCTAGACAGCTCCAACTATAAAAACACAGAGCTCAACACAGTTAAATCAGCTTGTGGCAGACAATCCAGTCTTTCACAGTACCTTGGTTTTGCTGTAGCCTTCACAGGCATGCTAGGAATGCCCTCCTGCATTGCACCAATATCCACAATATCTGTCCCCAAAAACATTGAAAAAGAGAAATATTTTGTCTGCCTAACTTCACGATTTTGTTTTGGTTGCTTAATTTGGGAAGTTTAGGAGCATATGCGGTCAGGGTGAGGGGTGCCAAGGCCACAGGTGCCTTCTGAAAAGGCCTTGACCCTCAGTGAAGCCAGAGGCTGCTCCCCCCTTGTCTCTGACCCCCCCTCCTTTGCCTCTTTCAGGTGATAACTACCTGTGGCTGTGGTGATAAGATGCATCTGATAGATGTGTCTGGTTGTGAAGGATGCACCCACTGGGTGTGGGGGGAGACAGATAACAATACAATAGCCAAGGGATATTGTGGAATGTGCCCACCTAAGCACAGTGGTCAGTATGCAAATATGACTATGAGCCAATTATCTTACCCCCATCAATAGTGAGCAGCCCAAGAGCCCTTTGAGCTCTCCTGCACGGCAGCGG
>NW_009270001.1:5136790-5169633 GCF_000687185.1 Egretta garzetta | reverse complement strand
TGACTCAACGGGAGGGTCTCCCTGACAGTTTTGTCTGACCCTGTCCTCTGTGCAGTAAATAACAAAGTGTACCTTGCCATCGAATCTCAAACTATTGTCGCAGTTACCACTGAACTTTGTTAACTCACTGTTTTACACCAATAAACCACATTATTTTTGCCTCCCTCTCACTCCATCCGCGACAGCTGCTTGTCTTCAAGTATCTCAATCAAGTGCTGAAAGCAAAGCAGTGTGCAGCCCTCAGCCTTAGTCTTCCTCATGGGCAGTTTGTATGGGTCACTGACTGCACTGTCAGCATCCTAGCTTTCATCCTAGCATTAGATTCCTTCTGTAGCTAACCCAGCACATCAACCCTGTGCAGAGGAGTGAGATTTAAGTCCTATCAAGCCAGCACTGACCATGTGAGGCAGTGAGCTGGGCAAGGGTACAAATTCATCTACAGGAGCAACATGGCTACATTCAAGAAATGCTGCAAAGAAGTTTTTGGTACGGCTTAAACATGGTGTTGTACGAGGGCATATGGAGTGGCTGGAGCTTGTCTGCCCTGGATCAGGGTGCACACCCCCAGCTCTCCCTCAGTGCCTAGAGAGCACCATTTTTTTGGCAGCCATAGCGTAGACGTGCCCTGAAGCCTTTTAGAGATGTTAACCATCTGTTTTCAAGAAAGCCAGAATACCCTTTATAAAAATCAGGTACATATTAAGCAAGTATTTACCTTTCATTCAAAGTGAGAATGCCATGTTGTTAAACCATGGCTGGTGAGATGGCACATTTTGAGTTATGCTTTTAAGCCGCAGCAAAGTTACTTGTGTCAGGGGCACCGCAGGGATAAATGTTGGAACCACAGCTTTTTCAGTACCTTAAATGACTCAGAGCATATTATTTAAACTAAAAATTTCTGGTGTGCAGATGATACTAAATTGGGAGGAAAGGTCATCCGTGAGAAACAATACAGTCAGGTAGGGAAGGATTTAGATCATTTAAGTACTTGAGCTAATAGATAGCAAATTCAATGCAGATAAATGCAGAATAATGAGTCTCGGAGAATGTAATAAAAGGACATAATATCTGCTTAATGGGAAGGTACTACAGCATATTGACCTGGAGAGAGATATGAGAGTTATTTTAATAATAAAAAACCCCTTATATTAAAGCCTTCAACTCAATTATTGTTAAGGAAATACAGTGTATTTCGTTAGGACCTCACCCAAAGTACTGCATTCAGCACTAATCACTCTACAGTTCAGAAAGCATATTTAGAATTGGTCTTAAAGGGGTGATTTGTAGAGCAATCTAATGAAAGCACATTTCGGAGATATGAGTTTTGAGGACATTACAGCAAAGATTGACTGTATCCTCACCAGAAAGTCAGAGACTTTAGAGGTGACTGTCTAAGACGTCCAGTACAAGCTTAATGAATACTTGGCAGTAAGAGGTGAACTGTTGAGGAACTCATTACTTTAACCCCTCAATCTTCACAATTCTATTAAGTTTAGAGCTGCTGTCATGGAGGAACAAATTCTCACCCAGATTTACACCACTGCAGTTTAAGTGAAATCTCTGGAGCTACTCTTCTTACAGAAGCGTGAAGAACAGGATCTATCCCCCCATTTCTAACAGGAGACTGATGGAGCCACTGCTCCAGCACAGGTCTCTCTCTTTGTATGCTCTGTCTCATCTGATGTCCTAATTAGGGCTGAGATACAGTTGCTTTTTTTCATAGTAGTGGGCACAGTGCTGTGTTTTGGATTTCAGATGAGAAGAACGTTGATAACTCACTGATGTTTCAGTTGTTGCTGAGCAGGGCTTACACCAGTCAAGGACTTTTCAGCTTCCCCTGCTCTGCCAGGGGCACAAGAACCAAGGAGGGGGCACAGCCAGGACAGCTGACCCCAGCTGGCCAAAGGGCTATTCCAGACCATATAACATCATGCATCGGCCAGCGGGTGGTGAACGGTTGCATAACTTGCTTTTTCCCAGGTTTTGTTTCTCTCTCTCTTGTTTTCCTTGTCATTCAAACTATCGTTTTTGTTGTTGTTATTATTATTATATTTCAAATATTAAACTGTTCTTACCTCAATCCATGAGTTTTCTTACTTTTGCTCTTCTGATTCTCTCCCCATCCCACCGCGGGGGGGAGGGTGAGCTGTGGTGCTTGGTTGCCGGCTGGTGCTAAACCGCAACATTTGGCTTTACAGGTTACAGGCATGTTAGTCAAGGCAAAAAAAGGTCTAGAAAGACTAACAGGGCACAGGCTTGCCTAAAAATGCACTGAACTGTTCCCTTTGTAAAGAAATAAGTTAAAGGAGACCATGTGCAATCAGGAGGCTTTTTTTTCTCTCTTTTGTTAAAGTATGACTGAAAACAGGCAGCAGGGGGGAGATGGGGCGAACACTGTGCTGATAAATGTCTATTCTTTGTCATGGCAAAGTCATTACATTGGGTCTGCCAGAGTTCTACCAGAAGATATGCCTTCTGAAGCCAGTTTTTAAGTTGTTGTTATGTGATTGTCTCATCTTTGCAATTCTTTTTTTTTTTCATATTTTGCAAATTATTATTTTCTGTAAAGCTAATGGGAAGTTAACATGACAAGCCAGTTCCTTGCTGGCTATAAATCTGTGGTTTACAGATGTTGGAAATGTAATCTGGTATTTTTCTCAGTCTCCAGACATAAACTCTTCTTTGGCAGGACATCTCCATTTTAACCATAAAGCACACAGATCTGTTCCAAATGCATGGTTGGTACGTTGCAAGCAAAGAACAAGGGCGCCTGGGAATATTTTTCCTCATTCTGGTAATACAGATGACACAAAATTCATATTCTGTTACTTCTAAAATGATAAGATACAGAAGGCAGTTCAGGTCTAATCATACCCTACTTGACCAGTTCTGACATCTTCTTTTTCTCCTGTTTCAAACTACTTTTAAATTAACAGGGTTATCTTAATCCGACAAAGTTTCTCAACAAGAGAAATGGATGTTGCAGATCAATTTTATTTTCATTGTTTTCCCAAGACAAGAATGGAGGCTTTTCCACAAATTACTTGTGTCATTTCCTTCATGAATAAAGCACTTGTTGGGAAAGGTGGTACATGAATATTGAGGATGTTTTTGAGATGATCCAGGAGGATACATAATCTTCTGCCAAAGTAGTTCTGCCATAATCTACTTGAAAGACATCTAAAGATAGTCACCTACTGTATGATCATTGCAACTAACTGAAATGTGACTTTAGAACTGCAGATTTTATATATTCTGCCACTTAAAAGGAGTGGGTTTGCTTCTTTGCATGTCTGTTTTTTATATAAATTTCTCAGAAAAGTATTTTATGTTACAGCTAAGATGCATAACATTCCAGGTTGATGAGTCACTGTTTTAATTCATTGTGTCCTACAGAAATATTATGTTTGCTTTACTTGTCTTGTGATATTTCATGATCAGGCTATTATCTTCCATTAATTACATCATACAGCTTTCAATTCATCATTGATTGAGTGAAATTACAGTAGTCAAAGCCAAAGATGCAGTGAATAACTAAAGTATCTTGATTTATGTATTTATATACACACAACTCTGTACAAATAATTGTACATGGGAAATAAAGTAGGAATCGTAGTCGATGTTAACAAAGGTGTGGTTCCAGAATGATGTGAGCACAAATAATTTTGTACCTGGCCATGACCATACTATTGAGCAGCTTCTGCTTGAAATGTTGGTCTTTGAATTGTTCATGCTGGGTCAAGCAGACAACTGAGGTACTGAGAGTCTTTTATGGATGGGTTTCATTCCTAGAGTAAATCAGGAGGAACACAGGGAGGGTTTATCGAGAGCTAGTCAGACCGTGGAGGAGAAGGGCATGTGGGCACAAAGCCTGTGAGGCATAAGTGATCCTTAAATTAGGTGGAGTCAGTGGGACCAAGTAGAAAAAATATTTGAAAGCTGACTTGATGTAGTGCATACTTGGGAATCACTAGATATACACGTATAGATTAATATAACACATATACAAAAATCTGTAACTACTTCTATGGTCTTCTTTGGTTCCTCATGGCTAAGAGTTACATGATTTTAACTCTAGATTTACTTATTTTCTCTTTCATTGCAATACACAATTATGTTTCTATGTATTTTGTCCATTTCCTTCTAGTTTAGGTCTTTTCCCCTTTGTCTTCCCACTGGTCCAATTTTGAACTTCCATTTGCAATTTACTTTCATTTCTTTTGAAATCCTGCTAATAGAGTTTTTCCTTTTTTCTAGTTCTCTGCTTTATGATTTTCTTTGTGCTACTGACTTTTCTTACAAGTATGGCAATGAATATGAATAATTAAATCAAAAATTAATTTAACAAAAATAACAGAAGGAAAAACATAATGAAAAAGTAGGATAAAGTAATTTTCATATAGAGATAATTCATGATAGAGTTCCAGTGAAGTCTCACAAGGTTTTTTATTTACCCTTTTAACTGGTAATAACTGTTCCAGTGTCAATATTAAAATATATGACAGGTAAACTTCAAGGATTTCCACTGTTAAAATTGTCCAAAATTTGATTTTCTCTCAACAAATTTTTTATTATGAAAGTAATTCTGGAAATTTCTCAAGAAATATGTTGTCCAGGTTAAAAAAAAAAAAAAAAACAAAAAAACCACATAAAACCATCTTTTCATCACCAATGAAAGATATTACACCTTGGAGAAACCATTAATTAGATTGCCAAAGTCTTGTTTGGACAACATGCTAGACGCTACATAAACTTCATATAAAGTGTATCTAACACTCTTATGTTTAATTAGATGGCTGCAATTAAATGCTTCCTTTGAGACCCTTGAGCAGCTCTTTGGGAGTTCCTAAAGTTAGTCTGATCTTTTTCCAAGTATGGGGTATGGAATTAGTGTCTATGTTAACTTAGAAACAAAGTCATAGTAATGATTAAACTTCTTGTCAAAGTAAACTATGTAAAACAAGTTAAGATCAATCACCCCAAATTAGAAATAGATGCAATTCAAAACAAAAAAACCCAACCTGATCCCCAAAATGAGCCATTCCATACCTGCCAATAGTTTTCTGCTTGCCTTGTGTTCCCACTTTTCTTATTACATAAACAAGAAAAGCAATGTTTTCTTAGGGAATGAAAACACTTTCACCTCACAAATGTGAATCATCTAGATGATATACACCTTGTTTCATGCTATTAGCTGAAGAAAGGAACACTTTCCTTCCCTTAATCTCTACTTATTCTGTGGCTAAACTGAGGTAATTGTTCTCCAAATTGAAAACAGCAGTGAAAAATAAAAATAAAATAAAATAAACCAAAACAAAATAAAATTAAAGCCAAAGAGGAGAAAGTCAATTGCACTCAATCATACATGAATTCACAACACTTCTTCAACCCAATTTCACTCTTAGAACCTGGCAGTGGTGATTCCTATGAGAAAGTGATTTTTGGAAATGAGATTATGGCGCCATGGCCTTGCTGCAGATATCTCACATTATCTCTTTTCTCATGACTTGTGAGCTCCCACAATGCAATACTCTTAGTGCTTAAGGTCTCATTGGTGGCTTGGCACCCTACCTGCCAGACTTCTGGTAACCTATTTATTTGGAGTTTAATCATGAAACTGAAGTTGGGTAACAGGATATCAAAATCAACCCACAAGGGGGCTATGGATTTAATTAGAATCCATCCAGCACAACTTCTTGTTAAACTACGAAGAGCCCAGCTAGCAAAAACAGCCTGTGTGTGCTCAAGGAAAGTTAATACATTCACTTCGCTTTTATCTAGTTTTCTCATTGCACTGGAAAGATAACCTAGGAAAGCTGCAGAATCTCTATCAATTAAAGCTTTTAGGAACATGTTACATGAACATCCATCTGGAACAGGACAGTTAATATCACCTTAGAGGAGGGATATATGGGTAGAAGGACTCTTGAAACTGTAAGCCATGTCATTGTCCATGCTGCTACCATCCGAATATTTACAGATACTGGAGGAGTAACCAGCTCCTTTCTTCTAAATCTGAGTGTTTGTTCACCCACTGAAAAAAAACCCCTCATACTATTTTTTCTTATAGCAGTCACAATTACTCCTCTATTCTGAAAAAATTACTTCATGTTTCAACTATTAAAGCCATGTGGGCTTCTAACAAATGACGAGGTCAACTGAGAGTGAAAAGCAGGCACTGCAATTGCAAAATTAAAAATGTCCTTTACTTCAAGTCTGTCAGGAATGCAAACACAAGCTATGAGGAATGCAAAGTAGTTTAATTAAAGCTCAGTTAAAAACTACAAACATTATTATAAAAAAGAGCATAATTTAGTTGAAATATTCTGCTATTTCCTGTCTTCTCCAATGGCAGTGAAATCCCAACTTCCATTTAATTCCTTTTCTGGAATCTGTTATTTCTCATTACTTTCCTGCCATTGCTTGTATTATCTTTCTTTTCAAGGAAATGCTCCACTCAAGGAAATCCCAGAAACCAAATAAACTCAGATTTATTCATACTCAAGCAATAGGCATAGGTCTTAATTTTGGCAAATCCATGCATTTCTCACCAGTGTTCTGTACTCACTTGTTTTTGATTAAGCATGATCCCCACAGGCATGCACCTATAGCTCCTATCCAGGAGCCATTCCCTCTGAGTAATATATTATTTACATCTTGGGAATAACACTTCAGATTTTTCTGTGCCAAATCGTTTTTTCCACTGTGGCCACTGTCTTGGTAATCATTTGAGTCTCTCTGGCAATGTCTGTGGCACTGTCAGAGACAAAGCAGCATCAATAAATATCTCTCTCCTAATTTTTATCCAATCTATGCTTATCCATGTTTAAAATCACGCTTTCTCTAACCAGCTAGATATACTCTCAGAAATTCTGAAGATTTCAAAGACATTTGGATTCTTCTCACACTCTTATTTTTTACACATTCACTGACCTTTATGAAACTTAAACCAACAAGACGGCTATCAGTGGGAGTTTTGTAGAGTCTTTCGCAAAGACTGCCTCCAGGATGTTTCCTGTCTGGATGTTTCCCTAGCATTTTTTAGACAAAACCAACTGTTCTATCCCATATGGCTTCTAAACTTCTTAGCACTGTGAAACTCTTTGACTTGAATTGAGTTGTTGGATTTTATATGGCATGTTTCTTCCACGTCCAAAGACCTTCAAGGCTTCTTTCCCATTCATGTTTCAGTCTTCACTCCCCAAATATTTTTGAGAAGATAAAGTATTTTACTCAAAAGATCTTTTTGTAATGATAATGATTAATGCTTATGTATCTATCCCATCCATAACCAATTTCTACAGAAAGAAGGTGTTTTGGTTTAACCACAGCCAACAAGTAAGCACCACACAGCCACTTGCTCAGAAGCAGAGTGGGGGAGAGAATCAGAACAGCAAAAGTAAGAAAACTCATGGGTTGATACAAGAACAGTTTAATAATTTAAGAGTGGTAATGCTAATGGTAATGCTAGTAACAGCAATAGCAATGGCAATGGTAATGGTAATAGTATTAGTATTAGTAATAGTGATAGCGATAATAATAGCAATAGCAATAGCAATAGCAATAGCAATAGCAATAGTAATAGTAATAGTAATGAAAAGGAAAACAAGAGACAGAGAGAGAAACAAAAGCCAGGAGAAAGTAAGTGATGCAAGCATTCACCACCCACCCACTGATAAAGTGCCAGTCCCCGAGCAGCAATAGCTGCCCCCCAGCCAACTCCCCCCAGTTTATATATCAAGCATGACATCATATGGTCTGGAATATCCCCTTGTGCCAGTTGGGGTCAGCTGTCCTGGCTGTGCCCCCTCCCAGCTCCTTGTGCCCCTGGCAGAGCAGGGGAAGCTGAAAAGTCCTTGACTGGTGTAAGCCCTGCTCAGCAACAACTAAACCATCAGTGAGTTATCAACGTTATTCTCAAACTAAATCCAAACCACAATATTGTGCCAGCTATGAGAAAGAAAATTAACTCTATCCTGGCTGAAACCAGCACAAGGTATATCATAACTCTTCCTAAATGCCCACTTTTTCTTACTTTGATTTGATTACAGTAGTGGTAGCAGAATGCTAAGAAAGTATTTTACAACAGCAGGCTTTTCTTTTACCTATACACTGGAACACCTCCAGAATTAATTTCAAGAGTGCCTATGCTGGAAAGCCTATTTTACCCAACACATTAAAAGTTGCTTAAAAAACACCTTCCTGGGAACTTAAAACCTTCAAAATTCAAAGCTGTCACTACTGTCTCTCATGTCGTATGGTTTGCAACTGTGAAACTTGTCAGTGCATGTTCAAGAATTGAAAAAAGCCATCATTGCTATTAAAATTCTTCTCAGCACCTGGAGGTAATAAATGATGATCTGTGTGATTCTTGGGTGCTGAAGTCAAAGAAGTAGACGTCCCCATGGAACAGCCAGGTGGTTTGCTTAAATAAAAAGTGTTAATTTGTCCTGAGGAACCCTATGATCCAAGCAATGTAGACATACTGAAAGTCTACTAAAAAGCTTACCTGTACACTCCTATTTCTTGGTGATACTGTTAATTTTCTAATTAAACAATTTCTTTGACGGACAAACCACTATGTCCTATGTTCCAGTCCTATGAAAGTCTTTCTCTTTGTCACTCCTGTCTCTTTTTTTTGTGTTTGGTTTTTTTTTAATTATTCCTCCCTTCTAAGTTTTTTTAATACCAGTTTTGTTACTGGACTTTGGTCTTTACAGCTCTTTTACAAAGTGTTTACTGGTATGGTTGAAAATAAAATGTAAGGAAAAAGTGGACAGCAAGTGCATTCATTACCATAGTACTGAGAATACACAGATACACATGTAAAATGAGTGACAGTATTATCACAACTCCCCTGTGGGCAATACTCCAAAATCCTCCATTGATGATAGACATATGACAAAATATTGGCTTTGTTCTTTCTAAGCTAGTTATTCAAGCAGCAACATTCAGAATCTAAGAATTTTTTTTCAGAAGTCTGGATATTCGACTATACCTTTGGCTTCATACTAGAGTTTTTAATTTAAGGCAGCACTCTAAGCAGCTTCACCAGAAGAGTTTCACCGATTCATCAGCAAGGCAACTACAAGGCTACGTTTCCCTTTGAAGGATTCAAAAACAAACAAACAAAAAAAAAACAAAAACAAAAACAAAAAACAAAAAACAAAACTAAATGCTAAAACCAAACCCTCCATACTCATTTTGCAAGTAACATGAAAGCAACTCTGTGACCTTAAGAATTTTGAAAATAAAGGAGTCCTTAAGGGCACTTGTCCTTCCATCTACCACAATGTAAAAAATTGAGCATTTCAGAGGACTGCATCCACTTCTTATTGCTATTTCACTAGACAAAGCATTGTGTGTTCATTAAGTGCAGGGACACCATTAGTAAAAGGATATATCCCACATCCTTTCTTGAGGATGGTCTTAGTATCTCTAGTTTCTAATTGAACCAAGAGGTTTATATGAGATTTTCAGATGACCTTTTGTTGAATGTATTTTGAAGAAAAGATAGTGATAAAAATAATTTTAAAAAGGGGATTCTCCAGATGGATAAATGTTTATATTTTTATGTTTGTTACTAAAAGAGCAAGTCTAAAGCCAACACAGAAACAATAGCAATACACTAGGAGGTTAGATTTAACTTTCCCTGTACTTTTGCCCTCTTTGAGTTCACCTACATTAACAAAAATATTAATGGTGCTATAGAGCTTTCCTAACTATTTCTGGAGGGGGAATAGGGATTATTTGATTCCTTTTTAATCACAATTTATGTCAGTATAAAAGTTATAGAGATTGCCAGAAACTAAAGGAACATGATGTAGCATCACAGGAAAAGTGTAAAATCAATATCTCCAGGTGTTTGAATGCTGCACTTGGCAGCCCCTCTCTAATCCATAGTCAGTGCTATATTTTATGTATATAACTGAGGCTCTGTTGTTAGATAATCTTCAAACCCAAGTAGACTGCACCAGTACAATGATCACAGAGACAGAGGGGCTTCTAGTTTTGGTGTGTAATAAAGGATTTTGCAATAGGCATCCATACACTTGCTGTAGCTACTGAAAAGGAGGAAAATACCTCCTGTCTGCCTGAAGTGTCTGGAAGTGTCTTTGCTTCCCGATGTTAGAAGAAGTCGAGGTTAGTTATGCTCATAACTTACATGTCACATGTACAGCGATCAATCCAGGCTCAACAATGGCCATTTTTTATTGGGGGATGTATGTTTGTCACAAGACACTGTCAGAAGAAAATGCAGAGCCTTTTTACTTTCCCTCTCTTTCTGTTTTCTTTCAGAAATCCTGGTAGAAGCCAGACATAGCTACAATAATTCTTGGGCATTCTTTGCTTCTCAAAATTGTAATTGATTTACAATCTGTCCAGATCTCTAACTTTACACAATCAAAACAGTGAACTGTAGTTAGTTACATGTCTAGCTATCAGCCAACATCTTGTCACTAGAGAAGATCATTTGACTGTCAAGAGAGAAAAATGAAACACTAAGGACTGAAATCCCTAAAATATTTAACATATGTCTTAGTATCAACAATGTTTCTAAGCAGAAGAGTTGTTGGTGGGTAGTCTCTGATCCTGTTTTCCCGAGAAAGGTTTTGCAATGAGATTTCACCCCATGTTTGGCTCTAAAGAAGGTCAGATCTTTCCTGGGTTTGATTTTGGGTAGAAATAAGCCTCATACAGTTTGGAGGAGACTTATGTTAATCTCATTTAGTTCAGCCATGTGAATTTTAGGGAATTTTCTTAATATCCTTGTTTTCTGCAAGTTTTAGACTCAAATCTAAGAATCTGGGCTTGTTTATTCTATTTAGGTGTTTAGTGCACTACAATCATACCTCATTCAGTTGTAGCCTCACACATAGAAAATGCATTTACACTCTCTCTCCCACACACACAAACAAACAAAAAACCTGCATGTATATATTTGTGTGTACCCACTAGCTCTGCTTTATACTTGGCTTGTAAATTATTTGAAGAAAGTCCTATGTTTGCACAATACATAATTGAACAAAATCCTGATCAGTCACTGCATCTCTTTCTTAAGCACTACTACAACACAAATATAAATATAAACAAAAATACAAATGTAAATAAAAAAACAAATACAAATAAAAATAAAAATACAAATACTACTACTACTAAATAATAATAGTATTAAACAGCATTACCTTTGTCCATACCAAGGACACAAACAGATTTAAAACTGTCTCTTTATCACTTTTCTTATATGTGCATAATATTATTATTTATTCTTGTTACTATGAATGCTGTTACTAATAAAATACTTTTAATTAAAGCACTTTTAAGACTTCTTGTACCCTACACATAAGAAAAGCTAATGGTGCTGAAAGGACGTTAGCAGATTGTAATTTATGGAAAACAAAGTTGAAACTTATATATGTCATCAAATTTCTGTTGGGTGAAACTGTAATCGATGTTTGTTCAAAAAACCTCCAAAGAATCAATGTAACATCCTTTGATAAGTTATGACCTCTCTGCTGAAAAACTACTAAGTCACTGGCTATGCACTTGTGGGCTTAGATTCAGCCTTTCTATATTTACGTACTTAAGGGAAGAATTTAACTTGGGAGCCTGGTCTGCACAGGCTTCCTGTGCAGTAAATGCTTTAGAGACCGAGGCAGATCTAAGCAAGACTGAGGCACCCCTTGGACAAGTTTCTCTGGCTACAAAAGTAGCTTAGCGTTGCGACTCCTTTTAGCTGCCCCAGGTAGGTGGGCAGAGATGGGTAGGAAGAAATCTCGGCTGCTGTAGATTAAAACTAAGCTCAGTGCTATCATATGCTTGTCTTTTACAACGGATTTGAGTGTGCATGTAGCTAGTTACCAGCCTTCTGTGAGAAACTCCTTTGTGAACAGCTGAAGTAAGGTATCTTTTGTCACTAAAAGAAAATGTTTGAACTGGCTAGATGGTTCACAGCCTTGACACAAGGCCAGGTTGGATGACGTAAACTCTTATGACCAAAATGCTATTTTTGGTGCTTCCAGGAAAGTAAAGGCTCTTGGGTTTCAGCTCTGTGTTTGGACCAGATTTGATTGTTTGTACTGATACTTGCAGCAGCTTCCCTGCCAACCTACTTAGTCAAACCAATAAAGCATCTTTACAGCACCACCTTACCAGCCAGTATTGATTCACTTGCATGTGTTACCTCAATAGTAAAACGCTGCAAGGATTTACTCCCTCTGCTTTTTCCTTCTCCACGCAGTCATTACTCAGTACAAAACCCCCTTAACCTGGTAAAGTTGTTGCTCTTGTTAATACTGGTTTAGCAAATTATCGATCCAAATAATGAGAACAGGAATCATTTGCTCCTATTTACAATGAGCAAATTGGATCTACATTCTGTCCCAGTAATTTTCTCTATAGATCTTCCAGTGGGACTGGACAAACGGATCATAAAAAATTAAATAAATAAAGCTACCAAGAAGCTGTGTGAGGTTGATGATGCACTTGAGCTGAATCCAAACTTTATTGGTGTTTCTCAGCTTCTATTTGAAAACTTATAAACACTGCTCTTTGGAGCTTTACAATGGGTTTTTCTTCGCTTGTCTGGCAGAGGTATCAAGTAAATTCCTCAGTCCTAATGAAACTGATGTACAGCCCATCAACTTTCCATCACATCTGTGCAAGGGCAGCACAATGTCAATGACACTAAACCAAAATGAATTAATATTGCAAAATACATTTCATATGCTATTAGAAAATTTTAGAAGGAGAGTGACAGTCCCAGGTTGCCCAATGCCATGCCTTGCTGTAATTTGTAAACTTCTTTCCAACCCATGTTTCTCTTTGACCATTTTAATCAAATTCTATGAATATATTCTCATATTGGGCTGTACAATGTGATAGCAAAATTTGTACTTAGATACCTAAAAATAAATAGCTTGCTCTTCATGGGAGCATAAAGAACACATACATGCACGTAACTAGACATGTAGTACGGTCTGTTGGAGAATTCATGGTTCAGTGTTCCTTCCCAGATCACCTTCCCTTTTAGACCTGTTTAGACAAATATTACCTCTAGTTTTATTTTGTGTATTTATTTTGTTAATTTTATGTGTATTTAAAGCAGTATTTCCTACACACATCTATTTTAATATTACCTTTTTAATGAACATTCATTTTGAAATCAGAAATATATATTTGGGATTTTTCTTAATGAGATGTGCATTTGTTCTGTTCTATGACGTTCCAGTTCCACTTGGTCTTCCTTTCTTGCTCCAGCGTGTAACCTAAGCTAACTCAAATTTCAGAAGAAGAAAGAGCTCACCTAACAGAGCAATTTTCTGAGCCAATACTGTGCAATAAGGACTTAACTTTCACTCTACCCATCTTCTGCTACCTTCTTTGAACTAATTCAGCCATGCTAGAAGACTACTCACTGTTTACTAGTGGAGCTCAAAAGTCCAGTGGAAATGTCCAAGAAATATCTGATGCAAGTAAAAGACAGCTGAATCTAATCATTCCTTCATTTTAACAGCATCAATTGAATGTTGTCAAAGGAAAAAAAATCCAAAGAAAAAGCAAAGGAACGCTTCACTGTATTGTATTTATTGTTAGAGTCTGAAAACTCTGTCTCCCCTTAGAGTAGAAAAACAAATTTTAATAAAGCAGCATATTAAAAAAACCATGTTCTTCTTTTTACTTCTTCATGTACATAGCCCTTGGAACTTGGGGCCTAACAGATTGCTCTATTGCACTAGGATTTACAGTGATCTATTTCTTAACATGTGCTTTTTAATAGATGTATTCATTTCCATGCATATAATATATGTATCAATTTTAAAAATTAGGAAAATAAAACTCGGTCTCTGTATTTCAGTACAGGGGAAAATCAAGGACATGGAAAGTCATTTCATTGACAAATAAAAAGCATAGCTGGATCAAGAAAGTTGACAAAATCTTTCCAAAATGCAAAGTGTTTTCATCTTTCCCCTCCTCACCCTCTGAAATACAAAAAATGGCAATGGCTCATTTTGTACACTTCTAGAGTATTTTTCTGGACTGAAAGAAGGTACACAGAAGGCAAAAAGGCAAGGAAGAAAGAGCAGGGAAGAGACAGGAAAGAGGGAGGGAGGAAGGAGGGAAGGAAGGAAGGAAGGAAGGAAGGAAAGAAGGAAGGAAGGAAGGAAAGAAGGAAGGAAGGAAGGAAGGAAGGAAGGAAGGAAGGAAGGAAGGAAGGAAGGAAGGAAGGAAGGAAGGAAGGAAGGACGGAGGGAGGGAGGGAGGGAGGGAGAGAAAGGAGCGGGAGAGAGAGTAGGGAAGAAAGAAAGAAAACCGAGAAGGAAGAAGAAAGAAAAAAAAGGGAAAAGACAAGACTGTAAATTCTTCATTGCTGTCCTGCTTGGCTTATCTGCTGTGATTTACTGTTGTGATTGTTGACTAGCTGACCACTGATTTCAATGCAGGGGTATAGAAGAGACAGATTGACATGGGTTTCATTAAAATTCAAGAAACTCAACTCCACAGAGAGCATGACTAACTTCCTTATACATGACAAGAATCCCCACAGATGGTTCTTCACCCTTGCTAAAGGAATTAAGTCTACCAAAAGAATCCCTGTCTATAAGCAGCCAATTCCCCAAATCTACAGGCTCATCTGCACAGAAATTCTTTATACTGTCATTCTTAAGTACCTTAGGGTAGCAGTGAAAGACAGGGAGCCAACAGGGAGTGCCGACTGCTGCCTCCACTACCCCTCAAGCATGCTGGTGGCATGGGGATGATGGGATTATAAAGTAAACATAATAAAACACAGTACTAGGGCATTCAGTGGCCACAGAATATTTGCTTGCTTATCTTTTCCCTGTAAGAAGTGGGGATGAAATTCTTATTACAACTGCACAGACCCTGTGTACAAAATTGACAGTTATTAAACCATTAAGGTAGTCCACAAGCGAATATTGAATTTAGTTTTCTATACCAATTAACTTTCTCTTTTCATATAATTCCTTTTTTTTTTTTTTTCTTTTTTTGTTTTCTTGTGATTATTCTCTCAAGCCCTACATTTTATCATCAAATGTTGAAGGTCTCCCTGTCTGGCTCCCTGTCTCTCTTTTGCTCCCTTTCACTTCTGCTTATACACACACAAAGCCTGTTAATAGCTGGCTACATTGTGTCATAAAGGATGAAGAAGAAGAAGCTTCATCTACTTAAAAAAAAAATCCTTCTGTCCTGTTTTTCTATCAATCAAGCTAGCAGTAATTAAACGTCAGGAGTGGGGGAGGAAAACAAGGCTTTTGCCTGAAGAACAAAAGAAGAAAAATTTAATAGGGAAAGTAAATAGTAATAGTAAAAGGATCACCTGTTTCTATATTCAAAATGAGGAAACTGTTATGAGGAACCTGGAAATAATGTTTTTTAAGCATTTGTTAGTAAACAGGGACATCAGTAAGACATCTGTTTCTCAGGGTATGAAACCTCTCATCTCTTGGTCACTGGTTGGACCTAATTCTCCTGCTGTAATAATCAAATTTTATTCCTATCTGATCAGGCATGGTCTCTGAGAGCTCAACAAGAAGCCTCAAATCCATGTCATTCAGAGTACTATGCATGAGCATCACACAAAGGCTGTTGATTTTATAGTCACAATTCTTTGTGAGATAAAAAAAGGAGTATCACTGTCGTACTGATGTAAAATTGTGGAAAACAGTGATCATATCAACTGCCTCAAGAAATATCAACAGTTCTCAGCAGAGACAATTAGCCAATATAGGTCATCTATGAACTTCTGGGTCAATAAATTAAATATAAGACCATCCATCCTCTTATCAAAGGGAAGATAAGGACATGGAATTTACATGGGAAGCATTCACTGTTAGAAGATGACTGTACAGTACCAAGGATATTGAAGTAAGATAGAAAAACTTATCACACTACAGCAGATGCTACTTAGAAAATGCCATCTCCATTTCTACCAGTCTGTCATTTCTAGATAATACCCAGCTGACTTCTCAGTACTTAGGGATGAAACTAAAATTCTATAAAAGACTTTTCCCTCAAAGTGTACTTTTTTTCAGAAATTTTAGATGTTCTCCTCAGTTCCTCTCTCAAAGGAATCATCATAACAAAGGAGATGTTGATCTGTGGCTGGAAAAGAACAATTGGCTGGCATGGATGATCCTTTTATTGTGGGTTTGCCACTAGACAAAAAATGTTAAGTACATCCTAAAACAAGTATGGATGACAGAAAGTAGAGTAAGGCAATACGACTGATTGGTTATAAAGTCTTACAGAGCTGGTAGACAAATGGCCAAATCGTTTCTTATCCACACATCAGGAAGATCAGCCACCTTTCTAGTTCCTGAGCATGAGGGGCAAAGGCTATAGGTCAATTCCAAGGCTGTCACCTTCACCTGCATTTTCTGTGCCAGTGTCAGTTCCATCCCAGATACTGTCTGGATTAGAACTGAATTTACGGGCAAACTCTAGTGATTGCAGCTGTGAAGAAGGAGATCTCAGTGGGAAGTGTATCCATCCATTTAGAGGCCCTAGAAATCCTAGCTGGATAAAAGGTCTTCTCTGTACCCCTTTTCTTTGTTATGTGTCTCATCAATATTTGGAAAGTTTGTCCTCCCTTTAAACATTTCTGCTAGATTTTAAGGATGCTTCTTCCTACATGAGCAGATTATTCTTCAAATATGGGCAGAATAACATTCTTGGTCAGGCTTCCTTTTATCAGTAGACTGTTGGCTCAGGGAGATGTGCAAAGGACTGTTCTTTTGCGTATGCAAGAAAACTTCCCATTTCTAAGAAACATGTGAGGATGTTAGCACTGGATCACCCTGCCATCTTTGTCCTCTCCACACTGGTGAAGTCTCCTCAGCCTCCAGGGTACGCATTCTGCTGTGGTCAGCCACTACAAAGATGTAAGATCTTAAACTACTTGTAAGAGTGTAAGTGGGTCAAAAATGTAAAAGGTGATGCAGAAGATGGGCTGTCTTGGAAAACCATACTTTTTTTCCCTTCTGTTGTTCCCTCATTCTTTGAACTCCTCCCCTGTCACCTAAATCATCAGTATCTGTAATGAGGTTTTCTCTTTAGAAACAAATTGTGGTGAATATAACGTGTGTGGTCCAGCATCCCTTACTAATGGAGCCTTTTTAGTCTCCAGAGGACACCTGGCACTGAATATATACATGCTCTAAAAACTGTTGCAAGACTCCCTGGTGAACAGGGCTATCTGTTCCCTGGTATGTAATTATTTTTTATTTTGGGTAAGAAATAAAAATTATTCTCGGTACACATGGTTCACTCTGAGACCAGAGTACAAAACATTGATTCCCATCCTCCCCGAATTATCTTGTTCCTCTCTGAATGGACCTTTTCTGGTCTCTATAATGCCAGGTGGCAAGAGATTTCAGCGTTTAAATTTTGTCTAACTACAGTAATGCATATTTTTATAATAAAATAGATATTATAAAAAAAAAGCAATCTTAGTCCTTCTGAGTAATCCAGCTTGAAAGTGCATGTGCTTTTGAGGTCCTATCCTTCAGTCTTGCTTCTCCACCTGGACGCTTTTACTACTTCCAGGACTGTAACACACTGCACACAAACTTCATGTGTCCCATGTTCGTATTTCTTTCATCTTCCTCTGAAACATGTTTGCCTGCTTTCTTCTCTTCTTGGAAATCTTCTTTATCTCTACTTGTG
This sequence comes from Egretta garzetta, assembly GCF_000687185.1. Lineage (NCBI taxonomy): Eukaryota > Metazoa > Chordata > Aves > Pelecaniformes > Ardeidae > Egretta > Egretta garzetta. The sequence goes on along the minus strand of NW_009270001.1, from coordinate 5,151,945 downwards.
CTTCAAGATCCCTGATATCTGTGTGCTTCACTTCCTGCTTTTTCCAGCCAGCTCTTCAAAACAACATTGCAGCAGATCATAATCCACTGCTGTCAGAGAAGGTCTGATATTTTCTCCATTGAGAGAATTTCACCAGACCCATATAGCAGGAGCCACCAGAAAGTGAAAAAGCAACCCTCCTCTGTCTGCTGCTCAGCCTTTTAGCAGAACAGAGGAGAACATAGTGTAACACTCAGAAACACACAGCAAACCAGAGCAAGCAAACAAAACAGATGCCATCTGCCACAGTCTAGGGAGCATATTCCCTGCCAACCCTGACTGAAGACAGACAGAATCTATTCAGTTTAAAGGCTCTAAAGGAGTTTTTTACCATGTCATGTTATATCTATGTTTTCTTTGTATGAAGAAACAGGCTGATAGATCCAGTATTTATTTATTTTCATATTTTTAAAGGTTTTTATTTGCTATTTTCCTTTGAGAACACTGTACAGGTACTGAAGTCTTTCACATAATAACAGAAACTGAGGTCCCAGAGAGGGTCAAACTTTATAGTGTCAGTTTCTATTATGTGGAGGATAAGTCAGGAAATTCCTTTGTCCTGAATAAACTTCAGCCATCACCAATGGGATTAGAAGCCAGCTCATATCAGCCTTGTAATATGTGGTGAAATTTGTTGTATCTTTATCTTTATACCAGGTTACTTTTATTGTCACAAATGTCCAGTTTGGGTTAGGAGAATGAGGTTCAGTCCTACTAGGAAATATAGTAAGGCATGGAAAAATTTCAATTATTCAATTGTTCTTGAAAGTATAGGCTGAAGACAGCAGCTATCTTAGATGTCTTATATGATAAGCATTCTCCAAAATATAAGGACTGTATAATAACTTCTGCAGTAGTATAAATGTTCAGGCTCATGTTGGAGACCTTCCTGAGTGTATAATGACAGAAGATTTTGTCATCTGTGTTTTACCACTTCGGCCCAAGTAGGAAGTAATGCCTCTGGAAAATACTATTATAATGTAACATGACAGAGAATAATCTCTCAGCAGTTGTAAGATCACCATACATCACAATGTAGTGACTGTGAAGGGTAAGAAGTAGTATAAAACTAAATGTGCAGTTTTAGTTAATACAAATTCTCCTTCCTACAGCATTATAATAAGAAAAACTGTAATTCCATGGTGGAAACTCTATCTTGAATCAGATGTTCTTTGGTGTTTTCTAGCTGTCTAGTCACACTTACTTAGAGTTTTGTCTTCCAAAAAAAATACATACCACTAAACACTCCTGGAGGATCCTTTCTTGAATTAATGATTACAAGCAATGACAGCCCAATAACAGTGAATGACATCAGAATATTTTGACTCACACAACAAGGCACACTCATGAGTGGTAAGAACTGTTCTCTTTTCTTTCTTCCCTTGCTGGCAATGTCACAAGAGGAACACACTCCACATCACAGCACGGGAAATGAATACCTACTACCATTCTTCCTTACAAAGTAGTCCATCGCTCTCATAATTTGCTTTTTTTTTTAAAAAAAAAAAATCTTTCAAATAGATCATGCCTGAAAACATACTTTTTCCAGGGACAAAACAAGTGCCCAATTAAAAGACTGACATCTGAATGCAATTCACAATCTGGTGACCATGGAAATCAAAAAAATGTTGCTAGTGCTCCAGCTAGAATATTTGTTGAGTATTCATCAATGATACAAGATGTTTGTGCAACCCATTTAAGTCCATCTTTGCAGAGTGAGAGGTGTTAGTGCTTTGAACATCAGCAACTTTTCTCTTTTAATGGAGACTCTTGGATCCAACCTGATGTGTTAGCTAAGCTGATAGCAATCACATTTGCATTAGGTTATGGACTTGTCAAGGGAGCTCTAAAAATCAAAAAAAAACCCTTAAAGTTTCTTAAATGAACCTTATCTAATGGAAGATGTTTGTATAAAAGCTGAGAAATCACTGCTTGCTTAGAGCTATCAACATAAAACCAACATTTACCTTAGCAGCACCTGGTAGAAAATTATTATATTCTCTGTATACTCTTGAGGAGGACTTTATTTCTGGGATTCTACATACTTTTAATTTAAGAGAAATCATAAGTGCACAGAAGTTTTTAATATATATACATAATCATATTATAGCATCATATAGCATCAATTTAGCATTCTTCCTGGTTTAACCCAACTTGTATATTTCAAGAGCTGGAAGGATTTTGACCCAGAATTGTGCAAAAACTGTACAGTTTTTTATTTAATTTCCCTGCCTTATATGCCTCTAGCAAAGCATTCAGAAATGGAAATGCCCCAAATTAGTGACCACAGCTTGAAACTTCAGTTCTTGTTTGGTTTGTCAAAGAGGTTGCGATCTTGTCTCACTTTTGGAAAGCATAATGTAGCTTATGTGCCTTTGGGAGCTTTGGATATTGCAAATATAAGTTCTCAAATTCAGTGAAATATCTGTTACAGAGGTTATTTGTTGTAGTTCATGCCTTTCATGAGAGATAAATAACCTTTGTTATAAGAGGCTGTGAGAATTCTCAAGTAAAATGTAGGCCAAATGGCAATTAAAATTGGTTTAGAGAAATTAAGTTATTAGGGAAATTAATATTGGCAATGGTTATATATATCTCCCATAAACATTTGGGAAAAAAAGAAATCAGTTCTTGTAGTATTTTCATTTTTTAAATACAAAAAATTCCTACAATTTCTATGGACACCTAGAACATGTGGCCAAAAAAGTCTCAGCTAAAAAAAAGAATTCTCTACTGACAAATGTTCTAATAGAATTTAATATATTTTTATTGAACATTTTAATGTATAAATTATCTTTTTTTTTTTAATTTACCCTTTTCCAAACACATAATTTTAAATCTTCATGATGTTCTCAATTTTTTTTTGTTGTTGTTTTGGTACCCTCATGATTCTATTTCATATCTGACAATTCAGATAGAAATAATTTTTGTCTCTGGGCTCAAAGTAAGTTTTGTATGCTATTGTAAATTTTTTTTAAAGTAAATATTACTTAAAATTAATTTATAAATCTTGTAAAAAGAGGTGTGAACAGCTCACAGAAATCTCACAGATGTTTCCAAACTTTAATAGGACAAGGGTGATATCAATATGAGTATCTTGTCGTTGCTAGTTTTAGGTTTGTTTCTAGATTTCTATAAGCAATATAATAAGCAATATCCAATGCACATGAGTATGAAAATTATGTTAGAGAAATATAAATATATCTAGTATTAATAACTGTACTTTTTCCAGTGACAGCCTGAGACAGGGCATGTGAATGGTACTTTGATGGGTAAAGCAAAGGACTGTCTTTCTCCTCTGCTTTTCATTTGCTAAGTCAATACAGAAAAATCACTTAAGCAAACATTCTCAAAGTTAGGTGAATAAATGAAGGTACTTCAACGTAGAAGTAGATGCTGTTATAAGAACCAGCAAGATTCAAGGAGAACTTGAATCACCTACAAATAACTCTGTTTTCATGCTGTCACCTTCCAGTGCTGTGCATGCTCAGGTAAATGACAGTCTGAACACAAAACTAATGGTAGAGAGAGGGTTGAATCAGAAACAACAGATTAAAGGGGACAGACCTCTTGTGTAACTCACACCATGCTGAATCATGGGGTTCCTCTCCTGAAGGATGATGCATGGTTTATATAAAAGGAAATATGGAGCCTATCAGAGTAAGATCCATAAAGTGGACTGAGTAACTGCTTACTCCAAAATACTTAAACATACGTTTGAAACAACCTGTCTTACTCCTTTTTAGGGCCAGAAAGCAAGACATAAGACAACTGTTCTGAAAGATTAGTCCCAGTTTTCCTGAAAATCCAAGTCTGAGCCTTCAGAAATAAGAACATATTGTATCTCAAGTCACTAAGCTCATATGGTAGATTTTGTAAAGGTAGGAGTTGATTATAATTGCCCTTGGATGGAGTGATGTCTAAGTCAGAGTAACTCAACACCATTTATGATTATGAAGAGTTTATTTTCTTTTTATTTAATTTGGGGCAGAAGGAGACAAAAGGGGGTGACTGTTGTGGCAGTTTGGATGAATATAACAGAAGATCAGATAATGTAACATCTGTTAAGAACATGTGTTGGAATTCCTGGGTATACACTGCAACTAGTCAGTAATATCTATGAGTGAATGGAAGAATGAATAAATAAATTTATAAAATCATGATTCCTTCCATCATCCCTCCCCTATGGAACTGGCAAGGATTTTTAAATCTCGTTAAAGATAGAGGAACCTAACATCTCTGCAGCTGTTATTGAGTACAACGTCTTCATATTGACAGATCTATCAAACTAGAGAGGTGCTCAAAACTAAAGCAAATATGAAAGGTTACTGTAAAAGAGAAACCATGGCCCAGAAAACTTTATCAGTGAGAAAAGGCGGGGGAGGAAAAGCAAATCGCAGAGAAATTAAGTGACCTGCTCTAGAGCCCCCAAGAATGCCAGCGATAAGAACTAAGACATGGTTTTATGGTTTCTCTCTATTAGATGATGTGTTGCATTTCAGGAGCACAAAGGAGTATAAAGCATACTCTAAAAATTACAGATAAGGGCTAGTGTGTATATGCTTCTGTTTCCTGTTACAAATCTACCTCAGTGATACAGGACCATCTCCATTCCAGAAGGCAGGAGGTAGTGGCTTTATCATTAAAAAAACCCCACCACTGTCTCCATGCATTCTGATTGGTGCACAACATTTGCCACCACTTTGCTGTCCTATCAAAAATTCTTTTTCTACTTGCCCTATATTAGAGAGCTTCTCATTAACGAATGACAGACATGTAAGCAGACAGAGATTAACAAAATAATTCCCAGGATGTGCAAGAAGTGCTATGAGGTCCCACAGAAAGCCTGTAGCAGTTCTAGGAAGAGAGCCAAGATATCCAACTTTAGCTAGAGACTGTTTTAGCCAAGCTTTAGCCAAGCACCCGTTCTTCCTCTTTTGGAAACAGGTGGCTGCACTTAAAAGCAATACAACCCCAATCACTTACAAGCTAGTTATCTTTAAATTGTTTCCTTGAAATTGGATGATGATATTTGCTATGTATCTTTCCCTCTTTGAGTTTCTGCTCTGTCTGTTTGAATTTCTCCTTATAGGCATATTGCAATAGCTGCTGGCTAAAAGAACTAGCAGAGGGAACATAGGCATTCTCAGTTCTCATTAGGATACTGGAAAAAAGTATTATCCTCTGTCTTTTTACTTATAGTGCTGGAGGGACATTATAGCGGCTAACTGTAAAGATCAAAAAGTATTTTGTCACATTCCTTTCTCCACTACCTGGATGGCACTGTGGAAAATATCAACAAAACAATGTAAACAGGGCTTTATGAAGTTCCTAACATGGGAGCACCTCATACCTTTCCCTTTCAGTGGTGGCCATTTGGATCCACACTATCAGGAAGCACAAATAAAATGCTTGATATTAAATAAACATAAGGTAAGGTGACATTTAGGTTGACATAAACAGCTCTAAGAAGTCTTTCAGAAAAGGGTTTGTCGCCATACATAGCTTAAGTCTACAAAATTTTCAAATCCTTTTCCAATCTTCCACAACTTCTATACTGTGAGTTAGCACACATGAAGCTAAAGAAATGCTAATTGTAGCATAGTTGTCACTTTTGGCTTGTAATTGTAATTGAGAATCAAGCAGAAAGAGAAAACAATGATCAGAAATTCAATTACTCATTTGAAGCTCTGTGCTTAGGAAGATTTCCATCTTCTGATGTAGCCCAATACATTTGACGTTCTTCTTTCTCTCCCCTTCCTATGAGTGCTCTCCTTTGTGCTCCAGCATACTTTCTACATTCTCCATATTTCAAAATTTAAGATCAAAGTATTAAAATAGGTTAATTTTAAGCTATATATCATTAATGAGACAACTAACTGAAAAATCAATGATCAGTTTTGAACATTAGCTTGAAACCAACAGTGCAATCCTTATTTTCTGTGAGCCAGGGAGGGTGACCTACTGTTTAAGTTATATCTTGCTTCCCATGGCCTCCCAAGAGGTAAAGTAAATGAAAAACTGGTGAGTGATGTTACTATAGCAGCTATACAAACTGAAGTTTTCTACCCACAAGCAGAAACACAGTGCAAGACCTTTTCCTAATACCCTGAAAATATGCCTGAATTTTGAGTTTAAGGCATCATATCTCAAAACTGAAACACTCTTTGGCCTTTAGCTTTTGGATAGCTACCACTGTGCAGGGACGTGCACAGCTCGTGACTGGACCACAGCCACACACTTCTGAACTGGGAACCATGAAATTGCCACTGGTTGTTTGCAACTTTCCCTTGGCTGAAGCTGGCAAAATAACAGAGTGATCTAGAGAAAAAAGGTACTGAACACTATTACCAAATCCTTTAAATGTTTATTCTGGATTTTTTCCCCTGATTTAATTGTATTTTAAAATAGAATCAGATCATATTAAACAGTCTATTTATTTTCTCCATTTCCTATGCTCAGAAAAAAAGGACATCTGTTGGGTTTAAAACATTTGAACGAGTACCAAAACCAGTCATATATAGGCACAGTTCTCGCAGCAGAAAAGAAACATTTTAAAAATGTTGGCCTATGGGTTGAAGTCATTGTGTTTACCTAAAATGTTGTTATAACTGACACAAACCCATGTAGGCATGCACAAACAAAATCTACTGATAATTGCAGATTTACTAACTAAAAATATGAAATAATATATATTTTCTAGGGAAGTAATATACTGTCATAGCCCAACATTTGCCCTCTATGCCTCTGGCACTGTTTTGTTGAACAAAGGACCAAGGCCTATGAACAAGAAGTACAGACAACTTAGTGGGCCACACAGTAGACCCTTAAGGGAGAGGAAAGCTGTATGTGATACCATCTTCCTTCTCAATCACCTGGACTCCCTGATCATAACTCAAGCCTGAGATATTAACTGGAAGAAGAAGAGGCAGAAGTTGACTTCAGGAGTGCTAAAAAACCAATATGCACTTGGTGGGGGAGTCATCTTTCCTGGTAAGCATGAAAGAATTTCTTTATGCTTATATATATTAAACCTGATGCCACAGGAGAAAGGCATGGAGCCTTCAGGAAGATGGTGGTGGGGAGGCAACCTTGGGCATCAGAAAGGACAATTTCCTCAAAAAACCCCAATTTATTTGCACTCTTGGGAAGTGTATCCCTCAATAAGGCGGCAGAATGTATGAAAACAGCATAAGGTGGCTGCCACACTTCCTATAGAGAGGTAAAAATTGTCTATCTGTCACAAATGACATATGCCATAGACATGCAGTGTGCTTTTTCAGTTATCCCTTATATTTACTTTTTTAACCTAATCCCCGAACTTCACCCCTCTGAATTTGCCTTAGGCTATATCGTCTTTTCCCAGCACCCTACTGAAGAGGTCAGTTCTGGTCACTGGTCACTGGAGGTTGTGACTCAAGGGAAATTCTCTTCAGCTCCATTACCCAAAGATAGAATATTTTGTGGTTTCAGGGGATGAGGTAACTGTAATGCTGAAAACAGTAATTCTGTAGTAATATAAAGTATACTTTTTGCAGGTTGTTTATCAACTAGTGGGGCTAACACGCCCTAGCACATTTTTGCTGAACTTCTGAAAAGAGTGTTTTGACAGATCAAGCAAAATTAGGCAAATTTTCACACAAATTATGAGAAAATAATTTCTAAAATTTCAAATCTTTTTAATAAGCAAAGATCAGGATGTTTCTTGGAAAACACTGTTACAAGAATATTCTTTACAAGTGAGCAAAACCTTGGGTTTTTTCCCCTGAGCTTGTTTTTAGAAATGATATGACTGTTTATTGTGGTGTTTTCCATGCAATATCTGTCTGACACAAGCTGCCAGCATGGAAGAGTCCTGCCTGAACTTTTGAGAACTGGTAATATTGTTACCAGTTGGGAAGAGAATCCAGATATGGGAAATGTCAGTCAAGTTTAAGCACTGACTTTGCTTCCTAAGCTGCCTGGCTCTATGATGCTATTCTTCCTACAGGATGCCAACACCTTTTACAACCTGGGCTACCTTCTGCTGCTGATTGCCTCCTTGTCATCACTCCACAGAGCTGACAGCCCAAAGCATTTACAAACCACAAAAGACTGCTGAAAACCACAAAATTTTAAAATGATAGGTTTGAGGCTGTCCTTATTTATCATTCTGCTGCTGACCCCTTGAGGTGTGCATGCTTCACAGTTTCAAGACCTTTTTTGTAAGCATGAAAGAAAAAGCCTCTTTGTTTTCATATAATGAAAAGTAATATTTTCAGTGTTACTTTGTCTCCTCTTTTGGAGCTTTGGAAAAAAAAAAAAAACCCACATGAAAATTTTAGGAAATACTGAGTGTTAGTCAAACTTTAATATAAACAAACCAGGGCTGGGGTTCAGGGCAGTGTGTTATCCAGCCCTATACAGCCACACCAGATTTATGCAACCCCTGACAGAGTGTGATTGCTAAGTGAACAATGCTGGTGAAGCTACAGCTATGAAGTAACAGAAGAGGACATACTTGTGAAAGATGCTGGGGAAAAAATCCTTCTAATAGAAAGTTTTAATGTTTTCAGAAAGCAGGCTGGATAATAGTTGCAATTTTGCTCTTCCCTGAAAAACTCTCGCAGAATGACCTGCATGGAATTCAATTGCTTTCCCTTGAAAGGAGGCAGAATTGAGTCAACCCTGCCAGAATTTGAACCTGTGGCTCAAGGGAGTCTAAGTAATTCAACCCTTAGGCACGACTTTTAAGCCGTCACCCTCCAGCGTATGATAAAAGGTATTGCATAAAGAAAGGAAACAGAATTGTAATGAGGGAAGTTTTGGGTGAATCATAAAGTGAGACAGGTTTCAGATATTTTTGGAGGGGGGTATGGAATGATATTTTTTTGAGGTTATAGGGAAAACAGCAGGAAGCAACAATTGGGTTAAAAACATTTTCCAAACACTGAAGTGAACTCAAGATTTTATGCTATTTAAGAAAGTTTAGGAAAGTTTTTGGTGTGTGTGTTTTGTTTGCTGGTTGTTTCTTCCTGACTTTCTGCTGTCATCTGCTCCTAAAAGAGAACTTGACAGGAGGTAATGTTTGTAGCTGTATTTCTAACACATCTGAAACCTGAAACAGAAAATAATGGAAACCATATGAAAAAGTTCAATCCTGCTTTTTTCCTGTTGCAAAATGAAGAACTGAAAGTTCAAAAGAATGTTTGTTAAAATATTACTCGTAACAATTCTGTGGATTTTTTCCTGCTGGGTCTCTCTCTCCACCTCCATTTATATATAAAATTCACAGTGAACATGACCTTAGTTGTTGTGTTGCTTCTGCTTTTGAAGTAAAATAAGGTTTGCAAAAGTAAATTTTTTATTTTTTTGGTAATACTAAAACTTTGTCCCTGTGGGGGCAGGTTTTACTCATTCAATCAGACAGAGTTTGGATTTTGCTCAAAATCGAGTCCTATATGATACTCTTTAATATAACTGCAGATATTTATATTATCCCTATAAAAATGTTCGCATCAAATTGTGTCTGGTGGAAATGGGTTCCATATTTTTTTAATCAGTTTTAAATGAGCTGCCTTTGAATTTTGCTGAATATTTCCATATGTTTTCATTATAAGAAATCAAAATAAGAACACTTTACTCATGTCTATACATCATTCATTTAAAGATACACGTACTGCAGTTATTTTGGACAGGAAAGCTTTCTTTATATTCTTTTAGTCTAAAGACTTTCTTTCCTCAATATCATGTTTTTGTCTCACCAGGTAACCAAAATGGAACACATTATTCCAGGTTAGATTTTCTTTCCTGTTCTTGTATGGCTTCTACAACTGAGGTCTTTTTAAGCACTTCTTTTTGCTCAGCCATTCACCCAAATAGTCAGGATTCTTCCATTCTCCCATCTTTAGATCCCAGCAGAGGATAGGAGCAATTCAGTTTGCTCTTTCCATTCTTCATTACTTCCTTTTTATCAAAAAATATCCATTAGTCCTTTCACCTAATTTTGTTAAAACACTTCGGGATTCTTTGTATTATCTTATAGTGCTAAATGAGCTGCTCAATTTTTGGACATAGTTTATAATTTTTGTGCAGAAGAGTTCCTTAACCATAAAAAAAAAAAAAAAAAAAAAAAAAAAATAGTTTACTCAAAACCAGAAATCTCCATGGGAAACATATTTTCAAGTATAAATAACTAAGCATAAATAATAAGGTTTATAATGAAAGATTTTAGTTATTTTTTATTATTTAGATCAACAATTCACACTGGAGTATCTATTTATAAATATAAAATGTTTTATTTGAGATCAGGTAAAATTTAAACAGAAGTTTCTTCTCAAAATAAAAATTAAAAAGAAAAATTTCTACAGATTTCCTTTTAAAAATTTTACAAGAGTGAGAGAACAATAAAACATTCGGATTCAGGAAAAGAGATCCATAAAAATCCATTGTCTTTTAAAAAGGACTGTTCAAATTAAGAACAAACAAACAAACAAACGAAAACAAAGCAAAATTCTGTTCTTCTGTAGTTTTCACAGGCTACACATTTATATATTCTCATTTTATCCTGGTGGCTTAACTTGGATCATAGCATTAAATTCAATTTGTTCTGTGCTGTGAGCAAATAATAGGAGAAATCAAGATGTTACAAACATCTAAATGCTGTGAAATATCAGGGAGTATGACCAGATGTTCTCAGTAGGTCACCTATGGGCCATAGGAAGGAGAAAAGCAAAAAAAATCCCAATCTTTCTGTTGATCTGTCCCAGTCAGAGACCGGGACTGGGGTGCAGTATGAAATGGAGCCCATGAGCGAGTCCTGTAACAAAGGGGCCTGGTTAACATTGCACAGCACAGGTGTCTGTCTTCTGCATCATGGGCCACTTCTGATGCTTCAAAAACAGATTAAAAGAAGATATAGCAGAAATCCAACAGTTATTTCCTTTCTTTTCCGGGGTGGAAATTCATCTGGGACTTGATTTTCTTCTCACATTCATGAAACGGACTCAGTCATCACTAACAGAAATATAATAGTGGTAAACTAGAATGTTTCGTGTTACCCCTCCAAAATCACCATGGTGCTATGGATTACAAAGTCTCAACCCCAGTTCTGGGAATTTAGGAGAAGATGGGGTTTGGATTTTTGTTTGTCTGGTTTTTTTTGACTGTATTAAACCCAGTGCAGCTCTCCTACCATACATGTACAAAATCTGTTATTCTTAGGAGGGTGTATTAAAAACATTTTATTATGTTAAATAAGGGCGTTGTTAAATACACTTCCAATGAGTCTTCCTCTGGTTTAATAGAGAGTTATTGTGAGTGTAATACAAAAGGCCCACTTGGTAGAGCTGAGAATGTACCTCTCCAACCCAGTTGTGACCCTCCAAGCAATGGGGTTCATCCATCAGTTTTTGCTACGGGTAACTCATTTGTTGCTGTGCCATGCCAGCTTGATTTAACTAGCACATATGAACAATGGCAACACAAGCCTGATTCCTGAACATTTAAAACTAGCTGTTGAAGGCAGATGGCATTCTTCAGTTCTCACACTGCTCTACTGCGGAGAACTAAAGTTTAAACTATCAGCTACCTGCCATTTTTGAAATTGCTGCAGATAAAAACTCTTTGATGATTTCAGATTTCTGCTGCTTGCTTGCAGGCTTACAGAGAATAATTGCTACCATAAGAAAACTACTGAAATAGACAATAAACTGATTTTGGCTGGAAGTACATTGTAATTCTGTTCTATATTGGTATGTGCTGTACCACAGAGACAAGTGTTTGTTTTAAACAACAACAAAAAAAATAGCTAAACTGAGGTGGAAGAAAAACAACCCACCAGTTTAATAGTTCTGATACAATAATCTGTGAACCAGCTAAGATAGAAACTTAATTGTTACTGAAAAGATTAAATAGAGTATGTCTGGTATAAAACATGTAGGGCCATATGCCATCCTGCAAAGCTGTAGTACAAAGGAATAAGGCACAACATAATCCAGAACAAAGACCCCATCTGTAAGGGGAAATCATTAATGTGATATGGCTCACTCATTCTTCTTCAAGGTCTTATCCCTATGCTTTGCTAAACGTGAAGATCCTCTAACTTCTGTCCTCCTTCTCAAGATCTTTCTGTTTATCTGGACTAGGTCTGATATTGGTTCTCTTTCCTACTATATACCCTACTCAGTACCCTATAATGGTACTGAGATTTATTTTCATAGACTCAAGTCTATTCAACTGTTCTTAAAGTCTCGAGGCTTCAGCTCTGTCATTCATGATAAACATTATAAATGACATAGGATCTGTCTGCAAACAAAACTATTTACAGTAAAATACATCTGTTCATTCTTTCAAACCTATTTATTGTATTGATTCAAAATGGTTTAATTACTTAATCAAATATTGTATAGCCTGAAATCAAATGCCTCACAGACACCTAAGAGTACCGTACCAGCACTGTTGTATTTATTAATTTAACATATGTTCCTCTCAAATGAAGATGTCACATTAGTTAGATGGGATCTACTTTACATAAAATAAGTAAGAGTGAATCTTTCCTAAATATTTATAGTTATTCAGGTTTCTTGTGAACCCTCTTGAAAACATCAGTATTTTTGTATCCAGTCCTCCGAATTATCTCCAGTGTTCCAAAATTTTGTGAAAATTGACATAGATAGCTCAGAGATGGTCTCAGACAGTTCTTTTAAAGTTCTTTGGTGTAATGTATAATATGTTAATGCAAATATATCAAACAGTAGCAGTGGTTAGTTTCTTATCCATTTCTTGGAGCTGAAAAAGCATATCATCATGTGATGTGATTAAATTTTTCAGCTTTTCTCAAGTGCAGAAGGGAAATATATACTGAAAAAGTTTGTCTTTGTTATATTATTGTTGACAATTCTATGATTCCTATCTACTAAGAAATTGATACAATTTCTATTATCCTTACAAATATTTTTGGTCAGTAAGAGATATCAGCTACCCCTTCTTTTGCTTTACCTGCTAGAACATGAAGCTGGACTAGATATACTTTAGACTATGTACAGCCTACATGACCCTAACATCACACGGTGATTCAAAACAATTAACTTCCAAAATGTTGATGATTCAGAAAAAAGTATACCTCTTCTCCCTGATTGTCAACTGTGTTCTTCCTTAATAGGTTATGAATGTTGATTTAAAATTCCAATTTTGCAGCCTCCCGATGTTTTCATCAAGCAAAACTAAGATACAATTCTTTTCATGAATGAAAAATTCTAGTTCCTTGTGTTTCTTGTTCAAGATCCTACCACTGCTATGTCTTTTGCTGTCCTGAATAGACAATCAAAAATATTAGAATAATTAGGTTGGAAAGGACAACTGGACTTTTCTGGTCCAACCTTCCCACCCCCCTAAAACAGGTCTGTCTAAATCAGGTTGCTGAGGGTCTTGTCCAGTTAAGTTCTGAATAACTCAACTCGTTCAGTTGAGTTTGGAATGCTTTTCTGAGCAACTTATTCCTTTGCAAGAGCCGCATCCCAACCACTGTATTATACACAATATACCAAACCAGAAATTTATTTTTAAAATCTCCTTACATTTTTTTTCACCTGATCATTCTTCTTCTGAATCATAACTGACTAAGGAACACATAGTACCATTTTTGACAGATTGCCCGTGCTTATTTTCTTTTGCCAAACCAGTCCTTTCTAAATGGTTCAGACCCATGGCTTTTAATATTTGAGCCTTACAAGTCTTCTACCCCTCTTCCAGTGTTTATATTCCAGAATTCTTATGATTAAAACTTTTAGATTATGTTTGGTTTGTGTTGGGGCCCGGCAGCCATCCAAAGGTGCACTCTAAACTAATTCTCCATTTCACCAGATGAGTCTGCAGTTATATCCTTCACTTATTCCGCTCTTATTCTCTAGGAATAGCATAAATTTCTATTTGCAGAATTCTTCAAACTTCTTCTCCCTTGTTGCTTACTACCCCCTTTTCCATCTCCATACTCATCCGTCACTACCTGCTTGACCTGCTAATGCAACTTGGTTCTGAACCATTTGCTTCCCAGGTCCTTTTTGTTGTGTAAGTGGGTGTGATGCCATCTACCAAATTTAGTTGCTTAGAAACTCATCTTCTTCAAGCTCTGGAGTTACCCACTCAATCTAACAGTTGCTACTTTTAGTCCATTTACCTAATGGTCTTTGTAGAAGTACTTACACTCCTTGTATCCTCCCACAGGAGAAGTTAATTATAACAAAAACACATTTCCATGTCATATTGATCAATTATTGTTCATTATGGTACAGAGAAGGGTACTTGTTGCTAAAAGAAAGTCCTTGCACTGGCTCTCCAAATGCCCTACAAAGTTTAAGAGCCATTAAGCCACCCAACTTCGTATATACTCAAGAAACTTAAATATTGGCATTATTCAAAGACAGATGAATCACAGTCCTTAGCTAAATAGAAAGCAGGTCTATCAGCTGTTTCATTTAGTTGTTCATGGACCAATTATATAACCTCCCCTTAGAACAAAAAATCAACGAAAAATTAAACAAAATGCTCATGATTTTTTTCTACATGTCTAGCTAGTTTTCCACTTCAAAACTCTGAATTTATGGTCATGTCCTCCTTTAGTAAAAAATTTCTAATATTCACCTTTCTCAAATCAGAATTAGATGCTAACATAGCTGAAAGAGAATAAAAACAAGGGGGGGGGGAGAGAGAGAGCAGAAGGAATGCAAAACCTAATGGAATAAAAAAACACAAGCAGGTTAAGAAACAGGTATTTTCGTATTGTTTTAAAGCCAGCTTTGCTGCACTTCTAAATACACATTTATCTGATATATCCAGATTCCAATAAAGCTGAGATTACTACATTAGGTGAGTATACACACACCCCACCCCCACCCCTCTTGATATTTCCTTACTGAGCCAGTATTGATTTCTTCCCTAGACCTCATTTCATATTGTGCCCTGAAAATTAAATGATCTATTTAGTTTCAATATGGCCCAGGATTCTAATTGGATTTTGAGGCAGTAATTTATGTAATATTAATGGATACTTTCAAAAAAACACTAATTAACAGCTGACCTTTATTTTTCCTGTGAAGAAAGAAAGAAAGAAAGAAAGAAAGAAAGAAAGAAAGAAAGAA
>NW_009270001.1:5119465-5136761 GCF_000687185.1 Egretta garzetta | reverse complement strand
AAAGAAAGAAAGAAAGAAAGAAAGAAAGAAAGAAAGAAAGAAAGAAAGAAAGAAAGAAAGAAAGAAAGAAAGAAAGAAAGAAAGAAAGAAAGAAAGAAAGAGAAGCAAGGAAGGAAGGAAGGGAGGGAGAGAGGAAGGAAGGAAAGAAGGAAGAGGGGGGGAGGAGAGTGATTGAAACATTTAAAAAACACATCAGGCTCTCTTTCTTTTTTCCTCTCCCTCTAGGACTGGTCTGAATTTAATTAGCAAAAGCCAGCACACATCAGGGACATTTTGGGGAGCATCAAAATACATTATGTATTTGATCACCTTATGCCTATAAAAATGGCTAAATAATTTAAATGAAATTCAATAAAATGTGTTTTCAATGAGAAGCTTCGGCTCTGGGTGATGGATTAAAAGCCTCACATAACCCAGAGATTTTATAAGCTACTGCCAAACAAATTCAAAGTAAAAGATTATATTTTGTCTCCTTCTTTTATGTAGCAAGATTTCTTCATTTTCTGCTTTTTTTTTTTTTTTTAACAGCAGTGGAATAACTATATACAGCATCATTTAAATGCTTTATGAAAAGAAAAATAGGAAGATTCAGAGCTATCACCTCATCATTAAAAGAAGAAACCCACTTGCTTGCTCATTTTTTTATTTCCTACTTATTGCCATACAGCCCCCTAAAAGTCAAGGATTTGGGGAAATGTGCCCTGGGATACTCAGAACAATACTGAACTTCAATATAAATTGATATTTTCACTACAGTTTCAAGATTTAAACATGTTATTCTTTTGGGAAACTTTCTTTGAAAAAAATCTTCTATATATTAACAGTTATAAATCTATTGAACAAATTATTATCATGTATAAAACTGAGAATAATTGTAACAAATATATGCTTGATTCTCTGTTCATCACAGCTTTGTACTGCCTTTTACGCTTGTTATTGTTATTTAATGGTATTTTATCCTCTCACACTTTAATCTAACTTACTGGATGCAAAACATAATGAGTAATCAGGACCATAAATATACAGCCACATATACTCTACATCTAGGGATACATCAGCTTTAGGTCTGGTCTGTTCAGACTAGTTCAAATGACTGGCATGTGGGTATTTACTAACAAAAGCTAAGCTTCTCCAAACCTTCTTCAAATCAGTAACAAATGAATAAATAAGACCTTAAAAAGAAAAATTCCTACTGTAAGTAAACCAGTCCAGTGTAGTTCTTAAGTGTGAATGCAGATTGGATTTAGGGACTTCAAAGCTGAGCATTGCAATAGCCAATTATTTTTCAGTCCTTTACTCTTATCATGGGATCCATGATCTCCAATTAGGCAGAGGGGTGTCTGATGACTTACACAGAAAAAGTGATACTTTAGCATGAGATTCAGGAAAACTACAGAACAGAGATTTTCACAAGAGATGGCCATATAATTTTTGGATGATAATGGTAGACATGAGGTCTAAACAACTTTTTTCTGTCAGGTTGGGAACAATAACAAGCAGATTGACATGAGGACCTAAAATATCAGAATTACAGAAGGGCATTTACTATCCTAAATTTCAATAAATGAAACCTATTAGTTAGTATAGGCCATATTTTCAAAGCAAATAAAACAATTTTTAGTGGATTTTTTGGCTTTGGGCCCTTATAGTAATTTGGACCTGACTTGACCAGCCTGTAAAAGATGGTTGAGGCTCATTGAAAGCTGAACTGTCCTAATTTCTATTGTCTGTGTCAAGAATACTGTGCACCAGTCAAAGTATGTTAAAAGCATCTTAGAGAAAAATATTTTGAAACCTGACAAAAAGTCTGACCTGACCCGTTAAGCCTGCAGTGACCCTACTTTTGTTTTCAGTAGACACCACTGGTGGCTATCAGGGAGAGGGAAGGAGGGACATATAACTCACCTCAGTAAGTGGATTGTGTACAGACATAGGTGAGAACTTTTGGGTTGGGAAAGAATCCCACACTTCTAAACTGGTTCTTCTGAATTATCCAAATTGCTTGTTGTTTAATAGTGCAACTTAATATAAAGTTAGATTTTCTGTGACATTCCTTGTTTATTTGTAGTAAGTCCCATTAGTCCCATTATAAAACAAACACTTTAACATTGGGGTTTTTGGTACATAAAGAAAGATTTGATTCAGTAATGTCAAATATGTATATATGTATATTTATTTAATTTTTTTTTAATATACTCCCCACCACTGTCCCAAATGCTTTTCCTTCTGTCTGAATATGTTGGAAGTAGAAATCAATGGTACCAAAAAATTATTTTTCAATGACATAAAAGATGAGTGGAAGACAGGTGAACAGAGAAGTGAGGTTATTTGATCAATGTCAGATTGCAGGTCAGTGGTGGAGCTGAGAACAAGAGTTGTGTTTCACAGTTGCTGGCTAATGCCTTAATCGTTATTTAGCACCACCTTCCTTACCAAGAAACTATAGATTGGGCTTACAAAGTCTCATCAAGATCTTAAGACAGGATTTTTCCTCATAGGTTCTGTGATGACTTGCCAAATTTACATTTAAATGACTGAAACCAGTCTGTTTACTTCCACTATTTCCATTAAAGATGGATGAGGGTTTACTTTTAGGAAGCAGTTCCAGATAGGATTTCATTTTCCCTAACTTTTTCCTTTCCTTCTTTGAAATTAAGCACTGACAGGAGTGAAATGAATCTCTCTGCCCTGTATTATTGCCGGGTGCTTTCACATTTTCTTAACATCCCTTTGTTTATGGGCCAGTCACTGTTCAGGGAGCAGAAGCCTCGTTCGGATACCTCAGTACCAGTACATCAGAAATGTCACTTGAGGAACAGATCAACACAATTATCACCATTATTCTTCTCTCCTCTAAGGACTGTTTCCAGGTCGTAGACACCTATTGTGGATGCTTTGGGAATAATGAAAACCATTAACAGATTGTTAATGTGACTTGGTAACAGACCAAGCAGAGACTTATAAAACAATAAAGCTTTACAATCAATCTGATGTGTAACTAGGCACTGATGGAAGCAGGTATAACATCAGCTGGGGCCAAATTTTAACTCTTCTTAGCATCCCAGTGGTGCAGAGCTACTGGAAACTATCTGGATCAGAAGATAAGTGTTTTGAGGTTCATAAACCTTGGGGAGTTTTTGTCAGATGACCGGCTGAAACTGATGTGACACCACTGAACTGAGCCAATAGCCTTATTCTGAAACTGGAAGAGGAGTGTTTTCATCCCTCCAGGCAGCAGAACTGAGAGAGATTTAAACTTTTTTCCTTTATTTTTCTTTTTTTTTTTCTAATTTTATTCTTTGTTTCTTAAAGCCAACACAATAAAAGAGTAGGAGATGCCATGCCACAACAGATCTGCAACTGTGTGCCGAGGAAATGGTCAGTAAGAGAAAGCAGAAAAATCAAATTACAAATTTATTTCAGAAACCAGATTTGCTTTAGTACCGATCTGTTCTGCTGCCTGGGCAAGTCACATTATCTGTTTGGACTGAGTTTCCTCACTTACCCTGTGTCTGACTTGACATTTTTGTAACCTCTGTGTATTCCATAGAAAATCTTGGATTTCTTTCTTTCTTTCTTTCTTTCTTTCTCTCTCTCTTTCTTTCTTTCTGTCTCTCTGTCTCTTGGTCTCTTTTTCTTTCTTTCAACTTTCTTTCTTTTCCTTTCTCTCATTCTCTCTCTTTTTATCTCTTTTTCTTTCTTTCTCCAACTGCACTGCGGGTGTTGATAGAAACTGGCTAATTAATAGACCATTACTGTGCTGTCATTGACTAACGTTAGGACCCTCTCCTCTCCTCTCCTCTCCTCTCCTCTCCTCTCCTCTCCTCATTTTCTATCACTATCTTTCCACCTTTTTCTCACCTTCCTTAAAAGTGCTGATCACCTTTGCATTACCCTTTGTTTTACAATGCTGACATTTTCTATATCAATGTCTGGTTTTGGCATTCTCCATTTCTGGATCTTCAGGGTGAACTACCTTTACAGTCTGCAAGAGCACAGCACTGACTATGCTAATCCAGAAGTTAAGGTTTAGAGCATCATAGCTGGTGATAACAAGATATTTACGGCCCAAGCAGACTCAGATTGAGCTGTGCGCTCTGTCATTTTCATTTTATGAGCCTGCTACATAAAACTGTTCCCATATGGTTAAAGTTAGGGATAAACAAACAGGTTCTGATCAAATAAGAAACCACTCAAATCTTTGCCCAAGGTTCATAATGAACTTTTTTTTTTAATCTCTGAAAATATTGCTTATGTAAATTTTTAAATCTTCTCTTGTTTTTGTCTGCTGGATCTTTATTTTTTAATTTAACCTGAGACTTAAAACCAGAAGGAAATGCTGTTTTATATTAGTTCTGCTTTAATCGAAAGAAGTAGAAGTAGCAGTTTTACAACCTGCTCTTTTGCAAAGCCGGGAACGGTTAAATGAAGCCCCCAAGCAGAGTCCAATACACCTTATTTACAGGGTTGATTTCTAGGAAGAAAAGGAGATAAAGCAAGGAACTCAGGATATCTTCATCTTACAGGGTCCTGAGATACAGAAAACCTCAAACTGTCAAAATCAGCTAAATCATGAGGCCCCACCATCTGAATGTGCCAGCTCAGTTTCAGAAGCAAATTACCCATGTTTGCATGGCAGTTAGCAGGGCTTGCTTATTTAGACACTTTGTCGTGCAAATATTGCACATTGATTGTGTATTTTTTGTTTCTGTATCACTATAGAGTGCTTGTATTCCTGGAGCATTGGCTAGTAACAATCAACTTTTTTTCTGGTATGTTAAAAAGGAGGAAAGATGACACATTTTCCCTTTTTTTTGACTTACATAGCCCAGTCACGCTTCTGCCAGGCAATGCCTCTTGCGTATTCATGTAAAAACAATGCTGATCTCTGGGTATAAGAGAGCCGAGATGGGAAGAAGGGAAGTGACATCAGGTTTAGACTCACTACTCTAGCTGGAAAAACACATAAGCTTTTTGGGCACAGAAATAATTTTTTGAAGAGAAGCTTCTGTATCTGATATCGTTTCTATTTCTTACTTGCCTCACACATATTGCTGTGTGATACCATTCAAATCACTGGGTCTAAACAGAAACCCAAATGTAGTTCAACTTGTCTCATGTCACAGTACAATGAACCTGGGATGTCTCAATTTAATGCTGAGACCTAAGGAATGCGTATATACCTAAACAATACCATTCTGACTTAACAGTCCCAGAGCCTAAGGATTTTGAGGCAAGCAAAAGGAAGTCAGAGAAACTTTCTTATAAAGGAATTTGGGCTATTATCTTCAAATAGGACATTGCAGTAGAAGAGGTGAATATATAAGAGGTTTGACTAGTGTATTTGGATAGTATATAAACAAGAGCATTCCTGGGTGCCTGTCAGAAATAAACTTCTGAATCTCTTGGGATTTGTGCATGCCTAATCCCCCATTTAGCTTCTGCCTGCTGTAACAGAGATACTGGACAAAATGCACCTCCAGTGCTGCCAAATGTTCCTACTTCAAAAAAAAGGACAGCTGTATTTTCTGTGTAAGACTGGTAGGGGGAGATAAATAAATAAAGAGCCCACATCATGCCTCGGTCTAGGAAGTGGAGTGTGAAGGCCCAGCAATTAGGGGTTTAAGAGCAGCTGAAACCTTGGCTGAGATGAAAGAAAGTCACTTTTCTCTGACCAAGCTTTTAATCTTGCTTGATGATCCATTTCTGCCTGTTGTAAAGAAGGTGCTTGTTTGAGAGGCATTATGTAGGTATAGCTGGATTGTGACAAGGAGAGGTCACAGAGCTGCTCAGTCCTTGGGAGGCTCTGCTCAGGTGGCATAAAGCTCTCAGAGACTTTATAAGCAATGGCAGGAAGCGACGAGGTGTGCTTCCGCTTAAGTGGCAATTGCACATCACTCAAGGGGCTTGGATATCCGATGGACAGAGGGTGTCTTCCCAGAACACAGGAGGTGAAAATATTACATTATGTATCAATTTTTAATTCCTCTTTGGAGGAACTTTACAAGGTAGCCCTCTAAGTACAGGTCCCTCTGTGCTCCAGAGGCGGACACAGACCATGCCTTGGCTCATAATTGAGGCCTTGCTCTCCAGTAGGTCTGGGGTAGCCTTAACTCAAAACCTAGCCTTCTCCACTCAGTGTAGTTCTGTGGCCTGTGGGACAATTCTGGATGCATTCTAGCAGTTAGTCAAAGTCTATCCTCAGACTGATGAGTTTGTTTCTTTTCTCTCCACTTCCCGTGCCGGCTCCCCCCTCCCCCCCGCCAGTCTCTCTATACCTCTAAATCAAAGTGTAGAGAAGGTGAATCCCAAGAATAAGGCCATTGAAAAAGAACAGAGACCAATTACAGTACTGAAAAGAGAACATTTATTTTTGCTTTCTGACTCCTACTGGCATGATCCTGTCCCTTCTCTTGAGCTGTCTGGAATGTGCCTTACCTCTCCCAAACCTTATAAGACTGTTCGGTTACCCAAGCAAGTAGAAGATTATCTGAATTTTTTTTATTATTGCTTTGATCCCTTCACTTTCTGATGAGTTGGTGAGCTGAATTGTACCCGACAAACCAGTTCTGGAAGAGAGAAAAGTACAGGGCTGCATATCTGGGGCAGTGGGAGAGGGCAGAGAAAGGGCGGCATCCCTGTTGGTAGCAGCAGGCTACTTAAGGGGCCACAGTAAACCTGGCTGCAAGGATGGTCTTCCACATTAAACTAATAAGACTGAAAAAAAGAAACAAAAAAACTTAGGTTTTCTACCCTAGAGCCATCTTGGTGCACCTAAACACCTGTGTCAGCACACGAAAAGGGGCAATGACACAGCCAGAAGTCCCTGGCAGACTCAAATGAGCAGAAGCTGACATGCGGTAACCTTTCAAGCTGCTAAGATTCCTTCAAAGTGTGAGGTCTATCATTTCTGTCCAGATCTAGTCTGAATTTGTTCTTGGTTAACCTCATGTAAAAATTGGTATTTCTGAACAATCTTCATGTGAAAAGAGATGAGGCAAATATTAAAACAGCTGTGATTTTCTTGCCCCTCAGTAGGTGTTTCATTAGGCTTTCATTGAGTTAATTTATTGTCCTAATTGCTTTTAGTCACAGTCACAAAGTGGAGTACAGACATGTGTAGAGCTTTTCCTTTCTTCTCAGGAGCTGTGATGACAATTTCAGTCTCATACCTTCTATTGTCTGTTATCTTCAAATATACCCCAAACTATAGAAAATATTTGGGCTGAGCCTTTTGTGATGCCACAAAATATATGTTTGCCCTATAGGCCAGAGAGCTGGTAGAAGGAAGCTCAGTATCTTCTAACTATTGCCTTGGGATAGCTGTACATTTGTCCTTCCCTTGACTCAGAGCCCTGAGCCATCTGGCTGGTTGTATTTTACTCGTGACACATTTCCTCTAATAATCTAGTCTCTTCCTTTGGAGAATCAGGTTTGCTCCTGGAAAATGGGAATAAAGCATTTCACCCACAGTAGGGCATGCACTGAAAATGATGATGAGACCTGTTGAGCAGACCAGAGCAGATAGTGCATTGACCTGTCATGGAGTTCAGGTGTAATATTTTTCATGCTGTTTTAAGCTTGCATCTTATCCTCACCCAAATTATGTGGGATTTTTTTGAAGCTAAAATCTAGCTGTCTGTAGTGGACACCAGGAAGTGATTTGTTTCAATGCCAAAATGAGGATTTTGGCTAAAGCTGTGATGTAATTGCTATTATAATTGACCCCATGCTGGAAAGCCAAGAAACCTGTCCCACAGCAGCATCTGTAGCTTCTCTGTTCCAGGTTACTGCTTTCAAGCCTGACTTGACATACAGTCATCTACCAGGGTATAAATGAGATCCCCTTCTGCCCTTGCTTCTCCAAAAGGAAGAGTAGCAGCACTGCTATGGCAGTGCATAAAGCATTGTGACTGACATAAAAGCCCATGAATGTAGCAAGTTATAATTATGAAATTCAGAGGCAGAACAAGAGCTCAGATTAACTTTAGTCTTCTCTGGAGACTTTTAATTACTAACACCAGTGGGAAATGTGGAGTAACATGAAAAAAAAATCCCCAAGTCTAAAATGGACATATAAGGGTATTAGTAAGTGAATTTACAATGCAGAAAAGATGAGATGTAGAATGGTATTGCCATCTGCAGTCATTAGAGTACTGATTTGTTCTTGCTTGCTTTCACTGTTAGCCTGAGTGATCACAGGAATATTTGCTTCTCAGTTAAGTAAACTAGCTAATTGCCATACTAAAATGTCTGTTTCTCTGAAAAGGACAATTGGAAAGGACTCCTTCTTGAGTAAGAGTAGGAAATTGTTAATTTGTGCTCTTAAATTCCTATGAATTTAAATTCTCCAAATCCTGAATATAAAATTCTTCACCAACACTCTGAAGTATAGTGAGTTCTTGGATGTTTGTGTAACTAAAGTGCCACTAACAGAGTTCCTGCTTTGCCATCCATTTTGGTGTCTTGTTAAAGTCCTTTATCCTCTATAATTATGGATATTTACATTAAAACAAGGAAACATAGTTGAAGGTGATATATATTTCCTCTCTGACGACACTGATAAAAAATATTTTTGAAGAAAAGGTCAGTCTTGTGAACTCAAGAATTCACTAGAAGAAAAAGAATTGCATACATAAGGTAAATCATTTATTATTATGGCTATTATATAAGTTCCCTGGGTTTTCAACCACAATTATGAGAAGAGTAGTTAAATGATGACATGTTTTTCTCAATGCTGATGGACATGGATAAAATAAGGATCACACTGCCATTCAAACTTGTTTTAAAAAATCAAGATATGCATGATATGACTCTCTAAGACACATTTTTTTTCTTTTTTCTTTTTTTTTATATAAGTTTCTTACTTATTCTGTATGTCTGAACCTCTGTCTTTTATCTAAGGCTAAAAATAGAGCTGTGAAAAAGATTTCAGCCCAGTCTTCAATAATGAAATGATTTTGTGAAATCTGAGGTGCTCATATTTGACCTTTAGTCGCTGAAGAACCTTCCAGACGTTACACACCTACATCAGGTGTTCTTGTTACGGGCAACAAAGAATCTTTTGGAAACTTTGAGTGTAATTTCCAGCAAAAATTTAAGATAGTCTGCATGAATCACCTCTGCAAATAACTTTCTATGTCTATTATAATAAGTCGCTAAATTCTTTAAGGGATAAAAATACCTTATGTGAAGATATTTCACCATTTATTATCTCCAAGCCTAAGTTTGGAACCGATAAAAGAATAATTCAGTGATTTTATTGGGTTGTTAACATCATGACTCCAATGTTCATATTTACTGAAAAAACACCAGACAATATTTTCCATAGATAAAGCATGGGAAACATTAACTTTCAATTTTCTCACAGAAATTAAAACTGGTAAGATTCTCAAGAGGACATCTTCTCCAAGAGTCTGTTCTGCAATCAAATTGAGTGTTCTTACTATCTAGTTCACTACCAGTCTACATTTGTTTAATAGCCACAGTTCTGGCAAGGATGGAGGCTCCACAGCTTTCCTAGACAATCTATTCTAGTGTATCTTTGCTATACCTCAAAGATTTAAAACTTAATTCTTCTACAATGTTTCATCTCTCAGTGTTGTTTCTGTTGTACACATAAATATTTTAGGCACTTTGACAAAAATGAAAGGATTGAAGAGATGCAAATTTGCAGAAGCTGTGGGCTGATGAAAAGTATTTTTGTTCTATATTGAATAACGCCACTGGCTAGGTCATCTGTGAACATCTGTGATCCATCGATCTACTCACATAAATATCAATATTTTGAGATAAAAGCCTAAGTCAATAAATTTTATGGCTACGCCATCTAATTACACTGTGCATATTATTCTGTCACAAGAAGTCATGAAAACAATACTGAAAAATTAAGAGCTAAACCTGAAGATGAGATTTAATCCCAAAGTTCTTAACAAAGTGAATGGTTTCTGAGTGGAGTTCTAGTTAAGATACCAGATATTATTTGAATTCTATCTTTATTGAATTAAAAAAAGAGAAGGAATGGGGTAGTCTTCATGTTTCACTTTAGGTTAATATGAATAGCTAATGCCCCAATCTGGAGCTCATAAATCCTTCATAGAATACAGAACAAACCAGAGATGGGCAAAAGCATAAATATACACAGCTTAGATAGGGGATAACATGGAAGTTTCAAAATTTGACTGGAATAAACCCTGCACAGACTAGCTGACTTGGAAGTTGCCCCCTGCTTCAAGAAACAAGTTGTTCCAGATGAACCTCAGCGTTCCTTTCCAAGTTTTCTCTGATTTTCTGATTCTATAACAGCAACAAGTTAGAACCTTTGAAGTCTAAATCTAAGAGAAAAAAGAAAAAATATAAAAAAGAAAAAAATTCATAATAATGGGATATTACAAAATTGAACATCATTTCACAAGAGAAAGGATGAAAATGTCCAAGTTTCTGTTATTTTTTATTGACTATGACCAAGAAACAGAAAGCCAGTAAGGACGGACTAGGTCTCTGACTAGTCTCCTCCTCCAATTATTAATATGATCATGAAACAAAGTACAATACTTGTCTTTGAAAAGGAATTTCCTGAGACTGCGATTTACTGGAAGACATTGCATGGAATGAGAATGAGAGTTGGTGTGGCCCCCACTCCTCCCCAACCTCTTCCTATAACCCTGTTCAAACTGGTGGCAGTTGTGATGGATGTGTCTGGTCTCGATGGATGCATCCCACTCAAAGTGGATTCGGAGACAGAAAATAACACAATAGCTGAGGGCTATTGTGCAATGTGCCCACCTAAGCACACCGAAGAAACTAAAATCTGTGGTCGGGATGCAAATATGACTATGAGACAATCATCTTACCCTGGTAAACAGTGAGTGGTCCAAGAGCCCATTGAGCTGCACGGCAGTGGGCTGCACACCAGGATCTCCCCTTGAGTAGGAATGCTTCTCAGGGTTACTCCTTGAGGTTGAGAGATTCCTTACCACAACAGATTCTCGGTAACTGGATAACAGCATGCTAACTTTGAAACCTTAGCTAAGTGATATAAAGGATTGATTGTGCATATACAATCCTGTAAACATAAACTGTTGACCAAGTCTGGGACTAGGATTGGATCCAGCCACACCTAGCCTCCTCTCTAAGGAAGGAGTTTAGAAAGCAAGGGGATCTTTTCTGAACCTCATGACTCAACAGGAGGGTCTCACTGACAATTTTGTCTGACCCTATCCTCTGTGCAGTAACTAAACAAATGTACCTTGCCATCAAAACCACTCTCGTGTTTATCACTGAACTTTGTTACCTTGCTACCTTTGTTACCTTGTTACCTTTTATATCAACAAACTACATTTTTTGCCTCTCACTCCATCCGCGGCAGTTGGGTTTACTGCACACAGAGTTAGAGTTTCACATTGGCCGTAAACACTTATTTAACAATGGTGCTACCAAGCCAGCAAAGTTGGTTGTTTGCTTTAAATCATGTTACAAGGCAAATTTTACCTTCATTTCACAGAATTTAGGCACACCAAATTATCCTTTGTGACACATATTTCTTCATTGCCCTTCATCAGGAAGGTGAAGTTATCTCATGTTCAGAGGTACTAATGGACAGTCACGGAAGAGACCAGCTGCTGTCCAAAGGTAATAATACATAGGGAGACTGGTAAAATTAGATTAGGCCAGGACAAGTATAAGTAGAGTAATTCATTCGAGTTTAAAGTTAATGTAGCAAAAGGCCAATCTGACGTGACACATTTAAAACTGATTGCTTAAGATGTACTGCAGGAGGTTTTTGATCTTTAACTGACTAAAACAGATTATGATCTTATAATGGAGGGAGAAAAAGGTGAGACAGTCTCTGCCATTAGTCTGGTTAAGACTGTATCACGTGGATTAACATTAGTAGCAAAGAGTACATCTCAATAAAAGATTCCACTGGAAATAAGAAAAGTTGAGGATTTTTCTTTTCTTTTTTTTTTTTTTTTCCTTGATAAAGAGGGATGAACTTCCAGCTAAAAAGTCCCAAACCAACCAAACAAAAAAACCATCTTGGCTATTTTGAGACAAAGAGTTTTACAAAGTTTCTGAACAATTTACTCAAACTTCTCATTTATGTGATAAGCCTGGTTCTAAGATCAGCATAAACACCTTGCTTTAAATACAGTTTAAAAATAAACTGAAGTTGTATTTAAATTTGAAAACTAAAGAGATTCCTGTGCATAACTGCTAATATCTTTAGGTGTAATTGTGCTCTAAGTGTTTATGATCATCTACTGGTCTACTAATGTATTCATCTACTAATCTTCTAAGAAACATAAAATGGACAGCACAAAGGTTGTGGAATAATTGCATCAAATTGCTTTGGTTTAAAGGGAGATACTGAGTTACTAACAGAAGAAGAATAAAGAAGCTGTGTAAACTCCAATGACAATTACAGACCTAAGAAGTTCAGACTGGGAGGAAGACATAGCAGGTCCTGCAAAATGTAAATCTGTTTGACAGAAGAAATTGAGAAAGTGAAATTTAAGATAGACAAGTGTCTATTCAGTTTTCTCATTGTTGAAAAACTGATAAATATTTTTGGTAAAATTATTAAGAAAAAAGCATTCTTCTTTCAAAATGTCTTAGCTTATTGGTTTCTGAAAATAGGAAATAATATTTTAATCCATTTTGTGTGGGTTTTTTATGTGAGCCAGCTTGCTTTTCTTCCTCTATTTGTACAGTATGTATTGTTCACTTTTAAAATTTCTATTTAATTACTCTCTGAGAGTTTGATAATGAGAAATTCCTGGTAAAATAATCTTCTATAGTGTCTCTTTGAGCTTTCTGAAAAAAAGGTTTTAAGCAGTAGAGTAGGTTTTTGTTCTTATCTTTTAGAATGGGACTCCAAAAGAGATTCCGAGAAAGGATTGTCCTTATGTAAAAATAGTTTGACCTTAAAAAAAATATATATATACACTCATATATTTTTCTCCTATTGGTTGATAACGTACTATTGAGAGTTCTTCACACGCATCAGGCTATATTGCTAGGGATCAGGGATTCAGTGATGCCAGTCCTTTCTCTTTCCTGCTTGTCTGCAGAAAGGTCTGGGCAGGGATCTTTTCCTTTGCCAAGCAAGTCTGCAGCAGAGACCTGTAGGAGGGATAAGAAAGTCTTGATTCCAGCTACACAGAGTGCAAATACATTTAAATACATGTTTTTATCCCATTGGCCTCAATAGTACCTGAGGGCTTTTTCCAGTGCTTTATCAAACAGTGACTGCTCAGAACATGACAGAGATGAAGGTTTGCATGTTCTTAGCCCATTAGCAGATATTAAAATCTGGATTTTTGGATTGCTGAAGGAAGAAAAATGATGTAGTGGGTGGCTGCCTGGATTCCCAGGTGAGTTCTTTTTCTTTTCCCCCCCCTCTCTTACCATGCAAGAAAGATGATTTTTGAGTCTGAAGGATTGGATTAGCAACAGCAGCTGAATGCCAAACTCCTGTAAAAAGCTTTTCATTACAAATTTTAAAAAACCTGTTCAGAATGTATACAGGCAAACTCAGGTATAAGCAAAGGTGCCATCTGTAAGATAGATGTTCCAGGTCACAAGTCTGACTGTAAGGTATTAGTGGTCTGTGCCTCACAGGCACCATTAATGCAGAATGACAAAGGACACTCCCATGACATTACATACCACAGATGTGAAACACCAGAAATATCTGTAACAAAGAGGGATTTTTCTCAAGTGCTCAGAGACAGACTTTTAAAGTACTCAGCACCCATTGCTTGCTTTTGAAAATTCATTTTCAATTTGGGTACATAAAAGATCAGCTTTAGGATCAAATAACAACATTTGATGACATTAACATTTTTCACCTGTGCTTTAGAGTGAATGAGTGTTCATAACCCAGTGCAGACAGAAGACAAAAAAATATCTTAAGATAAACCTATTTCACTAGGGAAAGTTTCTGGGGCTTTTTTTCAGGGTTTTTTTTGTGTTGTTTTGCTTTTATTTGTTTTTCAAAAAACTGTAACATACCTAGCATGTTGTTTACAAAGGGCTAAGAGTGAGGCCCTTAGTGAGGTTACCTCTGCTCTGTGATGGATGGTAACAAACTGCAGCATTTCAGCTCTGTGTTTGATCTCTACCCATAGAGGCCAGATGGTAACATTTTATTTCCCTAAAAAATGATGACTGTTTCTGAAAAATCTGAGCAGTTATGAATGTTGATGTTCTTCTCTTATCTGCATATTTCTGGTGGAAGCATAAACCATCCATTTCATGAAAAGGGTAATTATAGCTTTCGACATTGACTTCCTAGGTACAGTGGCTCAGAGCTGAATATAAAGTAATTTGATTTTTTAATGATTTATTACTAGTTCTTTAGTTATTTTGACCATTAATCATTTCATTGTGTCCCTCCATTGAGAGCTACCTAACATCTTGGACTTACCTATCAATGACATGGAACGTTATAACTTACTTGATCAATATGGCTAAAACAAGCCCAGAATAGAGATGATAAATAAGGTATGCTGGCACTTCTTGTATCTAACCACCAGTCATCCAGTTCCCAGAACCAACTTTCCCATAAAGGTTGAATAAAGGAAGAGAGCAAACTCTCCTGACACCTATAGAGCTTCCAACATATAGGGTTAATAATACTACAAAATATAGCTACTAGGATGATAAAGGGACTGGAGCATCTCCCCTACGAGGAAAGGCTGAGAGAGTTGGGCTTGTTCAGCCTGAAGAAGAGAAGACTGAGAGGGGATCTCATCAACGCATACAAATATCTTAAGGGCGGAAGTCAAGAGGACGGAAGCAGTCTGTTTGCAGTGGTGTCCAGCGACAGGACTAGGGGCAATGGATGCAAACTGAAACACGAGAGGTTTCAGTTGAATATGAGGAAGAACTTCTTCACTCTGAGGGTGGCAGAGCACTGGAACAGGCTGCCCAGGGAGGTTGTGGAGTCTCCTTCTCTGGAGATATTCAAAGCCCGCCTGGATGAAGTCCTGTGTAGCATGCTCTAGGTGAGCCTGCTTTAGCAGGGGGGTTGGACTAGATGATCTCCTGAGGTCCCTTCCAACCCTTACGATTCTGTGATTCTGTGATTCTGTGATTCTGTGATTCTGTGAAGAGAGCAAACTCTCCTGACACCTATAGAGCTTCCAACATATAGGGTTAATAATACTACAAAATATGTTTTCTGGATAAATCCTTTCTGTGCATTCCAGGAAAAAGAATTTGGAAGACTGTCTATAAATGCATCATCTGGTGACATTTACCCTAATAGTATAATTAAGACAGAACTAAATTAAGAGCACTCCTAATGGGCTTTTTCCATGTCACTTATTATTTATACATCACTGCCGTCTCCGTCTTCGTATTTCACATTTATATTTTGGAAGCATTAGAATACATTCTGCTAGGAATTGTACACATATATCATGATAAAAATATCTTTCCCAAGTAATTTGTAATCTAAAAGAAAACATCTCTTTCTCTCTCCTCACAGTCTGCAGATCAAGGACACAGTCCTGCTGCCCTTAAATATGTGCCTATGCCACTGACTTCACTGTATCAAAGGAAGGGTAGAATGTAGATACACAGTGATAAGGGACCTGGAAATGCTTCTGCAGATAAACAATGTCAATAGTCCAAGCCTCAGCCAGCTCTGGTTAATCTCTCATGATGTCAGATGAATTACACATGGGAGTAAGGAGTATGGGAACTAAGACCTAAATAGTTCCAGGGGTTTTAATCTCTCTTCATCTGGAAACCTTAGTCAGTTTCATTGCTTTTCTCAAGACTTTTCTATTCCTGCCATGTTGAGTTGACCAAAATGGAACATAGTATTCGAGTTGAGAGTCCACTGTTTTATCGTTCTTCTCTTTATAGTGCCTAGTGCAAATAAAAAAGTTACAATCATGAAGTAAAGTTTCAGCTTTCAGCTCCTGGACTACCCTACTTACAAATACCGTCTGTGAGAATCCAAATAAGAAAAGAAAAAAAGAACATGGCACATATTGGATATTTAGTAGATCGAGGGGTATTTTGAATTATCTTTGGACAGTTTCTTTCAGCAGATAAATCAATATTCAGCCTCTTCTTTTGTCAGGTTGTGATGGTGGTATGGAAAAATAAGCTTTTGTTTACATCTGAAGATTAAAAGCAGCACAGTGTTAGAATATTCAGTGAAAGCACTGTGATAGATAAGATGTCAAGGAGAGCTCCAGGAACTACAACAATGTTTTAAAAAGATAAATAAATATACAGTGTTATCTTCTAAGTTGAAGCCTCATACAACTTCACTTTTAAATATGTATGACCAG
Source organism: Egretta garzetta (assembly GCF_000687185.1). NCBI lineage: Eukaryota > Metazoa > Chordata > Aves > Pelecaniformes > Ardeidae > Egretta > Egretta garzetta. The sequence continues at coordinate 5,120,448 of NW_009270001.1, read as the reverse complement.
AACCTTTTTTGTTCTATCCACATCTTTGCACATTTGTAAATGTTCTCTTATAAGGCAAACCAATAGACAATGGAATAGATTACCTACAGAAGTAGCCAACATACTACAGGGGTATTCAAGAGCCAGGTGGTGAAAATAAACATAAGAACTGGCTGTAAAAAATAACTTTGTGGGAATCAAGACTCAAGAGGAATTCTTGGTGAACTTTGCTTTTCTGGCTTTGCTCTTCACCAGATGACAGACACCTGATTCAGAAGGCAAGAACATTTTTACTAGATGTCATCAGTATCTGAGGAAAACAATATTTTCTGCATTTTTGAGGAAGATGTGATACTTCTTGCTGTCCATCCAGTGTCTTGGGAAGCTTGTTCGGTGTGTTTTATGTGGTTGGCCCTTAGATCTGGGTAGCCCAGCAGAGCTAGAGGCAATGGACTGTTTTTTGTAGAATGGTCTGCAGACAGGCCTACGAGGCGAGGCAGTGGAGGTGCTCTTTATGTGAAGGAGCAACTGGGAGCAGATGAAGAACAAGTTGAAAGTTTGTGGGTAAAAATTAAGGGGCAGGCCAGAATGGGTGACACTGTGGTGGGTGTTTACTATAGACCACCCAACCAGGATGAGGAAGTAGACGAGGCCTTCTACAGACAGCTAAGAGTAGCCTTGCAGTCACAGGTCCTGGTTCTCATGGGTGACTTCAACTATCCTGATATCAACTGGAAGGACCACATGGCAAGGTGCGCACAGTCCAGGAGGTTCCTGCAGAACATTGATGACAACTTTTTGACCCAGGTGGTGGAGGGGCCAAAAACAAGTGGAGCGCTACTGGATCTTGTGCTGGCAAATAAAGAAGAGCTGGCTGAAGATAGAATCATAGAATCATACAATGTTTAGGGTTGGAAAGGACCCCTAGAGGTCATCTAGTCCAACCCCCCTGCACTGAGCAGGGACACTGCTAACTAGATAAGGTTGCTCAGAGCCCCATCCAA
>NW_009270001.1:5117575-5117780 GCF_000687185.1 Egretta garzetta | reverse complement strand
AGTACAGGCTGGGGGCTGACCTGCTGGAAAGCAGCTCTGCTGAGAGGGACCTGGGAGTCCTGGTGGACGACAAGCTGACCATGAGCCAGCAACGTGCCCTTGTTGCCAAGAAGGCCAATGGTATCCTGAGGTGCATTAAGAGGAGTGTGGCCAGCAGTTTGAGGGAGGTTCTCCTCCCCCTCTACTCTGCCCTGCTGAGACCCCA
>NW_009270001.1:5107194-5117556 GCF_000687185.1 Egretta garzetta | reverse complement strand
TTCAGAGGAGAGCAACTAGGATGATAAAGGGACTGGAGCACCTCCCCTGTGAGGAAAGGCTGAGAGAGTTGGGCTTGTTCAGCCTCGAGAAGAGAAGACCAAGAGGGGACCACATCAATACATGCAAATATCTTAAGGGTGGATGTCGTGAGGACGGAGCCAGACACTTCGCAGTGATGCCCAGCGACAGGACAAGGGGCAACGGGCACAAACTGAAGCAGAAGAGGTTTCCGTTGAGTATGAGGAAGAACTTCTTTACTTTGAGGGTGACAGAGCACTGGAACAGGCTGCCCAGGTGCGTTGTGGAGTCTCCTTCTCTGGAGATATTCAAAGCCCGCCTGGACAATGTCTTGTGTAACATGTTCTAAGTGATGCTGCTTTAGCAGGAGAGTTGGACTACATGATCTCCAGAGGTCCCTTCCAACCCTTGCGATTCTGTGATTCTGTGAAAACTGAACAAATAAACATGGACAATAATTCAGCCTGGGAGAATATTCTACGGACTATTTCTATATTCACCCTGTTCTTACTCTACACCTCTGCTTTTGGCTATTGTCAGATGCAACTTGCTGGGCTAAATTAACTTAGGTTTTAATTAGAAGAACCGCATTTCTGTGTAGGTTTAGTATGAAAACATAATGAAAAAATGGTGAATAAATATTCAGTCCCTTCTTCATGTAAACATATTATATGTAAATTCAAACATAGGCTGCATGCTCAAACTCCCTGCCCTCTCCCTCGAGAAGAGAAGACCAAGAGGGGACCACATCAATACATGCAAATATCTTAAGGGTGGATGTCGTGAGGACGGAGCCAGACACTTCGCAGTGATGCCCAGCGACAGGACAAGGGGCAACGGGCACAAACTGAAGCAGAAGAGGTTTCCGTTGAGTATGAGGAAGAACTTCTTTACTTTGAGGGTGACAGAGCACTGGAACAGGCTGCCCAGGTGCGTTGTGGAGTCTCCTTCTCTGGAGATATTCAAAGCCCGCCTGGACAATGTCTTGTGTAACATGTTCTAAGTGATGCTGCTTTAGCAGGAGAGTTGGACTACATGATCTCCAGAGGTCCCTTCCAACCCTTGCGATTCTGTGATTCTGTGAAAACTGAACAAATAAACATGGACAATAATTCAGCCTGAGAATATTCTCTACGGACTATTTCTATATTCACCCTGTTCTTACTCTACACCTCCAAACACCCCCCCCCCCCCCCCCCCCCCCCCCCCAAAAGAAAAGAACAAAAAACACCTAAGGTGTAGAGCAATTTCCCATATGTCAGTGACATGCTAACATAATCCCTCTATAGAATCATAGAATCATAGAATCATAGAATCATAGAATCATAGAATCATAGAATGTTTGGGGCTGGAAGGGACCCCTAGAGGTCATCTAGTCCAATCCCCCTGCACTGAGCAGGGACACCTTTAACCAGGTCAGGTTGCTCAGAGCCCCGTCCAACCTGGCCTCGAATGCTTCCAGGGATGGGGCCTCCACTGCCTCTCTGGGCAACCTGTTCCAGTGTTTCACCACCCTCAGTGTAAAGAATTTCTTCCTTATATCTAGTCTAAAGCTACCCTGGTTTAGTTGAAAACCATTACCCCTTGTCCTGTCACAGCTGGCCCTACTAAAAAGATTTTCCCCATCTTTCCTACAGGCCCCCTTTAGGTACTGAAAGGCCATAATCAGGTCTCCCCGCAGCCTTCTCCTCTCCAGGCTGAACAACCCCAACTCTTTCAGCCTGTCCTTATAGGAGAGGTGCTCCAGCCCTCGGATCATTTTTGTAGCCCTCCTCTGGACCCGCTCAATATATCGACAGCATATCTCAAACCTGAGACATGTCAAAATGTTAGGCAGCTGATCAGTTGAAATACAGCTGCCATTAGAAAACTTTTTCATATCATGCAACTTTACATAAACAGATTATGAGGGATGTGCACAGATTAATGAAATGGGTAGATCACCTAACAAGCTACAGTGGACATGGAGGGAATCCTCAAGGATGTGTTCATCCTTTTGCTGTGCACTGGGAGACCATACAGAATTTAGCTCCTTCCCACTTATTGACATTTTTCTGAGCCAGTCCTGTAGGATCCAGACCATTCTTCAAGACAGACCACTTCCACCATCTGCTGTTTAACAAGAAGGTATAGCCACGTCTACTGGATCGAAGTAAAAATCACTCAAACCTCATTTGACTTCTATACAGAAAATAAAAAGCCAGTTTGTTCCTCAAAGATTTTACTATATAGATGGCATATGAGGGTCATCAAGCGCAATGCAAATGGAAAACCGGAAAATGGTACTAGTTACCCTAGAGTCATAGGAGCTGTCTAACACTTTGGCATGTCTCAGGTTTTGAAAGTGGTAGTATTTTTATCTCAAAATAAAGGAATTAAATAACTGTATCACAATACGAAATCCTTTTACAGAGAAAATGCTGTGTTTCTCAGTCAAAAACAGATTTCCTCCACCCTCCCCTACATTTGCTTTAGAAGTATTCAAAGAAATCATGGCTAACACATCCTTATTATTTAATCAAAACTCCTTCCTATGATTTTTATTGAAATAAACAACTGATTTTGTTATCTATGTGACCTCCAAGAAATATATTACAGCTTGCCCCGTGCCGTGTTTATGGTATCAACAGAAATGAATAATTCAGACATTTGTCCCAGCCACTGTATTTTTATCACCACTTAAGTCATCTTTGGCTATGTTTCTGCCTCTGTCTCATTCATAATCTTGCCCTTTCTTACTGGTTGCTTTCTATAGCCAGAAAGCAAATCATCCAAGAATAGAGTATTCAGAATTAGCACCAATGTTAAACTTTAGAATGCATGCTGTGTTCTTTTTGGTTTTGTCTGAGCAAGTAATTGCTTCTTTGTCTATTTAAATGCAAAATCAGAAAAAAAGACCAAGAGGAAAATTTGGACATTATAGTATGCAAAATGCAAGTTTATGGGAAGCATGTTGCATAAATAGGTCAGACACATTTCACATTTGGCAATTTGAAAAACGCCACTAAATGCAACTGTTTCCAACCATATCACATTAATTGCTCAATCACCATAACATTTATTTTACAAAGTGCTTGAGTACTTGGTCAAAGCAAAGTACATGAAGCTCTCCATGAGCACACAGCTAAGTAATTACTTCAGTACAACATAGGTTTAATACAAAACATAGAGCCCGTCATTTCAAAAAAAACCCAAACCAACAAAACCAAACCAAAAACAAAACCAAAAAGACTCTCACACCATACTGGACTTACTCCTTAAAATATATTTTGCACTCTGATCAAACTTACAGTACTTAAGTCATTTGAACTGATGTATTTGTTTCCAGATGATTTGGTGGTGGTGGTTTTGTTCTTTCTGGATTTGGGAAGGGGTAGTAAGAAATGCCAACTTAATCCATTCAGAGAAGTCACAGATTGACTGGCCCAAGAAAGTCTTTGAAATCTGAGGCAAAAATTTTATATTGTGAAATTGTTCCCTGCATTTTACAAGATTAAGATATATGCATGGTAAGAAACACACATGTTTGGTTGACCATTCAAGTTTAACTGAAGTAATTTGAGGTTTCAAGATAATTCTGTATTTATATTAGTAATAAGAAAATACAATTATACTTCAAATTGAAGAAACAACTACATCAAATAATTCATTGCTAAAATGACTCTTTCTTCCTCTTTTATTTTTTTTTACTTTTCTAAAAATTATAGAAAATCATACTTAAGATAAGCTCAAACAACAGAGACTGCACAAACCAGACTTTCAACAATATAGTAACCCGGAAAAAATCTTATCTAAATCACATTCACGTTTTTTGTTTCAGTTTGGTCAGTTGGCTCAAACAATTTGTGGACAAGTGAAACAGGAGAGAGATATGGGTGTTACCTCAATGCAACTGATCCTTATATGGTACATAAGGAGATAAAATATCTTTCCTGCTTTCTTTCCCTTCTAAGTTAAAACACAATAGAGATAAAGAGAGATATAACCCACATGCTTGAACCTTTGATAGAAACCACAAGGGAAGCACAAAAAGACAAATATCGCCCTAATGACAGACTCCCTGATAGCACAAATCCAACTAATTTATTTTCCAACATAGCCAGCAAAAAGACTGAGTTTGTGGAGAGGCTGGGGGGAAAGAAAGAAGGCGGGCAGCAGAAAATAGGGAGAAATAAAGAACACTTAATTATGGATTTTTTTCAAGGTAACGCTGTATTTTGACCTAGTGATATACTGGTTTCAGATATGCTTTGTACTTCACCCCACAAGCTTTTTCTTTATTGCCATGGTAAAACCAAGAAACTGGGCTTAAAAAGATTTTTTGTGTTCTTTATATGAAACCTATGGAGTGTTCTAGAGAGGTTATTTATGAATTTAAAAGCCTACATAAGTGGCCTATGTTCATATCTCTAACTATATATTGTGGTATCATATCCACTCGGACAACTCATTAGTAATGCCATGAACCACCTGGGTACATTCTTTGTATTCTCCACGAAAGTAACAATGCAAGAAGCAAAGTGGCAGAGAGGAGGTCTCAGACTTTGAAATGGTAAAGCTCATACCTCAACAACAAAAATTCACTTGATGAAAAAGTACTCAGAACAGACACTAGCTGTTTTCCAAATATATATGGGGCTGAGCTGGGCAGATTTTCCATCCAACTGTTAGGAATACCTAGTGACTTGGGTTTGGTTTTATTTTCAGTTTAGCCACTGTGCAGCTGAGTAATTCCCTTAATGTCTTACCTGTAAAACAATGTTGCTGACTTCCACAGAAAAGTTCTGAGATCTGATGAAACACATTTTGTCAGAGATAAGTATGATCCCTTTTTGGTAAGTGAGACACAAAGGATCTTAGGCACCATAGTGCTCATTACTGTAGCACCTATCATTTGGGCCCTGGGCCATCGCAGTGGTGACAGCTATTTTCTTTGTGCTGGGGCACCACTGTCATGGAATCTGGGGAGGAGTGTGGGCTTCAGGCAAGGAACAAGAAGTGAAAAAGACTGGTATCGTAGTGATGACGCACTCCTATGGTACAAAGATGTTTTTCATTCTATTTCTGTCTCCTTTTAGAATTGCAAGTTTAAAAGAGGTAAAAACATTGCAATTTATAGCTCTCCACCTTTATTTAGGTGCTCAAGTAATAAACTTAAGAATAATGTCCACACAGTTTCTTGCAAAATGGACAGTTCCAATATAGATAATTTAGTCTGCACCCATTCCCACCTCAAAAAACGTGTAATAAGAAGCAGCTTTTAAGTTCTTCCTTGAAAAAGGTAGAAATCAATCTTAAATCTCCTGTTTCCCAAACCAGTAGGCAGACTATGGATTTGAAAAGGATTCTCATCAGCATACTTCCTTTCAGTTAAGTCTTCTGAAGCACCTGATCTGTTAGACATACTCTGAATGTGTTCATCAGACCAAATCCTGTAATGACCTAGAATGAGAAATGTCCACTCTGTAAAGGCCAGAAGAGTTTTTAAGGAAAAGAGAAGCCAAAGAATTCAAATAAGACTTAGACAAATTTGGGAAATGTGAATGTGACTAGAGGAAGCCAAGAGTTAGGCAGCAACTGGAGTGGAGTACAAATATTTTTGTATGTCTCCATTTTAAAGAAAGGAACAATGTTCTGTAATTTATGTTCATTGTGTCTAAATCAGTTTCACCACCTCTGTGTGTGCTATTTTTATGTAGAGGAATGGGTGAAAGCCTTTCCCCAGAGAAGAAATGAGATGATACAAACAGCTGTCTGAACGGCCCATCAAAAATTTAATGGAACAGCTATGTGAGGAAAAATTACTGGGTAAGACAGTTTGAAAACCAGTTTTTAGGAACATTGGTGAACAGAAAATACTAAAAAAAAAAATTATAAAAACACCTCAGAAGAAAGGAAAGCCAACAAAAACTTCTTATTCTATGTGTTTAAGTTACTGGGTTAAAGAACTTATGCTTTCTGGTCTTCTTGTATAAAAAGATTTAATGTGTTTTATAGTCTCCTGAGCTAAGTTTGTTTTAGAATTGCTGGCTGTTTCTTACCTGGACTGTTTTCACCAGAGTATGTTTCAAGCCCATTTAAGGAAGCCACACAGTGGAACAAGCATTTTGTGACTTTACAGCTTCAAACCTGAAGGAATTAAGGATGTTTTCCCCTGTGTAGTAGCTGCACCAGAGGCAAGCTTTGAGGAGTACTTAAGGATGTAACAGAAAAGGAGGAAAAAAAAAAAAAAAAAAAAGAAAAGAAAAAAAAAGCCTTCAAAAAATTTTCAGGGAATGAGCTGATAAATATTTTGTTGTCTTCTTTGCAAGCCCTTATTTGCTCCTGGTTTATCTAGTTCTGAGTTCAAATCTTTTTAATATCATGACCCTGGATGTTGCCACAGGTGTCTTCCAAATTGAGTTTTTCGACTGATTCTAGCAATAATCTACCATTGTGTAAATTCTTGCTAAGTGTGTGGCAAACTTTAGCTTCTGCACATTCCAGATTGATAATGTCACACAACTTCTTGCTGAATAGCAGTTATCTAGGTGTAAAACATAAGAAAAACAAAAAATAGTTCCCTGCTGCTCAGAAAGCATGGTCTTGTGATTAAGACACTGTTTTCAGCCTTAGAAATGATACATTTAATTGCCAGAGCTTCTACAAATTTACTTATATGCAAATCACTTCCTCTCTCTCTGCTTCACTTTCCTGGCTGCAAGTTCAGGATTTACAGCTACCTCTGCTGTAACTAACACTATTTAAATCAAGTCTGTGTAGTCAAGTCCTGATCAGAACATTAGCCTGGGTTCACACCTGTGCTCTGCCACAAAATACTGGTGAGACCCCGGGCATGCCACTTAGCTTGTATTTCTGCTGGATTTTCATCTCCCTTACATGAACCATAAGCCATATTGTCTCTCTGGGGTGTATGTTTGGTAATATTTTCAGTGAGCTTCTGTGGCGTTTTTTAAAGCCACATTATTACCCAGGCAGATTTTGGATGGAACTGGTGCAGCACAGAAGGTATTTCTATCGTTTAGACAAGTTACCTTTGTCAAGCTGAAAGAAAAGAAGAAGACGAGAGAGAAAATGAAACCTATACCTCACTAAATAACTGGCATTGGAGATTTTATAGTTTGCATTTCTTCTCTCTAAGAATGATTGGGATGTTGGTCTTATAATCCTTCACGTAATTTTCATGATAAGTGCTTGACTTTTCTAGTTAGCTGGAGTCTGCTTCAGGTGAGAGATGTGCACCATACAGGGATTAATATCTTTTTGTTTTATGCATATTGCTAGTTGAACACTGGTGCTGAATGCTTTTCACATTTCCTGTATGATTTCAAGGCTCTATCTGAATCCTGACCTGCCACTGCTACTTTTGTCTTTTATTTCTCCTTTTAGTGGCATTCATTGTTTTTATTTAATTTTTTTGTTTGGCTGGGTTTTGTTTTCTTTTCTTTTTTTCCCCCCTGCTTTTATTACAGCTGTAAAAATGAAAAATTATTTTATTGTATACATACACAATTTCTTTTGAAACTTTCTCACTCATGACTGACTAATCACTACTAGGGGATATGGGAACCTCTCTCAATAATGTGGTTTAAGAAGGGTATAAAACTAGAGCGGAACAAAGAAAGAAATATTCACCACAGTACAATATGGTGCTAAAGTCTCTGTAGTATCTTAGTATTGGCAATATTTTCTTTGCATGGTTACAGCTGTACTGCATACACACACACACACACACACACACACACGCAAATGCAGTCACATTTTACCACTTCATGTTTCTCAGGAATATGATCCCACTAATCTTTAAGTATTTACCTGCATCAGTGGATGTGGCCAATGGCTGGACAAGCACCTCCATATCATATGCATCTCAGGGGACCACCTAAGTGTCATCCTGCTGACTGCACACCTACAGGCATCTGGGGTGCATTGGTGGTCTTTGTGAGTGCATAATTTGGTTTAAGTATATCTGGAACAGAAGCATCAGAAATTTCACTGAAAAGGTGAAGTCTTAGTCTGAACTGAAATGTTAATGTAGACAAACCTTCAGTTCGTCTTCAAATTCATCTGTTTGCTTTTAGATAAGTAGTCTGTATTTGCAATGGTATTTTAATGTTGTACTTCTATTTGGATCCCAAATACACATCAATTTCCATGGAAGTTAAAATAGGTTTTTAGTGGCTCTAAGATAAAGTCCATTATTTCACTTTGCCTTATTTTCTTGTCCATCTTGTTACGTTTAAGTTCAAATCCTTTGTTTTCTCCACAGGGATAAAGAATGTCCCTCCTTCTGGAAATTCTGACATTTTTGAAATTCAGTTTTCTGCCAAGCTTTGACATGCGCTTTGTTCACATACAGACATACAGAGAAATATGTTACACATTTTTTCTGGGGAAAAAAAAAATGAAATCCGGACACCCAGCACTTCTTTATGTTGTCATATTTCTTAATCTTGTGAAAGAGGAAGCTTTCTAACAGAAAATGTCCAACGTTAACCATTACATTATACCAAATCTATGTATGCGTTGGCATTTAAATACATATTATAATGTGGCCTAATAGCCAGAAAAACATGAATCAAAACAATAAAACTAAATTAATGTTTTCTTTCCTTTTCAAGATGATATGATTTAATTTATCAAAAGAAAATTAGTTTGTGTAAGTGCAAGGAGAGAGATGGGCATCTTCCAAGCTTGTCTCATTTTACCAGTCTTAGACATCAACCTGAGATTAGAGCTCCACTTGTTTTGGAGAGTGTCCTTTTTTGTTGTCACATTTCTCTATACCCCTGAGAATGTTGATGCAATTCTATAATTGATTTGTTGAGTGATTTAAGAATTATTTTTTTACTTTTTCAATTTTTATTTTTTTTTTCTTTTTCCCCCAAGCACTTCAGGCTAAAAACTGCATCCTATCAAATGACATCCTTTGAAGTCTCTGGACTACAAATCCACAAGAACAGTCCTTCTGTCCATGCTTTACCTACTACTTCAACTCTCAAAGCAGAGGTCCAACAAAACCTTCGGTCTTGGCAGTGGGCAACCTGGTGAAATGGAGTCACATCTGCCCCTCACTTTGATGGCGTTGGAAAGCTCTCCATGCAGGTGCCTGAGCAACACAGGAGCATCTAAAACCCAAGGTCTGGCTTTTGTAATGACTGCTGCAGAAGGTATTTTTAACCTGCAGATTTAGAAAAGCTCCTGGAGGTGCCAGCTAGCCCATCCTATGCCATTCAGCAGAGACTCCCTCTGTATCTATTTCTCTATTGTTTTGTTTCTTTTTATGGTTGCCTGTTTCTCTGCAGGTAGCTCAGTGATTAGCAAAGAAACCGACTCTGCCTTTTTCAGCTCATCTCAGGGTTCCAGGCAAAACAAGCCCATTTGAAGCAGCGCCCAATGCTTGCAATAATTCCCCATATGTTGATTTTCACACCAGCCTTGGGTGGCTGCACCTCATTATTTGATTTTCTCTGCATCAGTTTTGTTTGTGTGTGTGTCTCTGTGTGTCTGTGCATGTGTGGCTTTTTTCTTTCTGGTTTGAAGTGACTCTGACCTAAATAGAGGAAAGTGTGGGTGGCAGTTTAGTTGTAGGTGCCACTTCAAAGCCTTAAAATGCCACAATCTGCAAATAAGTACTTTAAGGGAGGGGAGCGGGGAGAAGACACCAGTGTGTATTCAGGGATGTCAGTTGTGACAGGACTAACAACAGATGAACCCCAGAGGCTCTGATTTCTATGTGTAATACACCCCACATGTCTCTGGAGCTTAGGGGGTGGATTTTTAAAGGACTCATTTGCATATCACTAGATCTAATGCAGTTAAGTTTATGATTTAGCAAAACTGAGCTGAAAGGGAAATACCACAGAAAGAAAATATATGATCCCTCTTAATTAAATCAAGAAAAGATCCCAGCTTCCCAAAGACCTTTGGTTTACATGGAAAAAAAAAAAAAAAAAAAAAAGACACACACACCCACACACCCATTCTTATGAACTATGATCAAACACATTTAAACACAAAGTGTGAATTACTGGGAACAGAAAAGTACATTAAGCAGCCAATATAGGTTTTATTATAACATTCAGCCATGTAAAGACAAAAAACTCTTGGGATTTGCAGATACGTATGGTTAAGAGTGACATTTATTTACTTTAAACTGTTACTGCTGTTCTACGTAAGTTTGTCACTCAGCCCACCTCTGGTTGCTGAACATTGTTAGCATTGGTTTCTGACTTTCTGTAAGCTTAAAGCTAAACAGGCAAAATACAAAAAAAAAGTAAGGATGTGGGCAAATTGTGGCTTAGACTGGGCTGCAGAGCTCTCCATGGCTTCCTAGTTGTGAG
>NW_009270001.1:5065274-5107159 GCF_000687185.1 Egretta garzetta | reverse complement strand
TCCCTACAAACTCCTTTGGGAACAGCCAACACTACTTGTCTTTCCATTCATGCTTTCCAGCCACTTTCTTCAAGAATAATTTTCACTCTGTAAATCACTTGAAGAAAATTTATTCTTCAGGAAATTAATATTGAGAATGTGGTTTAGAAGACAGAATTGTAAAACTAACACTGAGAAACATGCTGGTTTACTGGGAGGCAAAGGGAGCAGCAGCCTCCACAACTAGTTAAAAGAGCCAATTCCAAAGCTCACCCCAGCCACAGTGACCTGCTGGTCACACCGCCTTGTAGAGCCACCAACAGAGTGAAGTGCTGTGGCTGACCTCACGTTTAGCTACATGCCACTCCATTTCCATACTCCATACCTCTAAAAGAGGTACCCCTTAAAGATATCTCAGCTATCTCCTGAGTATTCCTTTCAACCCACTTTATCACTGAGCTTAGAAAACATAGCACAACAGGTCCTACACTTGGGTTGCTACCTTTTCCCTCCAGACCTTAACTATGCCAATCTAGCTCTTATTTACTCTCTTTTGATACTGAGATATTCAGTCTTGTATCTTTTTATGTACATATAAGTTTTGACAGTATAAGCAAACCATCATTAAATAAGGTAGGGTTTGAATTTACAGTATACCCGATGATAAGTGCTTGATCTTTTAGTAGTAAGGAGAAACTCTCTCATACTTAGGAGAGACATATAAGTTATATGATTACTGTAACAGAATAAGAACATATAATTGAGTGGATCCCCATATAAACAAATTTAAGTAATTCAGGGACCATAAAGACAGTAAAGAAGAATTACATTAAGGCTAACAGTTAAGGCATTCTCATGAGTTCTGGCAAGTATAAGTTGGAGATGCCTGACATGAAGGAGGACACCTGTGTAAAACACAAAGTAGAACCTAGCTGCTGTCATCAGTGTTACATACTCTCCTACTGTGCTTCTGAACAGGAGCTTGGTTCCCGCATGTTGGGGTCCCTGGGAGAGGAAGGTGAAAGGATGCTCAGAAATGCACACTTATGTAAAAACAGCTGCTGGGCTGCTTGCCTCTGTCAAGACAATGGCTTTGGATATGTGCAGTAATGGAGTTTTAAGGTGCTCTGTAAGTCTTGTAGCAAAAAACCAGAGATGTCTGGGAATACTGAGATGCCTCAGCAGTTAGGATAGGGGTTTGTGAGTCATTATGATAGAGTTAGATGCTTAAACTGTGCCTAAAGTTAAATTTTTCAGTCTACGTCATTACAGGAATGGCTGTTACTGGATCTTCTCTTTTGCAATGAACAAAAATTCTCAAATACCTATGCTTTTTTTAATATTCTCTTATACATCTCTTACCCTTTACATCGTATCTCTCTAGGCTAAGGAAAGCACAGAGGAAAGTACAGCGGTACTGCATTTGAATTTTACAGGCAATGAAGGCGACATTAATTTCCCTTCATATTCCAAATGGCTTCAGATTTGTTTGTTTCCTACCAAAACTACCAACTCTCCCACAACTGTCACTGACAGTGCAACCCACTGCTCATGCAAAAAGCAATATGCTACTCAAGCGCATTGTTACTGAATTCCATTGTCCATCATAGACGCAAAGCTGACAGCAATACTGGCTGTCTATAGAGCGAACTCAGCAGCCAACGGGGAGTGAGATTGATGTCTCTGCACCAGGAAGTTTTGGCCAGCCGAGTGCTTCTGCAATATGACAAGACCTCGGCAGCAGCTGCTCGAGTTATTCTATACAAAGGCTCATGTTTAGCACACAATTTTGGTGGCATAATGGACTCCCTTTATTACCATGATTAGACAGCAAATTATTCCATTAGATGGAATTAAATTATTATTATTGTTATTGTTATTTATTATTTACTGAGCGCCAACTGCACTCAGTAATGCTCATACCTATTAAGCAGAGGGAAAGGAGTTACTTTAGCGTGTACACAGACAGCAATGCAGGTGCATGCAGCCATTACAGGTACATGGGCATTTGTTCATAAGGGAGAGGGTCACTGTAGAAAAGTAGCCTAAATGTAATTTTAAATACAACACACTGAAAGAAGAAATACTGTCCTAATATATAAGAAAGAGAAAAAACTATTTTGAAGCTTAAAAAAAGGTAGGGAGGGGGAAAGGTTTGCTCGGGACATTTTCTGGAAGAACAAAGGGAACTAGGAAGAGGAATGTGTACCTGGAAAGAATGGTTCTGCTGTGTCAGAGGTCTGACACAGAAAATGTAGTTCTGTGTGATATTGCTCGTTTTGTGATCAGGCATCCTGGAGCACAGTGGAGGCAAAATTTCTACTGAATCCTAACATTCCCAGTTTCTATTGGGGTGAAAGGCTTCATAAACTAAATGGTCAGGCCCTATTTCCATAAGAAAACCCAGGAATTTTTTACTGAGTTGTTTTTCTCTCTGCTTTGTCTATTGATATTTTAAGTTCTTTAAAACTGGAACTGAATTTATGGAGGTAGAGTTTCTTAAACCTCTCTTCCTGCTTTGAAAGTCTCAAAACTGCTGTAGTGCAAGGCAAGACAGTTAATTACCAAAAGCAGCATTTTTATGCTTTTAAGAAGCAAGAGGTTGAGATACAGACAGAATTCCACAGAAAGCATTATAAAAATCTATTTACTGAAATATTTTTATGAAGTCATTCCCCATCTTTTTATCTGAATTTTTTTTTTCTGAGCTAATTATGCAATGCTATATGTAATGCTATATCCTTTCAGGGTTGCTATATATTCCTTGGAGTCCATGTTTTCCATATGGTTCATTCCATATTCTGCATGGGTCACCTCTTCAAATGTCCTTCCTGAAGCTCTTCCCTTTCTTCACCCTGAACCTTTTTCCTTTTTCCCATCTCCCAGCTTTCCAATTCCAGTTATTCACACAGTTTTAAGGATTACAGTCTCATTTTATGTAATGGAGTGTGCACAGCTATATTTCATTATTGCCAGAAAAATCCATATGCCACATTTTTAAAAATAAATCCCCACTAGACATGTTGGAAACCTTACAGACTTTGATTGAGTTGCCCCAGGTCAAACTGAACATCTGGGAAAGAACTTCTGCCTAGGAAATGGTTGTGCATCCTTGAATACTCCAGTGGCCTCGCTCTTGGAATAGGCTTAGGTGAAGCTGTGTGTAAAATACAAGGATATCATTAAATATTTCTGTATGTAGAGCACTCCTTTCCTCCTACTCTGTTCTGGCAGCCCAATGATGTACATATGCCATTGTGGTACCAGTTTAATATTAATACACATATTAATAGAAGATAGTCAAATAGTGTTTGCCAGATATATAATTTTGTAAATGCTGGCTTTTCCCCTTTCCTTTTGGCATTGTGAACTATTCACAAATCAGTTGTTAATCTATTCAGTATTTAAGGATAAGGGTCTGAGCCAAAAACTCTTTGAAGTCAATGAAAAAATTTCCACGGACTTCAAAGAGCTCTGGATCAGCCCCTAACAAAATAAGATCACAAACAAACACTATTGAGTTACTCATAAAGCAGTTTGCATATCTTTAGACACAGTAAACACATTGCAGTCATAGCAATTAAAAGCTTGCATTCTAAATCTGAAACTTAAAATCGTCAGTTCGAGAGATCGTCTTATCTTCATTCTGGGGAGGAAATGTAAATCTAGATGGGGAAAAATGAATTGATAACACATACCAGACACTGAATGTGCTTTATATTACTATATATGAAGGTTCTAATAAAAGGAAAACCTTGAATAATTACATTGCACTATGCTGTGCAGGTTCATTTGGATGCTTCATCATACTATAATTTTTCAAAGGTTATTATATCAAGTTTTGAAAACAATCTTGTATTTGTCATGCATTCTTTTTTCTCTGTTTTGTATAACATGGTATATTTAACTCACCTTATTCTCCTTTTAATATTTTAGATATATGAAATTAGATAAAAATATTGTCTTAAGAAACCTTTTTAATATTCGTGCTGCCTCAAAATATTATATCTCATGTGAAATCTCAATATTACAATGTAGAGTTCATCCACTGCTATAGAATCCCTTTAGAATTCTAAAGCTCCAGGATTTGCAACATAGTCATTTTTATCTGGAAGAATCTCAGTATACTTCTTTTTATGCTTTACATTTAAAATGGATACTAATATGGGTCCCATCTTTAGTAGAAAGCCATTGGTAAGAAACCACTACCTTTCCTTGTTCCAAGTGTTGGAAAATATTGAAGCTGTGTAAATTGTGGGACTAATCTCCCTTCTTTTTTGCTATCTAGGAGTTAAGCATGTGCGTAGCTATGGGAGAGTGAAGACAGAAGTGGGCACAGAGATAGATGGGCAAGAGAGAAATATTCCAGTAGATATTTCCAGAAGATGATTTATCCCACCAAAAGCCAAGCACCTTTTAGAAAAGAGTGGCAAATTTTTCTCTGAACTTCAGTATTTGTCTAGCATGGCTCTCAACTGAATGAAAACAATCAGTTTAGTTTAGATTTCTAGTTTTAAGACAGTGGGAGTTGAAACTTACTGTCGCGTAATACAGGATGAGAAAACTGCTAAAAGTAGGAGCCATTTTTGCTTTAGAATTCAGTGTTGAAAAATATTAACCAAGTTTTTGAAAAATTAAACATAACTCTTAGAAGAGACAGTCTGGAGCTCTTTGGCTTCTGATATCAATAGTGCAGGCAGATGCCACATTGCCAGCTGGGATGCACACATATAGCTACACCTATACAGGTGCATACGTGTATGAATGTTTGTGCACATATACATTCAATATTTTCTGAGTTAAAGGGCAATATAAAAACACATGAGAAATGAAGACATCTTCCCAAATTAGACTTCTTCAGAACATGGAAAGAAATGAACTGGTAAGAGAAAATGTCACAGCGCTGCAAACACCTAAACTGCAATCTGCCAGCTCATGTCTGATCACATATCTTGAAAAGGAGACTGATACGCAGGCAAACATAAATCTCTGGACAGTGTTCAGAGAGGGATGTTTTATATAACTGAGGTTTCAGCACAGAATCTTAAACATTATGAAGGGGCGCCTATGCACTAAAACACTTAAGTACTGGCTTGCTTAGAATTATATGTACAAATATTTTAAATCCAAAACTTTCAAGGTCCTTTCTTGTATGAACATGAATGTTTCACTGAGACTTCCTTGGGAATATACGATAGAAGCATAGCATGTGCTTAACCTTTACTGAGCAACAATAGAGCTAACAGAAGTTCAAGTTCAAAATTCTTCCCATTAGAAGGTGGCTTATTTCAATTTTTCACCCTTATTTGTTTTCAAGCAAAGAAAGAATTGTGCTGTGACATTTCTTCTTAATTGTGATGGCTTTGTCCCTTATTTTCCTTTTGCTTCTCCTTTTTTCCTTCTTCCTTATTCCACCCCATTCCCCCACCCCAGAAGGAGCAACTAAGAGGAAGAGAAAAAAGATAGAAGATAAGGGGAAAGAAAGAGCTTAAAATTTTAAGGGAAAAAGACAGTTTTTACAAATGCAGCTTGATGATATATTTAAATGAAGAAAATTAAAAATCCAGACAAAAAAATTACCTGGAAAATATTATACCTTATTTTCCCTGTCTCTGCCTGTTGCCTTTGCCTAATGCAACATCATTTTCAACTACCTCTATGTATTTTGTTCTGTCTATAATATTAAAGACTGTTTGAATCAATGAACATCCAGTGAAATGCTGAATATATTTTTGATACCAGGAAGCTGTGCTTAAAGCAAGCTTCTGTTAACGTATTCTTAGTTTCTAGCACTCTGCTAATCACAGTCTTAGTCTGAGAGGAGAACCTTTCCATTTGCTAAAATAAACGTTGACTTAATTTCCCTTGTTAAATTTAGGACATTCCCCACTTTAAAACTTCTCATTGATTTTACATTCACTCCTCTGATGTAAAATCATCAGCTACTGATTTTACATCTGTCTTTTAGCTGCTGCTGCTGAGCTAACCTCAGCTACTGGCATATTGTACCAAATTAGGATTTCTCCTGCTATGGCAGCTGCTGATAGAATTGAGACGGGCTGATAGGACACCTCCAGCCTCCTTGCTACTGCAGACACTGCAAAGAAGTGAACATTGAACAACAGTTGCAAAACATTAGCACAAAATATCACTGTACCACAAGCAGGGGAAGATGATCTTTCTTTGACTGCATTTTCTTGTGCATCTTGTCTCTGGTACCTTAATGCAAAATCATTAAATAAAATGTAAACCTCCTGGGTGAGATTCATCTGCCCAAATGTAGCTGTTGACATCTGAGCCAGTCACTTGAGGCTCTGTAATCGATGGAGAATCAAGCACGTTTAAGGCACAATTCATCTATTCCTAAGGTGCAAGTCAAAAATAAGTCATTGAGTTGTGCCCTAAATGTTCCTATTTCTCTTTATTAATGGAAAGAGAGACTGAAATATGGACTCTCTTCCATTTCTACTTTACAGACTTCTAACACAAGGAGAAATGATTCCCACCCCTAGGCCTGGCCCTGGAATGGGCTCAGCTGAAGTGAAATCTGATGAATAATTAAATCTCATCGCAAGACTGGATCCTCAGAGACAAAGTACTCTGAATGAGAGAGGGTGATCATCCAAAGCAACCACATAAGGCCCTCACGGATTGTGCTGTGATGCCCTAAGTTATGAGCAATGATTTTCCCACAGTAGGTTCCAGAGGTGGCAAATGAGAGTAGTGTTAGAGCACCCAGATGCCTGAGCATCCAGAGAAATTTGTTCATTTGAAGAGATCTGAAGCTCTTGAGTTTCTAAATGAACTCATGCACTTCTCAAAGATTTTGGGAGGGTAGGTAGCTTGCCAAGATTATCTATGATTTTTGGTTTTATTAATTATATATTTACAAACAGAATGCTTTTTAACATTCAAAGCAGTTGCCTTAGAGTTAGCTGGAGAAAAATAAACCATGTGAATGTATCTATTTTTTTCCTTGTTTTTTAACACACTCTAAATTGTTGACAAAACACTATAGATTATTTCATCTACTCTTATGGTTGCCACAGGCTCAAATAAAACAGGGTATGATTCTTATGTTTTCCTATCTGTACCTTGAAGGGTAGAAAAAACGTGGACATTTGACTAGGAGTATCATCTGGTGCAATTAATCTCCTTTCTTCTTACCCCTCCTCTGAAAGAATCTCTCTAAGAAATGGTACATTCTGAGATTAAAAGTAAAAATTATCTTTAAAGCACTTATATATGTATTAAAATTACTTATTTCAAATATTGTTAAATAAAAATTATTTATTTGTTGTATGTATGAATTAAACCCATCACAATTCAACAGGCCAAATAAAGATTTATCTCCTTTCCCTAAAACTTTGATTTCTCATGCGCTCCATTACTTGGATTGTTTTTCATAAAGAATAGAAAACATTAAAAAGGGAAGAAAGAGAAAAGAGAAGAAAATGAGTGAGATACTTTCCATTCTGTTTAATGAAACATTTTTTTAAAAAACTCCCTGTAAACATGTAAACTGCTTCTGTACAGGGACAGAAAAAATACAGGGAAACATCAGCTGAATTCCCATGTCAAGGAGGACACAGTTCCCTTTTTTCCAGTTCTGTTACCTCTTGCACAAGCTAACTGCGACTTATGCATCTGAGCTGAAAGAATATGATCAGTGGCATGTGCTAACCAACTCTGACACTAAGATATTTAGGGCAGCTGTCAAGTAACACAACTTTCTTTTGTGCATCTTTTTGGAATTAATTAGCAGAAGAAGAGCCTTTAATACACATGCTCTTGCCAAGATGGACTTGGAAGGAATCTTACTCTACTCTCTACTACTGCCTGTTCCCAGAAAAAAGGAGATAAATGAGCAAGTTCTTCCCAAGCTATCCAGCTCCTGTCATCAGCGGGTGTAAATCAGGAGTTGCAAGAAGTAACACATGTAACAAGTCTTTGAGTGCAACAAGAGAAGTCAGACAGTTTGGAAATACCTGGCTTCAGAAATTCATGCAATTAGCTATTTCTGTTGGTTGAACTGAAAATATAGCTACTTACTCTAACTTTTAATTTAATTTGATTTAGATGTATTTGCAATGTGAAACTTAATCTCTGTCTTGTGGAAAATAGTTTTAGGAAGTACTGAAGAGGTTCAGAAATCGACTTGTAACTCTGCACTTGGAGGTGAAGACCACCTGGACTGACAGTAGTCTCCATTTGTTTCACAGGATGATTGGACCCCCTTCAGAATTTTCAACACTTCTCCCCCTCCCCCCCCCCCCCCCCCCCCGCCCCTTTTTTTTTTATAAAGTCTTCCTTTGTATTTCAGTAATCTCTTTTTTCTTTATCTTATACTTAAGACAATGGGCAGTGAAAAAGAAAAGGTGAAATCTAGCCAAGGGTTAATACAATTTATTGAAGTTCAGAGAAATTGAAACTTGAACCGAATTTAATCTGGTGCAGGCATTCAGACCAATATTCATTTTATCTGGACTGGTGACTAAACCGATTCAGACAGTCTTGCTTTTACTGGAATTGCTTCACTGTTGTCTCATTTTATTTGAGCGTGTCCACACACCTCTTGGTTTTTCTCAGACCCACTCTATCCCATTTTAATTCTATCTGTATATTATCCATTTTCCACTGGCTCAGTAGTAGTTCTAACTCACCTTTTTTCCTGAATCTTTTATCTTTTTTTTTTTTTTTTTTTTTTTTTTTAAAGTGAATGGACACATTTCAGGAAATGTTTCTAGACCTGAGTAGTCAAGGAAATGGAAAAAAACCCTTGTTTTCAGACAGATTCAGAAAGCTGTTGCTGTTGTAGTCAAATACAAATTAAGACAGCTACAGACGGACTCACTTCACTTAACTTCAGCTGTCTACAAGTTATATGCTCCATCAAAGCTGGTCATCTAGACTTCCTTGATAGTAAAAGGAGAGATATCAACATCTCCACATAGTAGTTAATTTAATCTCTTTCAAACATCTTTTTTAGGATTGGATGAATCATTCACTGGCAATTTTATTGCCCTCCTTCAACTGTACAGGAAATTTGGACAAGACATTAGTTTGTACTAGGTATTTTAACTCTTAGACAGACAACATTAAATGGAATTAATTTAATGCCACAGACAAGACGACAAGACGACACGCAGGAATTCCAATTCACTCCCCTCACCAAAAAACTTGATTTATAATTCTAGTAGCTCCATTTTTCATATTTTTTTATTGTGTTCAAGTGAGATCCCTCTAATAAAATCGTATCGCTCTTGATAAACTTTATTCTGAAGGTCTTGCAGTAGTTAATGGTGTAGTTCTCATATCTCTGTTCTTTTGGCCTTGTTGTTTTAAAGCACAGTCCTCAATGCAATCATGTCTGAAAAAGGAAAACATATGATCAACTACCCATGACCCTTAGGATTTGACAATGTCACAACTGTTGAGTAGCAAATTTTAACTGCCCTTCTCTCTCCCCCTCTCACCACACCCTTTCCCAGAACGTGTGGGTACTCGGTGTTACTTAGCTCCTGGTTCATTTTTTTTTTTCTCTCCCCTCCTCAATTTCCATGCCTAATGAGCCTGAGCTGAGTTAATAATGGATGTAATAAGTAATGACTCATTGTTTTGGGGCCTGTGTGTCTCTGTGTGCAATGGAAGAGGAAGCCAGGGCTCCGATGCTATTTGTTCTGCCATGTCACTTGCCGCCAAGCAATGCCACTCATCAATAAAAGGCAAGATGACGGATGAGTTCATTTAATGGAATTCCTCCGAGTGAGCTGCAGCCACTGCTCTTCAGTAGGCTTGTTCTTTGAGTCTCTCTTTCTCTCTCTTTCAGTCCCTCTTCCCCCTCCCCATTTTTTTTTTTTTTTAATATTCAGGACAGTTGGAAATAGCGGCTGGCTGAGAGGGTTGCTGTTCGTGCCAGCAGCTCCTTCTGCTCTTAACAACGGCTATCCTAAATCAAATCAAGAGCTTTGAGCAGGGAGATTAAATCGACACCACCTGATATTGACATCTCATGGCATTTGTGCGTCTCGCCTTCCCCTCTGTCCCTTCCCCTCTTTTCCCTCACTGGTCAAGGTGGGTGTGGAGGGAGGCTGGTTAAGCATTTGAGGAGAATAGGGTTTCAGGTGTTCTCAGTATGGCCCTGTGCATACTGAAAAGCTAAACAGCCTTGTTCCTTTGGAAAGGTATCAGGCTCTGCCTTCATGGATAATCTACAGCGCTGCCCATTTCCAAGGCCAGATTAGCTAAACAGGTTATTATTTCAGTTTCCATACATGTGCATCTGCTCAGAAGAATGAATGAGGTTTCCTTCCCTCTGCTCATTCCTAACTTCTTCTTCCTCCACCTGTTTCTTCCGGTTTGCCCTGCCTTATTTATAATTCCTAAGGTCTGATTCTGATATAATTTAACAGAATAATTTTATTGTATTATTTATGCAGGTGCAAAATGCCACTGTACCTCAGCCCAGGAAAAGTAGGAGGAATTCACTCAGTTCTCTATATTAATGGATCTGTGGTCCCATTGAGTTCAGCAGAATACATCAGAGTAGAACAAACATCAGGAGAATTTTACTGAAAACTGTCACAAAATATACATCTAACTATTTTCCAAGATTGCCTAGTTTAGTATAAAACACTATTGAGCAAGAAGCAAAATTCCTTCCATTCTTAACGACATAGATTGGGATGAAAACATATGGTCTCACTAGTTTTTCCCTGTTTCCTGAAGACAAACCTTGTACTGGTATGAAGATTTTGCTAAAGATGGAGTAAGAACTTTGCCTACTTTAATGTGAGTTTAGGTTTCCCAAAACCATGTTGTGTTGGTTTTGCATCTTATATACATATGTGCATATGTATGATGGTGGGTGGGTGTTTAGTTATATAAAATAAATAATACTACTCTAGTTATTTAAAATTCCTGGGCAGCTACCCAGCTTTGGTGAGTATCAGTTGGTTTCTTGAGAGCTATGGTATGGTTGCACTCTAGTTTGAGATAAGTTTAGGGGGAAAAAAAGAAAAAATCTAAGCATTTATTTTTAACTCTGGAATTTTACAGCATAATTTTCAGGAGTGTGATCATAGAAGGCCAATGAGGTAAAGAAAGATGTGCTGCAAGAGGGACAGACTTACAGACGCAAAATTGACTCTGTCACAACTTCAAGTTTTCCAGGGTGGAAGAAAAAAACTGTAACGGCACAATAGTATGCTGTGCAAATGCATACTCCTTCTGATTAAAAAGATTATACTAAACTTCAAGAGACTTCTCTGTTCTTTGAACAATTAAACAATTGTAGATTCAGCAACTTTTTCATGTCAACTGTATCTTTTTTTTTCTAAGTGTCAAAAATCTGGGAATGAGAAATAATGTCCCAATGTCACAACTGGCTAAAGAGAAAATGGTAGAAATCAGAAAGCTTTGGTTTTGTTTGTTTGCTTAATTTAACAGTATACTGGGCATCACTAAGAATAAGAACTATAGGTATGAACTATCATTGATCACTTTGATCCGTAACATATCTAAGAGTGTTAATTAATATCTGCTCTCAAGTAGCCAGCAATGGGGGTTTGCTTTATATTTCCGAGAGTGTGAGTGCACACTAGACTCAATCAAAATGCATTTGAAAAGACTGTGGGTTTTTTGAGAAAGGTATATATAGGTATCTAAGCAGGGAATAAAGGAGGATATTAAATATCCCATAGAGTAAAAGTGTATTAAATAACCTATATAGTAATATACAAAAAGTATATTAAAAAGCCTATGGAGTACAGACAGCCAAGAAACAGATTAACAAAGCATTACATTTTATTGTTGAGCACAAATGTTCCATTCCTTTCTCTGAGCTCCTAATCAGCATTTTTCATTATTTCCCTTCCCCTGTATTTGGCTCCTGTGCCTCAGTGCCCATAGCAACACTTCCAGTAGTGTTAAAAACCAGATACTACAAGCACATTCCCAGGCAGAGAGCTTTGCCAAGGCCTACATTTGATCCAGCTAGGAGCACATGCCCGCTCGGTGGTACAAGGTCATAATAATAATTCTCCCTTCAGGGGCAAACAGTCTTAGGAATGATCTCCCACTATTCTCCCCTACTATCTTGGCTCATTTTGATCTCCGTTGTTATTAAGCTCATTTTATGCTGCAGTCAGAGCAGCTTGTTTACTTACAGAAATGGTTATTCAAAAAGTGGATGCCTACAACGAGACCAGAAGCCTGTGTGAGTGTGTGTGTGCAAATGTGTGTGTGTGTGGTGCATGTAGGGAGAGAAAATTGGTTTGTTTTAGGGACACATCTTTCCTTTGAACTCCAGGAAAAAAATGAGTCTTTTCTTTGATGGGCTATGCTTTGGTTTTGTTTTGTTTCATTTTTGCCTTGCCCCAGTTTTCTCTCTGTAGTGCCTAATGTACATTTCAATGGATGGAAATGATGACAGAAGGCATTTGCAGTCCCTTGAGGCATGGTAGCAGTCTCTGGAAATGTTTTTGGTACTGAAGTATTCTGAAGAGAATAAAAGAAATCCTTTTTTCTTCTTTTTTTCCTTTTTTTTTCCTTTCTTCTTTTCCCCCTTTCTTCTTTTTCCCCTTTCTCCTTATATCAAGATTGGAATTTCAGTTGTTGGGGGTGAAAGATGTGGGGGGGTTTGTTTTTAAATAGCAGCTTTTCTTCCCCCCAGTCACTCTTGATTTAGTTTTTTTCTCATTTCTCCCTTCCTCCTCCACTCCTCCAATTTTGACCAGGCAGAGTGTCCCATTACTGAACAACCATGCTTATGAATGAATACTCAGATGCCTCTATAGGCAACACACCAGCCCTTTGGAGTTTGTTCACAACTGTTCATGACTGGGCTCTTGGTCCGGTGGAGTCTGGAGTGTATTTTCAGTTTATTGCATGAAGAAACATATTTAATAGGAAATACTTGAGGTTTTGTCAGGTTGAGGGGGGAAAATGGGAAGTTAGTGGAAACTGTTGGAGGAAGGTCAATAGAAGGGAAGTTGAATGCTCTGTAGTTGACTAGAAGAAGGGCAGAGCTGAGTGGGTGATTGTCACTAACTCAAACTTGACCAAAATATTTGCATGGATGGCAAAAGAAAGCAATCAACAGTAGGATATTCACAGCATCATTTGAGCCAGAGAACTACAAAGATTTTCCAAAATCTCTAGGCAGCAACTGATGATAGGGAGAGAATGGGAGTCTTTAGAGCAAATGTATCAGAGCTAGGGACAGAACAGAGTGTTCTGACATCTGCAAAAATTCTAGTGCTAGTGATTAATTGTAAATTGACTTTACACTAGAGCAACTGCATTGAATTCAGTGGTGTGGTTTACAATTAGCAGCCATAGAATGTTGACTTGTCTGAATTATATTACTTATCAGTGTATATTGTTGTAGCTGCACTGGAATGATTGAAGCTATGCACATAGACCTCAGCTGATTGTTTATCACAGCCTATCCCCTGAAACTTCCATTTCTGCCTATGATATATGAGTTGGGATGTTACACCCTGAAATTCTTGAAGACTTCAAATTTATTTTGAAGACCTTAAAGAAAGAAAGAACAAATGGCCAAGCTTTCAAGTGCCCTCTGAAATGAAAGGCAGTGAGTGGAAATAAAAATGCAAAAGTTAAACAATACACAGGATTCCATGGTTTCCATGTTAATCATGTGTAAAGGTGATTGTGGCAGAGAAACAGAAATTACAGTACTACTTTCTGCTTTCCTTCAAAACAGAAACTTCAAGCAATACCAAAAATGTACCAAACACATTTCTGGTCTGCTTATGCTTCTATAAAGGCATAACACACATTATCTTTGCCTATTTTCTCAACTTTCAGGTAAGACTTTTCTATTATCAGGGCACCAAAATAGGATATTTAAGACTAAACATGACATGGATACTTGTACCTGAGGAATTGATTTCCATTGTACCCTAAAATTCAGGAAGAAACATGGATTCTGTAGTTTTATGCAACAAGGTTTTAATTTCATGTTCTCAAATACAAGCTACATCACATTATTGTGGTATGCAAGAAATGCAGAAGCCGAGCGGGCAGTAACCGCAAGGCCAAGAAGAGGAGGAGCAAGAGGGCATCACCGTGACCACACAGTGATTGGCAGGACTAGAATGTGGCCTTGCTGTAAAACTTAGAGCTCTAAATTAAACTTGGTCACTTGGAGCATCCATACTGTGTATGCTGTGTTTCCTTGACCCGCAGACGGCAGGGTGTCTGCGTGATCCTTCGGGTAACCTTAAAGTTGATACAAGAACCAACACATTATGTCTAAAAAGCATATTTGACTCAAATCTGTATTGTATCCTAAAGAAATCCAAGACAGAGGTTACATCTCCTCTGTTGTCAAAGTATTGAAAATGACTAATGTGCCTTCTCTCAGCTGTGAGGAGGTTTTAGAAATTTGTCTTCAAAATTCTGAATTTTCATAGGAAACAAAGATGAATGAATATTTCATTTTTGTTTCCTATTTGAAACTAGAGGTTGATATCTCCAGTGTTTGGGGGTTTTTTTTGGGTTTTTTTTTTGTTTTTTCTGTTCTGAGGACGAAGTGGCTAACAAAGTTACTTCTGGTCTGATGTGGAAAATGGCAACTAAAACCATTTTTACTGGTTGCTACATTATTTGTTCCAAACTAGACACTAGGAAGGCAGGAGACTTCCTCCCAGATGAGGCAAGAACCCATGGTGTGTCTCCTCTGATCTAATCTCTAACTCCACTCCTCCTAACATCTGTTGTTGCCTGAAGATGCCAGTGAGAAGGGAAATGGAGGAAATCACTTCAGCTGAGAGGCACCAAGCCCCAGCAAGCAAGTCCTTTCAGTTTAGACCTACAATAATTTTTGTATAACTGGTGGAAGTGGCCTCAAAGTATATGAAAACAAAGTCTGAATATGTATGGATTTGTATATAAAAAGAGCCTGTAAGTTTGTTCACCTAGTCAGAGCTGAGTATCAAATCCAGATGAAATCTGCAATGCAGATGATTGGTGGTTTCCCAGATCTGGGGGGAGTGAGAAGTCAATCTCTTCCTGAATTCAGATTTCTGTTTGGCACTTTTCTGTAGAGCAACTCATGAGCTCAGGGAGTTTTCTTGACTGTTATGTTTTATCATACTAGATTGCATCATTTCAGTTATGACATAAATGTTTAATTTCAGCATAATAGACACAAGACACCCTGTTTATACAACTGTAATATTTCATACACCTCTGTATTTGCAGTTAAGCATGCAAAGTAGGCTAAAGCTGTAGAGTGTTTCTCAGCCTTTGAAGTGCAGTGGGGCCAGGATGGACAGAGCTGGTGGGAGGACAGTGCTGCTCATTCTTCAAATGACTTCTGTATATTCTGGGTGCTCTTGAAGACACTGAGAAATCACAATCACATTGATGGATAATGACTGTATATGGCCAAGATAACTCTCTCCTTTTTGTTCAGTCTGTTCTTTTATTTCAGCTCCTTTCCTGCAAAGTTTTACCAAAGCAGGTTTGCCTGGGGTAACACAGCATTTCTTTATCTATATTTTTAAGAAAACCCAGAGATTTTTAAAGCACATGTAAGATTTTGACAAATACATAACAGTTTATTCCTGCTCTCTTTCTGTATTAATGCGCATATGCAAACACATTCATTATGACACCACATTCTTGAACGACAGGGTGGTTCAGAGCCACTTCACTATTTCATTGGAGACACAAGTCTCTGCACTTTCTGGCAAATATGTTTCCATCTATACTTTCTGTGTCAGCAGAAAACCTGTGCAGCATTTCCAATGTCTCTCAAATAATTCTCATAATCAAGCACTGGACCTTAGATAGCTCTGCCAATATTTCCTTTTTTTTTTTCTAACTTACTCTTGACGAGAAAGCATCTTCCTCACTGATATGACAAAATATCAGCCTCAGTTCCAATCTGTTACATCTTTGGTATTAAATTTCTTACTCATACTATAGTGTTTTTTAATTTACTCTAGATACACAGTTCATAACAGCTCTTTTGTATTCTTAAGTCCATTTATAGTTTCCTATACGTTAAATATATAACTTATTCCTGACAATAATTTCCCACTTAAACTGTTATCGATTACCAGTGTGATCCAGAAGAAAATAAGATGTGGTCTGAACAACTAAGAGCAGAGGGTCATTACCTGGGTCATTACCTAGGTCATTGTTGACCTAAGGAGGTCAGAATTGGAAGCTAAGGGTGTCCTCTACTACCACTTATATCACTTTTTTTTTTTTTAGAGTCACAAGTTTATTCTAGCTCTGTAATGTGCCTCCACATTCACAGTTGAAAACCAACAGAGTGAATTTCCCCATCCTCACCATCATCTTGTTTTTCCTAGCTATGAGACCAAATTAATACAAATGGTTGTATGACCAACTAAAGGAGTCCATACATTTGTCAAGCACATCAGGTTAATAAAAACAGGAATATTGAATGCAAATAGATGGACTCCTTTCAGATTTAGTTAGTCAAATGTTTCTAAGAAATATTAATTTAACCCCAGTGTGAATAAGAAAAAAAAACTATATGAAAAATTTTATACACAATTTAGTTCTGTCTCACTCTCCATCTCCCTGCTTATGAAGAAAATAATAATAACAAAAAAAAATCACAAACCCCAATCTAAGAAAGATGAAATCTTTTACTCTGTCTGGAGTTTATTCCCACCTTTCCTCCTTCTTTGCTTTGCTTTATGTGATGTACTGTTCATTCCTATTACCTCTTTATAGCTGTTTTGTTAAAGTTCATACCACAAAGACCTGTAAAAGAAATTTACGACTCTTGGGGTTTCAGCAAATTCTAAATAACCATAACATGAACATGAAACATTAATTAAAGACACTGGAGTCTAAGTTATAACAGAGATGCTGACATTTAAGCCCCTTGCACCGTGTAAATTAAAAATGGTATGACAAACAGTGAGTAATTTGATGGTCAGGGGTTCATAATAGATACCTTAATATCTTTGTCATGAAAAACAGTCTGTCCTTGGTTTAACCCATACTGAACAGCCCAGGGGTCTGGTTCATAAAGCATGACACTGCCTAAACGTTTCTGCAGTAATTCATGTAACAGTCTGGGAAATGCATTGAATATCCTTGAGACTAAACAAATATGCAGGAATTTTGTGAACTAAATGTATTAATGCAAAAATAAATTCACTGTGTCATTCTTGCCTCTGGTTCAGCTATCCACTGCTGGGTGTTAAGGCATTCTTGTCTACATGACCCAATGTCACATATATAATATACAATTAAAATTTGCTTAATTGATTATTAGCTTAGTTAACATGAGTCTTTCACAAGGTATCTGTACCATTCAAACCTCAAGTTGCTGAGCATAGTGAAGAAGACACCCCCTGCCTTAATCAACCTACCCCAAAAAAGGCAACGCTTAATGTAGGTTTGTCTTCATTACACAGTTTTTCAGGCTAAGGAATTTGCATGTTTATATGTTCTTTATGTCCACATAAGCAGTGGCTCAGCATATCCAAAGAAATTGTTGCACTCCTGTTGAGTCATGGTATGAGATTCACCTAATCAATGTAGACATCTGTATCTGAGCTGGGCACACCATGTCCCTTCTACAATCAGTGGAAATGTACATTTCCATAATCAGATTCACCACATCCTAAAGTAGATATCTAGAGCAGACCGCTTGAATAGAATTGCTGAACAATTTAGGGTGGAAGAGACCTCAGAAGGTCATCAAGTCCAATTTCCTACTAACTTCAAATTCACTTTGAATAGGTCGCTATGGGGTTTCTTCGATTCGACAGAAAATCCTAAACGTACCGAGAAATTTCTTTGAATTAAAGAGTAACTAAGGTAATGAGTCTGAATGAAAATTGTCTGTTAGAGGAGACAGATTCTGTAGATTACAGGCCATGTATATATTCCTTATCTCTTTCAAATAACAGCTGAAACAGGAGATGTAAGGGAATCTAAGTCATCTGCCTTCATATTTTCTGTGAAGTAGGAATCAGGTCCTGTGTGTTAACCAAGGGGCAGTTATTTTCTAAAATAACTGTCCCAGTTGCTTGCAATAGGGAAAATGTTCTCTTAATCACATATCTAATTTTGACTTTACAGCTACTTAAGTTATAATTCTTTTCAAACACTTAATTAAATATTCTGTTGCGATATAGCCAAGAGAAAGCCTGAGACAAATGCAGCAGGTATACCCAGAAAACCCATGTGTCAGCAGAGCAATTGTACTTTTCCAGGTTGGACCTCCTGCTAATGTTTCTGCTACTAGCTGCTGAGCTGGGTTGGCATGCTACAGAGAATTTTCTACTGAAGAACCTTAAGATAGTAACTGGAAAACAAGGTGGTTGGCTTGCTAACTTGTTACGAGTTCTTCACCTTTACTTCAGATTTGTTCCATCGCTTTCCTTGCATACCCTTCCTGCTTTGTGCTGTTATTTAATATCCCACTAGTTGTGTAATTTCAGCTCCCAAATTGAATATGACGTTCCCTTCAGTGGAACCCTTACCTTGATAAATTGCCAAATAGTAATTATTATTCCTTCCAGAGCCTGAGATATGGAGTCATGGCTGTAATTTCCAAGGCTTGAGTGCCAAGAAATTTATGCTATACTTCTCTCCATCAGAGGTTTCATCTGAGATCATATTTCAAGCCCTTTCCTTTGATGATATGATTAAGATAATTCCTTTATGAAGTTCGAGCCTCCGTGAGATATTCAAGAAGGAACCTGATAGTTCTTAAGCTTCATTTACTTCCCCTATGAATATCAGCAATGTATGAAGGGAAAAAGCACACAGACAGGATGCCTGACAGTTTCAAATGCTCCTAATTTTTTAATGTTAATTATTATGGTAACATCTGCTGGTCTCAAATATGGGACCTCTGTTCTTGTGAGTGCAATATAAAACCAAAGCAAGAGACACTCTATGCCTCCGTAATCTTGTCCATACCAGGATTTTTTTTTTGTTAGCTTGCTTGCTTGTTTCTTTTTTTTTTTTTTTCCTTTTAAATTAAATGCTGATGTGAAACTTTTCAAGGCCCACTCATTGAGGAGATTATGCAAACTCTGGCTGTGCTGAGTTCAAGAGTGGTTGTGCTTCACATCTTTCCTGAGAGAATGGAAGAATAATAAAGCATATACTATAATACAGATAATTTTCATTTTCTCACAGGAATGGAGGGAGCATGACACACATCTGGATATATATAGCAAAATTTACATGCTATTCAGATTGGACTGTAATGTATTATTTTGGTACTTCTAGTCTGAAGACATTGGGTAGTTTGGGAAAGAGAATATTGTTTTCCCCATTTTACAGACCTCTGTCTAATGGTTTACCTAGCCCATCGGTGTCAATCAGTGGTGGTTTCAGGAGAGCAAGGTATTCTGTAGCAAAGGTTTGTGGTAAAGTCAGACAACATAAACTCATTCTAACCCTTCCAGTTACTGACAAGCTTATGCCCTGAACCTGAATGTTTATGCTCTGTTTTATAAGTGCTCTTATCCTTTATTCAGTACTTTTGAAATTCTCATTTTCAACAATATAATATGTTTGTTTCTTCAATATCCTCAAGCTATAACATAAGGATTGATACTAAATCAGTCAAGGTGTTACTATCCTGCAGATACAAGCATGCCCCATACAGGTGTTTTCTCATGAATATAAAATATATTTGGAATTTAAAATTAACTGTTTCACTACTGAACTGTGTAG
This sequence comes from Egretta garzetta, assembly GCF_000687185.1. NCBI lineage: Eukaryota > Metazoa > Chordata > Aves > Pelecaniformes > Ardeidae > Egretta > Egretta garzetta. Next base: position 5,087,464 of record NW_009270001.1, on the reverse strand, counting down.
GAATTATAGCCATTTCTATTACATCCAAATACTTGTCCAACTATTCCTTCCACATAAGAACACTTAAAAACTCATTCCATCGGTGGTGAAGGAGATAAAACATCTCTTTGTTATATATGCAATGTTCAATTTAAGAAAAAAAAAAAAGGAAGAGTCTTGCAGTGTTATATCCTAATCTTAATAATATGTACATTAAAGCTTTCTTCCTGTTATGATCCTGTTTTATAGGCTCATTGTTCATGACATGGCCTTATTGTTCACGTACATGACAGATGAACAGATTTCTACCATAGCCTCCCCTACCTTCATAAATTGTGATTATAGATTAAAATATTGTATGCCTCATTATGTATTTATAGCTTTGAATTTTTCTCAAGGATATTTTTCGTTTCTTTTGTGTTATTCTGTTTTAATGAAGGTGAAAGGCTGTATAAAACCACACAAGCAATCCAAAGTCCTTTCTTTCACCATGAAATGGTTTGAGGTGTACTGTAGTGTCCCTTCTTCAATAAGCATTATTTCCTGGCACAGTATAATCTCACTAAGTCATTACTTTGTTCATTGTTTAGGCTTCAAATCATCAAAGCATTTAAACACATACTTAACTTTAGTGCCTGATTAAGTGCCACTGGAATAGGATTTAAGCACTTGCTTAAAATTAAGTGGGTGTTTACATGCTTTGCTGAGTAAGGATGAAATGCTAAATTGAAATCATATTTGTGTCTGAGTGCAAATTGTTCCCAAGTTTACTAAGAAAAGAAAGCAGATTTGATCATATTGTCTGCATGTTTAACTGTTTCGTCTTCCTCATTCCTCCTTCCCAAAAAAGATTTTGGACCTGATAGCCAGCCAGCATTTATAATATCAAATTAGCTAATGCTTAAGCTGCTCTCTGCCTGGTTGACAACCAGGAGAAAATAGGGGACCGGGAGGGAGCTAAGTGACACGAAAAAAAAAGATTCTTCTATCAAAGAGGCAAATTGTCATGGTGAACACTGATATATTTGGGGGGACAAGAAGGCATTGAGGAGAATAATGTGGGTTCTGTTGAGAACAAGAGGAAGCCTTTTCATGTATTGGGGAAGGAGATATAACATGAGGGGACACATGCGTGTCATAGAGATAGCAGCTTCGGTTTAATTCCATTTCCAGACTCAACCAGCTTCAAGGCATGAGCCCACTGGACACCATTCTTTATTGCTTCTGTTGAAGCAGAGATTCAGGACATGTGTATGTGCTTTTTTGCAGTTGTGTAAATGACCATGGCAAGACACAAGCCAATGCTTAATCAGGCTCTAAATCTAGCTCTAGTGAGAGAAAGGGCAATGCTTATAATGATGGAGAAGTTTTTTAAAGGATTTTAAAAATTCTGACAGCAAACTAAAAACTCAATGGATTTTGTTCTTCATCGAAATAACCTGTAATTTTTAAAGAAATATTTAACCAAAAAAATCCTTTATTTTCTGCTAGGTAATTGGTTGTGAAAACAAATCAAGATCAACAGACCTGTTCTGCCCTGTTCCACATGGCCTCAGATAGTATTTCTTCAGGAATCCTTTTCCTAAATTGCCTTGGACTTCTTAAATTTTAAAACCCTTTAGACACTTCTAGCACTATCATCTGAATAGGCCTGGACACCCAAGTCTTTCTTTGTGTGTTCATTTTTGGCCCCCATTCTCCCACTTCCTCATTCCTCTACCCATCTGGGTGTAGATACATGTAGCTGATGACCATCCAATGCCACCAAAAATAATCTTTCAGTAACTTCACTGAGGCTTAGGGAAAGCCCAGTTCTGGACAACTGCTTAGGTCAACCCCATCTTTTCAGACTGTCCAGCACACCCTTGCTGTCATTGTATGTGAACTGCTGGAGGTGGTGAGGTCACTGGCAAAATTCCTGCAAGATTTGGTAAGGCCAGATTTTGGTTTAAAGGTCTCGATTACATTAACATACTGCTGGGGTTGGGAGAAAGGGAAATGGGGTTTGTAAATTCCATTGTTGCATCCCATTTCCTTTTTCTGTGTATTAGTTCATACACAGAAGGTTTTTTAACTAATATTCTTAAGACATGTTTGCAAGCATTTTCATTGATCAGCATCATAATTCCTATTCATATAACACTGGTGGGACAGGAAAAAAGCTGGTTATGATTCCTGCTACTTTAGTTGTTGTCAGTATTGCCAGAAAGAGATAAAGCTTTCTTTTTCTCTCTCACTCTTATGCCCTTTTTTTTCTCTCTGCTGTCCTTCAAGAAAATTGTCCTTTTATTTATTTTTTCTCTATCCAAGAGTGGCAGCTGATTTTGAAGTGTCAGACTGTTATTTGTTTTTTTGGATGCTACCATTTATTGCAAAGAGGATAAAATCAATGTGACATTTCCAGAACAATGATAGATGAAAATGATGAGTGGTCTTTAAACGCAGAAGGCTAATTTTTAAAAATGTCACTAGTGTACTATTTCAGAGTTTGTCAAAGATAAAACAATAAAAGTTACAGATATGAAAACTAATAATATTTCATTGGGCAAGCTATAGATAAGCAGACTGTACAGTATACAATTTCTATACGCCTCTAAATATAATATGATAGAAATGCTGTAAAAAGGACAGCATTGAATATAGTTACTTTGGGTTATTTGATTACATGTTCATTTGTGAAGACCTTGATTTCTAAGGCTGTGACCTTGCAATCAGTTGTTTTAGCAAGGACTCATAGACTAACATTTTATACTATGGAGAATTCACATGGATTCAAGGGATTGTGATTTGATGGCCAGGTTTTATGAGTCACCTGAACAATATAGTCGTGCTTTTAAAGCTATTACTGTGTCATACTGTGAGTGGAAGCCTCACTTCAGAATGATGTTAAAACCTTTCCACTGCTCTGAAAGGGTACTCTTTCCGATATACATCCTCCCTTTGTGGATTGCTGACTACAGTAACCTGTGTGCATAAAGCATAGGAGACTCATGATTCCTTGCATCTCAAACAGACTTTAACAACAATTTGTGTGTGTGTGTGTGTGTGTATTATTACTATTTCAATGGTTCCTGACTATTTAATTTACAAGTCATAGATGAAAATACATTACTGAAGGTACACACCTTCACCATTTGATATCATTGGTAAAGCTAAGTGAAATTAGTCAACATTATCTGGTCTGTTCTTAAGCTAGAGTTTACAGAAAGGAAGAGCTGGTGTGACTCTGTTGTCCTAATCTGGAATGAACCCTTTGAGTAATAAGGGAAAAACAGAGAAGCCAAAAATACTCTTTATTAGTGGGGCCCTTACGTGACAGTACTGCACCTAATCATGTGACCAACCTACATTTGATAAATTGGGAGGTAGGAATATCTAAAATTTAATATATTATGTATCCGCAGAAAGGGAGCTAATACTAGCACACATATGCCAGTTATTGGACATGAAAAGTGTGGCCTCTAGTGATCTTGGCTCAGTTATAATAGGTAATTTACATCTAACATGGCAAAAAGGTGTTCTATTATCAAATCTGAGAAGTCTGTGAAATGTCAGTAAATAAAATTTCAAAAGGATCTCTAAGAAATGTAACTCATTTTTGAACAAGGTCTGTCTATCTGAATAGTGTATTTACACAGTTCCAGTTCAACTGGTGTAGTTTTCAAGTAGCTGCAAACCAGATGTCAGTATTTACCCTGCTCAAATAGATGCCTTGTTTTGCAGTTGTGAAATATCGAAGATAAAAAAAAAAAAGGAAGGAAAAATCACACATAGCAGTTTAAGCTTGATGTTGGTTTTACAACCTCATTTGGGGGGAGAAATAACTTCACAGTTTAACTGCAGATTAAATCTGATCTGATTCAGCTCTAATCATCTCATTAGAGGCAAATGAACATAAATTGTGAATCAACTTGGAAAGAAGGGTGTGGGAAGATTTATGATAACTCCTCCTATCACTACACTATAGACACAAACATTAGCCAAAATATGTGAAAAAAAGGAAGCAGTAAGCACCTGTTTAAGGCCTTGTTTAACCTTTTCAGATCTATGAAGAGACAGTTTGATCTGAGAGTAGGTGAATAGATCAGTCTTTGAATTAAAGTATTGTAAAATGGAAAACTAAAAGACGGATATCTCATGTTTCTTAGTGTCATGTTCAAAAACAGGTGTGTTTAAGTTGTAAGGCTAAGCTTGGGTAGCTATTTGCTGGGACCGAATCTAATTTGGTGCAATATTTGCACCTAGTTCCAGACCACTGCAATTCATCTGAAACATTTCTACATACTTATATAACTATAAAATGTATGTGTTTCATGACTTCTGCATTTGCTGAAAACTTTGAACAGCATATGAATGTGATAATGGGAGTACAGGTCTTCAGCTTCAGAGGTTTACTTCTAAATAGTTCAAAACTACACGTATGTGTTATAAGAAAATACACTTCCTTCCTCTAGCCTCATTCCTGTGCTTTGAAAAGAAAATTGTTAAGTATATGTTACCTCATTTAGAGGTTTCTCTTGTTCCATTATAAATATTTACCCCCACTTACACACGACAATATACATTTAGAAATATTTTCAAGGAATATTAAAAAACCACAATACTCAGTGGATTTATTAACTGACTATTTTTTTGCTGCTTCATAAACATACAGTATCACATGTACTTATCACATGAAGATGTGCCTTTTCGTTTCACAAACATTTGTTCATGTCATATATTTTGCTTGCTTTTAGTCCTACCAAAAATGTTACAGAAGGCCAAGGAGAATAATTGCACAGCAAGTTCTGCTTAATCGTTGCAGGTCTAATATGAAAACCTTCAGGAATGTGGCACATCAGACAGTTGGCACGGGGGAGTTGTAAGGAGTGAAGTATAGAGGGGACAAACAAAAACTTCGGAAGATAATTGGTAACAATTGCTGTCAGTGTGTATTGACCATGTGGGAAATGAAAGGCCTGTGTATCAATCACATTTGGGGGGATATGAGAAGAGGAACCTTGACACAGTCATAGTTACACTGTTAAATGCAGTATTTTACTATAACCTGTAGAGGGGTCAGAGCTTCCTAAATACACATATATTAAATTAGTATTATTTTGCTGTTGTGTTAGTTCTTTTTAATATAGAAAAAAGCAGACTAATTTTTCCTCTTTTACCCTTTTAATAGAAATGGCTCAATCATTTTACATGAAATTTCATACAACCTAAATAAAATAAAAATAAATAATACAGACACAGGTAGACACCAAGGAACAAAAAAAAGAAAAAAAAAAAAAACAAACCAAAGAGGAGGAAATTTGAATTGGTGAAAAATAATATACTACTGATACTACTGAAACCAAGAAAACAGAACTTCCTCATAACAAAAAGTGATGAAAACCTTATTTAGTGCTAATCTCACTTAAACTGTCTATAATTTGATATCAAGGTTCTATTTGTATGGCATGAATGATTTCAGAAATCTCTAGAAACTCACCAGAGATACTGCATCTTGGACTGCAGCCCTTTGAAATATTTAAAAAATATTTGAGTTTGAAAAGGGCATTTAATTTCATTTTTAAATATAAACCATAGGATAAACACGTATCATTCGCATTTCATATCAAATATGAAAACCCCGAAACCTATAACTCAGTGAATTTTAGCATGTGAATTATCATTTTGATTATGATTTTACAGTTTACATCATCTTTCCAATACAAGTAAGCCTGCCTTAGGAAACAGCCTTCATGTTCAAGTATCTGCCCAAGGAAAAAATGCTTTGATCAATAAAAAGCAGGGTCTAAAGGGTCAGGAAGAACCATCGTGTTCCCAAATTAATCTTAAAAGATTGTCTCCAGTGCACCTTAGAGACCTCAGTTTCAGGTTGGTTTGATGTCCTAATTGAATTGCCTTTGCTGTAGAGTATAGAAAACAAAGCCTTAGAGAGTTTCTCAGACAAAGAAAAAGAGGTGGGTGAAGGGAATCCATGATATCTGCTCAATAAACAGTGATCATTTTACTCCAATCTGAGAAGAAAAATAAAAAAAAAAAGTCATTTATTGACCTCTGGTGATAAATTTCTCAGAAATGTGTTATTTTTGTGTGTACTATACATAATAAATAGCGTGTAATAACAACAGTTATTGTATGACCTTTTTCTTACCTACCTCTTCTCATTGCTATGTCTCAAAGCATCTTATAAAGTTTCCCTCGCTACCCTTGTTATGCAGAGAAGTGACTTGATCAAGGTCACCTATCACAGTGGCAGAGTAGATATTAGACTCTGGAGCCTCTTCACCTGATATTAGTTCTTCCAGACTACAGCATCATGTGTAGACGCGCGTGTGTGTACAATCTACATACATGTACTTTATCATGACATTACATTATGTACAGGGAATCAAGGAAGTGATCTTTTTTTTATAATTGTTCTGCCTGCCATCCCCATCCTACTGATGTACTTTTACAAAGTCTAATTCTCTACTCCTTAATTTTGCCCTTAGCTACTTTAGAGATGGTTTCAAAGATGAAGGAGCCAATATCTTCTCAATAGTGGTAGGTGATACAGTGAAGAGCAGTGGGGAAACATTGCACTTTGGGAGGTTCATGTTGGGTATTAGGAAAAGCTTTTTCCATAGGAGGGTAGTGCAGCACTGAAACAGGTTGCACAGGGAGGTTATGAAATCTCCATCTTTGGAGGTTTCCAGCACTTAGCCAGATAAAGCTATGTCTGACCTCATCTAGTGTTGGTTTAAAGCAGACGGTTAGAAGACATGACCTCCAGACATCCCTTTTAATCAACCTTTCTATGATTCTACATTCCTCCAAGATGGCCTCTCATTTTGTCTCATATGATTTTTCTCCATCACTGGTAACATTTTCACTTCTGCTGTGGTGTTAATCCATTCTCTTGTGTGCTTCTTTCAGCCATCTGTATGATGAAATGGAGTTAGCATCCCCAAACACTGAGCTATTGCATCTGCAATATGCACTACAGTATGCTGCAAGCATACTGGCTTGCAGTATAGAAGCATTAGCAGCAGCACCACTCCTGCCCATTGCTGAAGCAAATGTTGTGAATGCCCCTTTGTATTTAACAACTAAAACATAGCCACCAACATGTAAGTGGAAGAGGACACTGAGATGTGATATAGGGGTAAAAAATGGGTCAGTACCCTAGAACTGCATCTTGTCATGACTGGGCAATGCCTGCTAACCAAAATAGCTGGGGTTCTTACGCAAGACAAAGAAGTTTGCTTGGGTTTGGAGACTGAATTAGAACATTTTATAACAGAGAATGCAAATAATCAGGTAATTTACTCTGTAGCTGTACAGTAATTGCAGTGTAATTAGAATGATTGCATTCTACCTGCAGGACATGCACTTATGGCATGTTGTATTTGCATTAAATATTCAACATATACATTCCAGACCAATTCATCTTTGCTGTAGCTCTATGCTGAAGTCAGTGGATACACCACAGGGTTGAATTTGGCTTTCAGTATTTTTACTTCTGCAAGTTCCAATCCTGTTGGAGATTCCCATTCTACAGAAAAAGATTTTTTGAGGATAATTTGATGGATTTGGTAACGAAAACTTGTGTAGCCTGGGAGTAGTTTGTCCACTCAAAGTCTAACTTCAACTCGTTTGAACAACATGCAAGCTAAAACATACAACAGCCAGGTAATCATTCACTGTAGTAAGCAATCAAGCAGTTCACTTCTGGCAGTAGTCTCACACAGACCATACTTTGAGGTCAAGCCAAGACCTCAACTCCAGCTGCTTTGTGCTAATGAGGCAAGGAAAAGCAACCAAAAATCTGCCTGGAAGGAGTAGCTGTAAATGCTGCCTCCATTGCAAAAGTGTTTTTTGAGTGGCATGGGTCTAATACACTTGGCTCTCCTCCATGTGCTCTCTTCCTTTGGCATAAGGACAGGAAGATGCCATGCCAAGAGCAGCAAGGGATAAGGGATAGCGTGTGGGAGGAAGGACGAGTCAGTGGTTAGGGCAGGAATTTGGGACACTGCAGACCTGGGTTCAGGTACTTGCTCTGCAATAGCCTTTTCACATGTCCTTAACTGAATAATTTATAATTAAATCCACAAAAAGACCTAGAAGAGGTAACATCTAACTTCAGGCAGGTAAGAAATACGTAGACCTACTGAGAGTCTAAAATTTCTGGATTATATGTAATGAGCTTGAAGTCTGAGAAAAAGTCAGAAGCCTAAGCAGAGAGCTAATCAGTAAGAGAAAGGCATCATTTAAGAAGCGTACCTCCAGACTTACAAAGTATTTAAAGACAGATAGGGCTCTCCCAGGTGTAGAAACACTTTTACTTTTGACAAAATACCAGCCTGTTCTAGAGTAAGGAATAATACCAGTGCTTTTCCACTTTCAACTTATGCACCCTTGTTGCTCAATTAAAACATTTTGAAACAAACAAACAAACAAAAACAGCTCTGGAAACTTACTCTGAGGTCAACAGGGCTGAGCTTAAGACAAAGAACAACAAAGCCCATGGCTCACATACTTCCCATCTGTGGTTAGCCTAGCTGCAGGTAGGACTCAAACAAATGCCACTGTGCTGAAAGAAGCCAGATAGTGATATCTAATGGTAAACTAGGCCACATTGTATTTACTGTCCTAATCATACAACCTAAGCTGCATAATTTTTGGCTATCACTAAGTTACAGATCATAGAGGCCTCCAAAGTTCAGTCTATAGTGGAGATACAGGAGGGAAGTATGGCCAAATCAGAGAATACTTATGATCCTGGGCTTAACCGCCAGGACAGTATAGTGTCTCTCCAGTGGCTGGACAGCCCAGATATTTCCAAATAGACTGGAAACATGTGCAGTAGGTATTGTCCAGTCTTTGTCCCACAGCTCCCTTAAAATTTCCAAGCTCTACTTCAGAGTTGACTCTGTTTGCAGCTGCAACAAATACTAATTTCAAGTATAAGAGGGAGACAGTTCTTAACAGGACAAAGTCCTCCTTGGCCTTTATGTGATGTTTGTCTGATGACAAATGTGCAAATTAACATGGAAGCTTTTGCTGTGAGACACTGGAACATGACTTTACTCTGCTTTTCTTTCTCTTTCCTTGCAGTTCTTTTAGCCCTCTATTAAGTTTGTGCCTCACGTTTTTAAAAATGTGTTCCCTGCTCCAGTCTCCATTGTTGCTCTCTTTGGAGGTGTCCATTCAACATACTAATTGCTCTGTGTGTTTGCTGAAGGAGTTCCTCCAGAGGCCCTCAGATCCTAGTCCTTTCTTAGCTAATTACCATGTGCCATACACTGGAGCTATGGGGCCTCAGGGTGATCATTTTGTTGACAATGTGCAGCAATAACCATATAATCACAACACAATTATGGAGCATTTATGGAGTTATTTGTGCCGTGTCATAGATGAAGTTAGCAAATGTAATTTACCTCTCACCACTAAAGAGGACAGAGTCTTAAGGTCAAAGGCTGCACTCTCATTAGAAACTCCATTTTTTAAAACTACTTTTATAACAGTGAATTTCCTCAAATCAGCTGAAATGATGTTTGTTGGGCTTCCTTTTAATTTCTGCTTTTATCAACTCTGAAACTCCAGCTCAAATTTGCTGACAGGAAATTAACTTTCATAAGCTAAAGGTAAAACAATAAAAAAATCTCAAAAAAATCCCCACAAAAACCCTCTCACCCAAATATTATAAATAAATAAATAAGTGCATTCATACATAAAAATGTTCCCCATCAACTTCTATCTGTCTCTTGATACTACTTATCTGTTCATATAAAACTCCTACCAGGTGCAGAGTGATTAAGAAGACCAAAAATAAAACTATTATCTATCAAGCTAACATTTCCTCACATCATCTGTAGCAGTACATTGGCTGCTGCCTGGATGCTCAATCATGTCTAGTGTTCTAAGGTGACATTTGGATAGGAGCCATTCTGCCACAGATTAGGAGAGGAACCAGGGTTTAGCAGAGTGGATATGATCAGCTGAGAAACCTGATGGATAGGGGAAGGGAGAAAGGAAACTGACATTTGTGAAAGATGCCATCCAGGCTAGGTCAGGTTGAGCAGAAGAGGGCAGGCTTTGGAAGGTTTATCAGAAAGAAAAGAAAAATTCTTAGTATCACTAGGTCTTTTTCAAAGACTGCTGTGTATATATATATATATATATATAGTAATGGGATATACAATAGATGCATATGAATATTACCATATTAACATATATACATATGCATGTTCAAGTGCATACAAACACACAAAACCTCCCAACACAGACCATATAAATGTACAAATATATAAATATATAAAATATATAACATATTTCCCTTTTCCAATAAAAGAGGATATAGGCTCTCAGACCAACTTTCATATATGGCAGCTTAGAGCAAAAATGTTTTATTCATGAATGATGTCTTTTTTTTTTATAAACACATAAAAATGTGAAACAATAAAAGTGATATATACCTAATAATGAGTGAGCCAATAAACCCCACCAGGCAACTTAACTTTGGAAGTGGAAAAATTGACTTTGTATAACAAATTGCAGAATTATTAATCCTGTTTGAAACCCTTTTTATATCAGACCATTTACTTTAATTCTTGCTACTTTCAACATTATCATATATTATGCATTTTTCTTTGTAATTTTTTTTTTCTTCCTGCAAGTACAGCGTGCTCCCAAACTTTAAAGGGCTGGAAGCGTTTTAAAGAGAAGCCTACTGGGTAAAAGAAAAAGCAAGGGATAAATTATTTAGACTATTCTGAGGTACTCTTCCCTGCAAAAACTCCTTCACAGTGGTCCCTCAAAGACCACTGATGAATTAAGCTTTGTGAAAACCCTGCAAGGGAAGGAAATATCATCTCCTCATTACATGAGCAGAGAAGTGGAAGCACAGCACACTATTGCGCTGCCTACACTAGGCTGAGAAAGAAGACACCAGAGGAGCCCTAAGCCCATCGTACTCACACTTCCCCGCACCTTCTGTCTATACAGCTGCCTGGTGAATGTCTTCTGGGCTTCCTGAAAATGGTGGAAGGGGGGGAGATATAGGGAGACCTTGCCTTAAGGTGTCTTTCTTAAGGGACATAAGCAGGGACAAATACACTTAAACTAAAGCAGGTGCTTTAACTTAAGAATGCAGCTTGGGCTTCAGACTCATCTGCAAAGAGGCAGAGGAAGACTTGTGAGCTCAGTCAAAGGGTGGCTGAGGAGAGCTGAGGTGGCTCTGTGTAGGAAGGCCCACTTGGTTATGTCGTGATTAGCCTTGCCCATGTAGCTGTTGATATTAATACACTGTACGTGGACTTGGGCATGGGGCAGCTTGTACTGGTGAGAAGGTATGTAAGCTATGGCTGCAACATGAGAGGCAGACACATCTGGTCTGGAAGGTGCTTTTAATGCCTACACTTACTGGGAAGTATCAATGTAACCAGTTTTTTTTCTAAAAGTTGATCCACCTAAAATAATCTAGGATCTGAGGTCACTAGAGATCCAGAGCTCCACCTGAGGTCTATGAGAGTCCTGTATGACTCAAAGTTGAATAAGAACTCCACGGTAAGGCTATCCAGTTTACTGACTATAATCAACCGACTGACAAAAATTAGACAAATATTTATTCTCGGACTGTGTTGGTCAGAATCATGGCTAGCAACAAGCCAAAGACACACATATGATGAGTATATAGGTATATCCAGCACACATAATCTTTTCTCAGAAGAAAATTCCAAACCCTTGCACAGACTAAAATTAAGTTTTAAAAGAAAAAAACAAGAATGGATGTGTTTCCAGCTGTAATCAACTGTTAGTTCCTGGATACTTTTCTATTCAATACCATTACCTCTCTCACATAGTTCTGTATTTGTTTTTTTAACGCATAAGGTGCTTGCTACAACAGTGACAGCAATAATGTAGGGCTTTTTGCTTTCAGTCATTTTAAGCCTTAGAGATCTTATGATCTCAAAAAAACCACCAGCCAATCACAAAATAGACAATCACAAAATTCCCATTGAGTTTGGTAGGACTAAGTTTGCACTATAATCCCTTTCAGTTGAGGTAAAACAATTAAACAGTTAGGTTTTGTAATTCAGTATGACAGTATGCCAAGCTTGGCTAGAACAGTTTTTTTTTTTTTTTTTTTTACTCATTAGCAGAGCTTTTCAGTAAGAAGATATGCTGTCAATTGGCAAGCAGCTGTCCCAACTAGGCAATCAAAGTGAGGTCATGTTTCTATAGCGGACCTTAAAGAATGAAATCCTTTAAACTCAGCTGCAGCAACGTCCATCTTCCAGGTGTGTTTAATCCTTATGTGTTTTCTTCTGCCTTACAAACCATGCAGTTCAGGAACAGTAACACTACCAGCAGCTGGTTAATTTGGGGGTTTTTTTGGTTAGCAAACATCTAAATGCATTAGAGGTCATGTTTATAGAGAAGTCTCTTTCTTGAGAAACCATTTTGCTGTATTACGGATTCTACCTCCAGGCAAGCCTTCCTCTAATCTTTCTCTGAATAGGTTAGATAATCATCCTGAAGAGTCCTTAATGATATCAACCATTTCTTTTCACCCCCCTTCCTTTGCCAAGATTAACAATTTCAAACTTTCATATTTGCTAACTATGCATAATGTATTTTGAGATGTGAACACTTGCTTAATCCGGTGAATTCTTCTGCAAAGTCAAATTTCCACTTAAAGAAACCTGGAGTTCCAACAACCTAAACTCCCAAGCTTTTCTTTAGTACTTTTTCACAAGTCACCATCTCTCAGTCAATCTGTACAAAGAGTCTGTTACAATGTGAGTTACCACATTGGAAAATAAGGATTACAGTATCCTCTTCTCAATTTTTCTAGTAACTTGTATATCTGTGACAGATATGTCTTCCTTATTTTTTAGCTGTTGGCATACTCACTGAATCATCTTTTAAAATTAATATCCAGCTATGTAGTAAACTGAATATTAGTTTACCTCTGTAGGAAGGGAAGAAGACGTACCTCCATTGGATAGCCCTAACAACATATATTTTTCTCTTTACTGACCACATAGCAAGAAAAACGATGGTCTTACCTCCTGTATCTTGTGAATACTTTATGTGTGGTGAATCCATGAAGTTTTAACTGTATGTAAACAGTGTCTTATTTTTTATGTAAAGAAATTAGTCCAAAAGAAGACCTAACAGCATATGGATTTTGGAAGTATGACCAAAATACCTATTGTTCATAACCATCAAATAATTTTGTGCATTTACCTCATTGATACTGTCTCCTTCCTGTCTTCCAAAATCCCCATTATTCTCTGCTCATGCATCTCTCCATACTTCTCCTTTCTTCTATTACTTTGTTAGTAATCTATGCAACACTGATTTTGAAGCTCTGAACACAGTTGATATTGCTGATAGAAAAAAAAAGACCAGAAGCAGCCCCGCAGCCCCCACATGACACTATTGCAAAGAAAGCTGTATTGTGCTATAATACATAGCATGTGAAAAACAGATTTATACAGAGTAATTTAAAATTTCCATTTCCAGACATGGAGGGAGACAGAAAGAGAGTAATAGGGGACTGGGATGAAGGGAAGCTTGCTTTAATTTATGGTTTGAAAGCATTTATATTTAAACTTTTCAACACAGAGGGTCAGTTGCATAGAAAGAAGTTCGTTTTCATGAAGTGCTAAAGGTGTGAGCCCCTGAGCAAGTCAGCTCTTGGTGTTCAGGCGCTAATGATGCCATCCATCGTGGCACAGCCTTGGGTAGGAAGGTACTGAGACCTCAATGAAGCTGAGTGTTTTTTATTGTTGTGACCCCAGCACTGGGCAAATATCGTACAACATCTTGTGCCAGCAGCCAAAGTGATTTACATATATTTTTTTTCTTCTCTCTGAATAAAGTGGACAGCTGGTGAATCCTTACACCTATTAATCTTTCAGTGCACAATCATCTCTTGGTGTGTAACAACTATTTTTCAATCTTTGGGGCATCAAGTGAAGTAATGAATAATTCTGTTATATTCTCACAGGACTGATGGGCATTACTGAACAACATGTTAGGTTTGAGGGTGAAGAGAAGGAGATGGGAAACGCTGGCATAAGGCGAACAGCCTATTATTGCCTTTTCATTGCAGGAAACAAAAAGAATTCTTTCTAATCTGCTCCTCAGGGGATCACCATAAAACTCCAACCATCTATATATATATTTTGTGTGTGTGTGCATGCATGTGAGTATCTGTGTTAAACTTTCTTGCTGTCAGGTAGGAATTTTAGTACTTCAAAGCTCTTGGTGTCTCTAGTCTTAAACTAAATTGGTGAAGCTATAAAAGTTTTAATCTCTCTTGGCCCAGAAACTGAAATTTCTGTGCCAGCTGCACAGAACAAGTCATGGCAGTATGTAGCACAGAATATAAGACACTATGTGTAGTTGAACAATGAACTCAGACGCCCAGTTTTATGCAAAAGAGAAAGCAGATGCGCCAGTACGTTGATAATTTAATCAGTTCTAAATCCAAAGGAAGATATGTATTTGATGGAGACTGGGGCAGTGAAATTTATGGGATTAGGTTCTGATGTAAGATTTTAGAAATTTCTTATTAATATGTTTAAAACTAGAATCTTGACAATTATTCATAACAAATCACATAAGCCTGGAATGTAGCAACAGCGGGATGAGAAAAAGGCTGGATAAGTTTCTCTGTGTGAAACAGGGATCCTTATTCCAAAAGTTTCTTCTTTTCTTAATTTTGAGGAACGTTTAGAGAGTTTAAATAATTTTTCATGGTCCCTTCTAGTGATAGGTCCCAGGCGCAATCCAAATGTGCAGTCTCCAAGCGCAGTGAGTGGAGGACTGCAGTGCCTCCCAAATCCTGCATGACCCGAGATCCCTATTCTAACTCTGATGGGTTATGATGTGCAGATACTTTAGATCAAGGTAAAGCAGACTGGAGCAAAATTTGGAGACTACACACTGATCTGGCTTAACACCCTTTTGAGGTACACCTCCTGGCTTTGCTGTCTGTCTGTCTCAATCCTACTTTGCATTTCCTTATTACAGTGTGCATAATTCCCCTTTGAGTCTGCAGGAGCCAAACATGATTGAGAGAAAGCACCCACTTAATTTTAACAAAAAAAAAATCTGTAACTGAAAAAGAAGCGTTTGGACTCTTAGCAGAACGATTTTCCTGAGCAATAAGTACGTTAAATAGTATTCTTTGCTGCATCTTGCAGAAAAGAAGAGAGAGAAAAAAATCCAGTGTTCAATTAAAGTTCACAAATTTGTTAGCAATTTGATTCAGGTGGTTTGTAAATTATCATCATCATCATCATCATCATCATCATCATCTACCTTAGACAATTTGGCAGCCTAAAAAAGAGTGAGCGCAAGCAGTATAAATCATTTATTCTATTGCACAAGAAAGACTTTTCTGCAGAATAAGATGCTGAGAACATTTCCAGGGGTTACCCCACAGACTGCTGATTAACTCCTCCCCAGATTCCCCTTTTAAAGATACACAAAATACTAGCATATGATTAAATATCTGTTCTTTGATTATCAGTCAAAGACTCATTGTGAATGGTACCAACCCCTTTGGAAGGCACCCAGCCCACTTCCAATTAAAAACTACCTGACCATAAATAATACAAGCATATTACAAACACAGTAAATAATGGTTCTTAAAATAACATATTTCAGGAGCTATATTTTAAGGACACCATATGTGTCCTCTGTATAATGAGCTCTTCTCTCTATCAGTATAACCAGCAGCCTCTCAAATCTAGAGAGCTAAAAAGATTAATTTGTTGGGTTATGTTTTTTTCTAAACATTAACCTGTTGTTTTTATTTTTCCATCTTTAAAATTAAATTCCCTGATTTTTACCTTCTCATTCTCCTTCTCAGTAGAGGACAACATGAAATTTAAAAGTAAATTTCCAGAAAAGAAAGAAAGAAGATTTTTGGTTTTGGAGATGAAATCTTAATACATGCATGAGGATGCTTATATGGAATATATATATGTCTGTATGATATATGTGTGTTTGGTATTATGTATATATGTGTATATAAATACATACATACATAGTACATGTACATACATACATACAAAACCAGCTGCATTAGAAGATAATAACATACAGGATAGCAAATATTTTATGATAATATTTTTTAAATATAGTTTTTTTTCAAATAAAAGACATTATGCAGTTCATTATGTACTAATTAAAAAAAAAAAAAAGTGTGGAATTATTGGCAAAAACAAGAATGGGATTCTTCCATACCCTGGAATACACAGTGACCCCAAAGAACGCTTTTTCACTGTGAGTTTGAGGTGACAACACAACTGAATGCATGTGTATTTGTCTATTTTAAAGAGGTGAAATTATCTTTTTTCCATCTGAAAAGTCTGATCTCAGGAACAGGAAAGATTTTTTCCATACTGGCTACGGTCAAACTCCTGTTGCATAGTGTTACAAACCACTGGTTTCACAACAAATCTTAATTCTTACATTTGGGAATTTTTGAGTTCTTAGACCTTTCCCCTCAGAGATGTCTATATGGATAGACACCCAAAAATACATAAATACACATTATACCTTTCACATTGAAAGCCCTTAAATTGTTTTATGAATTACACAGAAAAGAAACTAAGGATTGACTCATACTGGATATATAATAATCCAGGATTGAAATTTATTTTTAACAGAAAATTGGAAGAATATAGTTGCCAGTCTTCCAGAATATAGTCTTCCAGTTTGAAGAGGAAAATGAAAAGCATTCAAAGCACACTTGGACCAGATAACAGCACTTACATTCCACTCTTGGGAAGTGTCATGATTTATCTATGACTTCAAGCTATGAGGATCCTAACTTTAGGAAGACACTACACCAGCATATAGGTTATTCCATAATTGGTTATTTCTGAGGTTTTGTAGCCCAAAATCAAATTATTAAAATTACCAAAAGTTAAGAAAAATATCACAAAAGGAAAACAGTGAGGATCCACAAGCACTGGAGCTAAAGCAGTCTGGTTTCAAATAGATTTGTGAGGTTTTTGTTGATTGACTTTTTACTGAATTATATTGGATTTTTCTGTTATCTCCACATGTACTGATAATATTATTTTTTCTTTTCTTCCTATTAGATGATCTGTAGTGACTTACGCTTTTTGTAACAATATCAATGTAAGTAGCCATTGAGCTGTTTGCACTGGTGAAACAGAGACAGTTTGTGCATTCTTGTCATTAAATATTAGTATTTGCAAAGCCAGGAAGTTCTGTTACATTTTTTTCAGCTGATGCTGAAGTCATCTGCCTTCATGGTTTATTGGCATTTGATTGTGAGAAGAGTCGTATTTGACTTCCATAATGAAGACCTCACAAGACAAAAATATTCTTGTGTTCTATCTAGCTACTGCAAATACCTCATTTGCTTTCTCTTATTATTCTTTTTCAAATCTGTGAGTACCTAATTATCCTGAGACCATCACTCTTCAGCCCCACTGGGTTTAAAACAGTCAAGAAGTTCAGAAAGATATTATGGGAGACCTAGATATACTACAGACCAATTGATCATGTTGCCTCATTCCCACAGGAAAGAAGCCTACACATAATTATAATTTATTGCAAAAGAGACAGGAACCCCCATGTCCCACAGATAAGTATCTAGGCCATGGAAATGTGCTTTTGTGTCTGCCTGCATCTTCTGTCCAGCCACCTTTGTTCCTTTATTTCTCTTGATCTCTAGCTCCCACATAAACTAGAATAATTACAACAACAAACACTAAAAAGGAAAACAGTTTCATAACATTACACACTCTTTTCTTAATGGTGGCAGTTTTAGGTCCCGGTATACCCTAAGGAAGAGGATGAATTTGATACTAAATCTTTTGTAAATGCGTAACCTCACTGTATAAGAAGGAGCATCAACTGTGTAACTGTCTGTAAACATTTCATTTCCTTTCTCTTCTTTAAAAAATCTTGAGGGATATTTCCCAGAAATAAAGCAGGTAGCATGCGGATTAAATCTCAGAATAGACTGAGGTGTCTTGTACTATTGGAAATTAGTCATTGCATTTCTCTTTCCACTGTATTAAGTAAACTGGGTATTTAATGGGAGTTACAACTGTGTCAGGAAAAAGTGAAGGGATACTGAGGACAGCAGTGTGCTTGAAAATACCCCTCCTTTTTTAGTATCTTAGCACTTTTTGGAAGAAGCCATCGCTGGTAACATGTTCTCCAGAGTATAAATGAGCTTCCTGAAATTAGCCTTATGTGCTATTCCCTTGGGCTGTCCTTTAACTGATACTCTGTTATGGAGGAAGAGGAGGGCAAGATGGTGCAGCAAGTATTTAACATATCAAGTAACCATTACAGCAGCTGTACAGAAACTGAAACACATGGGCTTAGTTCAGATCTCAGCTTTGATTTAATCTATGGATTAAATTCCATATCTGTGAGGAAACTCTCTCAAATGTATAAACACAAAACAGCGTATGTGACCATGCTGTATGCCTCTACAGCTGAAGTGAAGGCATTATACAGCAAGACCCATGGATCCAGAAGGACAAGAATGACACACTGGCTAATGTAACTTAGCAGAGTTCTATCTAAGGGATACCTGGATTTAAAACCAAGTCTGTACTTTAATTGTCACTATTAGTGATTGAAATTCCTTTGTACAGTGGTCAGTAATTGTGTACTACACAGAGAGCCCAGTGAGCTGGCAGCAGAACCCCCTGTGCCCTCTCACTGAGAGCACATGGAAATAAGATGTGCATCATGATCATTTCATCTGATGAAGAACACCTCCTGTAGTTGTTTTTCACCTCCACGCAATGTAATTATGCAAAATAAGAGCTTTAATTTGCCGCTGCTTCACATGATAGACCCCCATGCTTGTGACCACCTTCCAACAACATCCCAAAATAACATCAGGAATTTTAGAGGAGGTTGCCCTATCCCTCATTCAGGTATCATGAGCTGACTTAGTGAACTCTACTTTGTAATATCCAGATACATACACACCATCACTCTGACTACTACTTGACTTCATGGTTATCTTGGATTCAACCAGAAAGATAATCTCCTCTGATCAAAAACCATCTTGTGCTCCAGACTGACGATGTTATTTTTCATGCCTATGTTAATTCATCTCCAAATCTCTAGATTAATCAGGCTCTCTGGAGCCAATTAAAAATTATTACTGTTTAGGCCTGGAGGCAATCATTCTATTTGAAGTTTCCAGAAAGTTTCTGATGTGAACAGAAAGGATGAATCAGTTGTCCCCTGTAACTTCCCTGTGATGCCATGGGAATTGATCCCATAAATGATTATTCATTCAGGTGAATGTGGAAGGTTGTCAACTTTAGCTAGTAACTGAAGAACTGGAACAAATTTTTCAAAACATTGTAATTTGGCCCAATTCTGTTTCTTCATGGTTGTTTCAATTTCAAAAAGAAAAGTTGTATTATTTATTTCCTTTTGTTGTTTCAGGAAAACCACTGCTATTAGTAAAAATCAGAATATTTTACCCATGTAACATTTAATAATTCTCTTTAAAATATAAGAAGGTAGCAAGCTGTTTTTTCTTTCATTAATAAACCTTTATTGCTTGTTGTTTAAAGAGAAAATAGAAGATGAGAGGGTAAAAATGAATCATGAGCAAGTTTCTGTTAGGAGATGATACCAGAAATTTTTCTGAGGAATTCTTTTCACAATTTTGTGGCTCATTGTTACTTTGTGTATTTTCTCACATTGATTAATTTTTTTCAGAATCTCAGGCAAGGCTTTCATTTGAAGTTAGCTGGAATCAATTTCAAAATGGAAGACTCTTTATCCAGAAAGAGAGTGTTCTTGTTTGTAACCAGATATCCATGTGGTGAGGGAGACAGGTTTCTGTGGCCCAGTGTCCATATCCTAAAACTTTGAAATTAATTTGGACATGTGTCACAAGGCAAATACATAGGACCTAACAAAGAAAAAGGGGGAAAAAAAAAAAGGTGTTCTCTTTTCCCTTTCTGCTACTTTATCTCTCAGCTTTATATGAGCTGATGTGATACTTGTCAATCAATGCAATAGGAAATGAGACAACTGGAGTAAGTTTCTGTTTATCTGAGATGTGCAGAACTGCTTTCTGTTTATTTTTTTTTTCCTTCTCTGCAGACACTATTACATTTTCCTTCGCCACCTGACAAAGAAACTTATGATTTACTGTGATACATACTAATGTGGCACACTTACAGTTTAAAAGAAAAAGGTAGGAAGAATCTATTACTGAATAAACTTTTACTAAGGAACATTGATTTGGTAGGTGCTTCCCCTTGAGTGCCAAATGGTAGAGCCTGACTGTAAACTTTGAAATTAAATTTCAACAGTGGCCATCTTCGAAGGGAATTTGGGCTTTGAAATATATTTAGATTCATCTCTGTTACGAAGAAGATGACTGTGATGAGCCACATATGTAACTGGGGTTTTACCTCCCAGTTGCCAGTGAAGCTGGTCTTCAGGGATGGAACAGTTATAACTATGTGAGGACACACTGGCACCCATATTAAAGGGACTGTAAAAATTCTATACTGTAAGCATCATGTAAATTGGTTAGTGTCTACAAGATGTCATGAAAAATACCACCAACCTTTTACAGTGGTTAAAAGGTAAAGTGATATTGGAATAGCCCTCCAACTAATCTTCCATCTGACTCACCTGGAAAACAACAGGGGAGGAACTTGTGCTGTAGCTATGAATGTTCAGCTGATTGAGAGATACAGTGAAGAGATTATGTTCCTATCCTAGTGCCAAAGCTGCTCTCATATGGACTCAAGACCAAAGTAATTTTTCTTTACACTTCTTCCTTTATGAGACTGATTAAGAATAACTGTGAAGACAGCAAGTCTGTATATATTCTCTGATCTGAAGGACATCTCAGGGCTTTCTTAGCTGGGATATGCTTCTGCTTCATCATGGCAATGGAGACACATGTCACTACAGAGTAGGAGAGCTGGACCAGGATTTTCCATTAAGAACTTCCAAGGAGCTCTCTAAAACTGACCACTTCAATATAGGAAAACAGTGGTTTGAAATTAATATGATTTTAAATTCCTGCTTGAAGATTCCCCATAATAAGGACCTTGAGTACACCATCAGACTTTGCAACATTTTTCCTCAACCCATACTCCTAGGGGTCTGGCTGCATATATTTAAGATCTACTCTTGATGCAGCCTTGTAACCTTGGATCAGACTGCTGGGAAAAGAGCTGTGTAAGAAGAAGCTGTGAAGAGACTCACCTGGGGCTCCTGTCCCCTGGCTCAGGAGCTATTGTTGCCTGAGCCCTTGGTCCTTGTCTGAGCTACACTGCAGGCATGCCTGTGCCACATTCATTGTTGATGTTGGCCCTGACCTGCTGATGGGGTTTCCTGCTTTGGCCTCAGACCTGTCTCATCACTATGCACTTATCTGGGAATCACTGCTTGTAACCCTGGCTCACCTTCCCTTGCTCAGCAGTCTGCTCTTGCTGCTCCCTAACAATCTATGAATCCTTTTATACCACCTTCCTAGGCAAAGTATAAATGTTATAGAAGGACTGAATTTTATGGGACTCAGAAGAAGTCCAGTCTACTCCCACAATCCATTTTGCACATCAGGTGGTCAGTGACATAGTTTGTTGTGGATATACTTGCATGCTCATTCAAAGACATCAGAAAAATAATTAAAAAAAGTTCTGTTTATTATTAATGGAACATATTGATCCTCAGCATTATAATTTCTCCTTTCATGTCTTCTTTCACAAATTGTATTTAAAATACTCACAGCAAATAGAAAATTACTACCTCTAGCCTCTTGAAAAAAAGGCCGGATCGTCAACAGGAATAAGATAACACATCTCTATTCATGTTACTGAAGAAGCCTTGTTTGTATCATGTATTGATAAATTATCATGGTATACATATAGAGACAATACATTAATTCTAATTCTAAAGTTAGTCAAATGCTCTTTATTATTCATTATTTACTGTACTATGGCATCCAGAAAACCCAGAACATGCAGTATAATCCAACTGCATTAAACAATGCTCAACACATAACAAAACCTGATACATCATTTCAGCATTTCTTTTTTTTTATTTCCTGTTTGCTGTATAGTTTGCCAAGCAAAACACTGTAAAGACAAATTTTGAGACTAGCTCCCTGGAAAAAAAAAAAAAAAAAAAAAAAAAAAAAACCCACGGGAAAATTATCAACCTTTCCG
>NW_009270001.1:5048328-5065167 GCF_000687185.1 Egretta garzetta | reverse complement strand
AAAAAAAAAAAAAAAAAAAAAAAAGAAAACCACTGCGAGAATTATCAACCCTTCCTGAAAGTTGACGTTTTTAAATGAAAATACATCTAGGTCCTATTGTAAATTCAGAGCTCAGGGAAATCTGATGATTACTGCCCCAAGGATAGGCACTCAGGTCTTCAGAATTCCTGTTTCTGAGCTTGTGTCTGTCTTCTTGGTGTGTCTTTGAGAAGACACATTCCTGCATTTCCTTAATTTAAAAAAGGTTTCTAACACTATTTGGATGCACTGTAGGTCTTTTTTATATATTTTTTCAAAAAACATTCTGTTATCCTTAGTAGAAGTATCCACTTGTATGCAAATATATATTGTAGGATGAGATTTCCACTGTGCCCCAAAGCCCTAGACCCTTAAGAAGCTAATTACTCTCTGAAGATGCTGTTCTCACTTATGCCATTTGTTATAAAGGGAACCAAAAAAACCCCACTTCCTTCCTCAGTTCCTTAGTGAAGCACTGAGTTAGATATAGGTTGAATAACATGAGTGATGTTTCCGCTGCTACTTAATGGCCCACAGGTAATTTCTGGAGGGTTTTTCTGTTGATGGTGGAAATCTGTGAGTCTGTGATCTCTCTCTACCATTGCAGCTTCAAAATAAAACTTCATTTTCAGTACTTTCTGTACACAACTGACTTTCCTTTACTCTAAAAACTTTTTGGTACAGTCTTAATCAGTCCATACAGTGTTCTAGCTTAGGGTTGATAACATGTTATTGTAGGAACTAGAAGAACATAGAGAAAAAAGCCTATGGTTTGCAAAGTGAAGCTAATGGAAAACCAGCTGATGTGGTTAGGCAAGTCTGGCAGAAAATGAGTACCATGAATCCTTTATTACTCCAAGATCTTAATAGTGTCTTTATTCAGACTGTGTGTCTTAAAACTAGTGTCTCCCCAATATCTATAAGACTTGTTTCCAATGTTCCCTTTCTTTTTTTCTATAGGTCCAATTCTTATTTTTTAAATTTACTATGGTGTGTAGGGCGGACCTAAAGCCAAATCTCTCTAAAGTTGTTTTATAAGGCAGCTACTTCCATGATGAATAAACTATTCCTCCATCTTCAGTGGCTATACAGCTTGGCTCTGAAAGTTGTACTGAATGTCTTGCATATAAGGTCTGCCTTTTTTTGGAAGGTATCTACTGGTTACTTCTGCTCTAGCATGGCAACAACAAAGACATTTCAAATTCCGTTTTAACAGAAGCCTTGTATATTACCTCAGAAGTTACACTTATTCCCTCTGTGACTAAATTTCTTATATTTTCCTACCTCCCACTAGTGCTCAAATATGGTGATAACAGGACCCTGGATAGACTGATGTGTATAAGTACTTGCCCCCTCAATCAGCAGCAATCTTTGCACTAATTGTCATTTGAAAGTATTGCTTTTGCTTGCTGTATTCAGCTATTTTCAGCACTGTGCGGTGCATGACCCAGGAAAATGGTGGATCTCTAGTACAAAACACTTTGTACTTTCCCTAAACGACAGGGCAGACTCCAGTCTTGTTCTTGGTGTTTTGCACCATTTGTTCCTCCTCAGCCCTGAAGCCCTGTCATTCTGTTTGGAATATTAGTATGGATCAAGACTATCCAGGGGAGGATGTGAATTGAGGTTGGCACAAAGTGTGTGATTGGCACCAGTGATGAATTCTTATTGTGTTGAGATTTTAGGCATGACAGGTATTGGTAAACCAATCCGAAATAATCCCATTCAAACCTGCCAGATTT
Organism: Egretta garzetta; assembly: GCF_000687185.1. NCBI lineage: Eukaryota > Metazoa > Chordata > Aves > Pelecaniformes > Ardeidae > Egretta > Egretta garzetta. The sequence goes on along the minus strand of NW_009270001.1, from coordinate 5,063,407 downwards.
TCTAAAAAGGGATATGTTCCTGAAGATCCTTGCCAGAATAATGATTGATGCCTGCTGCCAATCAGTGCTGAGACTCAGTCACTTCTTGTTGTCATATAACTACAGCTACACGGAGCATTTAACAAAATGAAGGGACATATTTGATGTTTAATGAATAAGGCTACCTACAGTTGCTCATTTAATAGGGGCACACCTTTGTTCACTGGAAGACAAGCCGGGGCAAATCACTTGACTTTATTGTGCTTCAGTCAATCCATCACTTGAGTAACAATAAAACAAACAAACAAAAACCCCATACACATACACAAAAAACCCCACCAAAACCCAAGCTCACTTGAAAAACAACCATCATTTTAGCTGGTACTTACAAGAGAAATTATATGTGCATTGCCTATGTTCTAGTCTCTCATTGAAGTAGTTCTTACCTTCAGTGATTGTATGCTACTACACAGATGGCATCAAGATATCTTTGCAGGAAAAAAAAAAAGATTGCTTGATTTTATATTATGTTATTTTGCAAAAAAAAAAAAAAGTTTGCTTGATTTTATATTATGTTATTTTACATTTTTTGTCAATTGCAAGTGCATATAATTAATATATAAGGAATTCTATTTTGACACTATTTTGCTTAATTTTTATAGAATTATTTTGCTATGTGTTTGTAGATCACTCCTCTCCAACGAACTACTAAATTTTAGGAAAATGGCTAAATCTCACTGGTACCAATGTATTAGCAGTGTATCCTTACATTTAAGCCTGTACTTATGTATTTTCTGAAAAGGAAAACCACTAAAATTCAAAAAAGGAAAAGCGGAGGCACATCAGACCCAAGATGCATGTGCTAAGGGATTATAAACATGCCAAGAAATGTGGGTGGACCACCAGCAAAAGTATGTATAGTCAATAAAGATCACAGTACTTTATCTTAATCTTCAGTCTTAATGTATTAGTTAAAAACTCCCAGAGACTCAGGACACAGCAATTATATTGATGTAATTTTTCTCTTTTATGCAATGAGAAACTCACCTGATAACACTAACAATGGCACTTGCATAGTACTTTACGTTCACAAGGTGCTGTACCAATAACACATAAACTACACCCTGGTTTGTATTATTTCTTTTACTGCTGTTATAGAATGTGTTTTGGAGGACAAGGAATAGAGACAAAGCTCCCCTGTGGTTACTGCACTGTCTAAGGGCTTCATCCAAACCAGCCTTTCCCCTGTGTTCCTGTTAAGTACAACTTTTGTACCTTTTGCACATTAATTAAAAAAACCCTCAAAACCCCCAAAACCAAGACTTCTTCTCTGGATTCCTATTACAGCTGTCTTAAACATCACTGCAGTGTTTGGACTGGACATCAATGAATTCTGTAGATCCTTGAAAGTTGTAGTTAAAATATTCCAAGCACTTAGCATCAGCACAATTTTATACTCACCTGAGACAAAATAAATGACACACAGCTTGTTTTTTAAGCAAGTTTAAAAACATTTAACATCGGGGGATGAATTATAAAGTTTTCTGTGATGCACATTGAGACGTCCCAACAGAAATCAAGATGCTGGTTCACAAGTCTAACTTCAAAGAGTCAGCTCTTCTCAATATGTATTACTCCACTTGTCAAAAACTGGTGACCACACTAATCCTCTTAAGCAGTTCACACTCAGCATTAAATACAGACGCCCCCCCCTTCTGTCTTTCTGCATTACAACATATTAAACCAGTTCTGCCTTCCTGTGGGAACATGACCTACTGAGATCTTTTTCAACTTCTTCCACCCATGTTGGGAGAGAAAGGAATAATTTCCCTTTCTAGTTCTTTATCTCTTTTCATCTAAAATCTCAAAGCTTTGCATTCCTCACTGACATAAGGTCATGTCCAAACTAGGTCCCAGAATACTGAGGATCTCAATTCCCAAAATCTGTGAATGTAACCAATGCTCTCAATATCCTACAGCAGCAAGGTCTGCTCAGGAGCTGCAAGGAACCATTAAAACTTTCCTCTGTCTCCCCCCATAGTCCTCTCGTATTTCCTAAACTTGCTTACTTTGCTGAAATAATTCCTAGTATTTTTTTTTCCCTAAACTATGCCCTTTACTTCCCAATCTTGTTCTGTGTCTACTAAAGGAGTCTTTTACTCACAGGGTTCAGCTGACAAAGTCCGACTCCAGCAGATCAGACAGTAAGCTGTGCCTATATTCAGCTATGTCCTGAAAGAAATGTAGACATTATATTAGCCACAGGCTAATCTGCCTTAACCAGAAGCATGACTTGTGTCTTCCTTCGTAAGAAGGCTTTTTTGTCATCTTTTGAAAACCATTTGACCAAGTTCACATGAGTAACTTCTGCATTATTCTTCTGGCTTTTTTTCAGAGGCATGCAGCTTGCCAATTAAGTCATTTGAAGTTTCTGAATTATTTGCTGTGTCTGATAGTCACATAGGTGTATACAGAATGTGATGCTTTTAATTTTTAATAGATGGAAAATTGCTGGCACTATGAATTTTGCCAACCCCTACCTCAGCCTCCCCACCCCACTTTGTAAATGGGTTTAGAATCTAAATGCAAACACATGAAGTATAAAGAATGAATTTGGCATATAAATTGATGGTTTCATGTCAGAGATAGCACAGGTTTTGTTTTTGGGGGGAAGAAGTTAAAACATGCATTAAATCTGCTGAAAGGCTTCATGTGATTGACCAGCACATTTTGTCCACAGGATGAGCTGCAGAAACAGATCTCAGCTGTGAAATGGCTGACTGACTTCCAGAATTATATTTTCCTGTTTTTTTTTTTTTTTCTTTTGCTTCAAAGTGTCTTTACCCATGAACCAGTAGAATTCCTCCCAGTACAAACTATCAAGTTTCACACTACAAGTTTTCAATGGCAGCCAATCTGGAAGACTGCATATATCTACCCCCAGACAGCTGCATTATGGAGCTGAAGGAACTGCATCTAAATTCATGAGCCGATAAAAAGTAATCTGCTAAAGTCTTTTTTATACCAGAATATACACTGATAATCACACCCCCTTGAATTACAAATGTTCCATAACCATTCAAACTGGTACCGAGTTACTGACATTATTTGAAGTAATGACATAATAAAACACACTTTAAAAGACAAACCCATAATTTACTTACTTCTCGCTTAAAAAATGTTTCAGAAATCTTTTGAGGTCGTAATTGATGGGGTACCAGATTTCATAGACCATCAAAGACTTGAATATGTTTTAATAAACCAGAAAAATTAAAGTCACTTTAGCTTACTAGCTGGCTTTAGATTTTTTTATTATTATAATCTCCTAAATTTTTCCCCTTTCTTTTATCTTCCTGCTCAATTCTCTCTCTCTCCCCCTCTCTAATATTATAAAACTGCAGCTAAAAATTAATTAAAAACCATATTGACCTGCAGCTGTATCTCATTAACAAATATATGGGTTTTTCTTCTCTCCTTAGAGACAACAGATCTATCTCCGTTCTCAACTTGGTATTGTTATAGGGAGGTATGTTGAAATGAGGTATTTGATGCACCCAGTTTAGACAGGGATCTAACTTCCTTTGTAATGGTGTGGCTACCTACCTGTCTGTGCTATACAAAACAGTGATAATTAATAAGGTTGCTCAGCATAAGGGCTTGGAGGAACTTGCAGTGTCCATCCATCTTTCTAATTGGCATCCACTGTATAATAGTGGAGCTTTCAAAGAAGTCAAAATCATGTTGATACCTCTCCCTTCCTTCAAGATCAGGAAAAAGTCAAGCTAATTAAACTCCCCAGCTTTTGTTTTAAAGTAGAAGTGAATTCTTTATAGCTAGCTGAACTAAGAAACTCAAACAAATTAAGCTAGTTGTCTAAATGACTATGTTACATTCTTCTCTCGAGGTAAATTCTCACATAAGTGAGAAAATTTTGTGTAAGGACAGAAGAGTGACCAAAGTGTCAAATTGTCTCAAAGTCATGTGATTAAATATTCTCATGCTATTGCTTAAACAGAAAACTTAACAGATCTTGGCCTTAAAACAAAGGAGGGGAAACTGTCTTTTTCCTCAGTGAGCTCCTTAATGTTTTGGCTTTCAAATATGGGAAAAGAAAGTGAATCAAACCAGTTTGCCTGGGTGCCTATGACTGAAAAATAGTATAAAATGTTGTTACATATTGCAAGGTATATATTTTCATTAACAATAAGAAAAAGGCAAAGAAAAAAAGCAGATTTTTTCCCCTTCCCAAAACAAACCTAAGCACATAGCAGTCAGCATGGATAAAAGTTTACATTTTTCATGGGAGATATCTTTTAGCTGAAGATCGTAGTGAAATGATGAAATAAAAATAGTTAATTTTAGAGTTGCAGGGAACTTAACAGTCCCTGATATCAGGCTCCTAACTCCTAAGGTGCCCATAGTGAATCCTGCAACTCTCAATTGACTTAAGTCACTTCCATTACAGCCTCCACACCCAGTTCTTGCATACCCATGCCCTTACCTGCCTAAAGCTGAAAGATCTTCTTTATTGCAAGGAAATGTGGTAATAGCACAATGACAGTTTTGGGTCTAAATTCTGTATCTGTAGACGTTTCTCTCAGTTTGTATTTACATAGTATCACAGGAGATAAGTACAAAATGCCAACAGGTAGTGGTTTTGTTGCAATAAGTACCAACATCTAAGTAGACTGAACAAATGACTACTTAAAGAAATTCACCATAGCACCACTTGTGGCAAATTGACTCATGGAAGACTCTCAGCTGCTTATCTTTAACACCCAGACTTTTGGTACATCTGGGTCCAGCTGCCAGGATGCGATATTTTATTTGTTCATGCCTCAGACCTTGGTTCTCCACCCACATGTCCACACTCACTGAGCATGAAAGTGAAGGGCCCTGTGTGTGAAAACAGAGTGGTGATGTGACAGCAGGAGAGGGCAACTTGCTGGCGTACAGCACTTCATTGCACTGCAGGAGCTGCTGTGTTGTTTCAAGCTGGTGGTCCATCTAGTGGCTGTTCAGAAGGTACCTCAAAGAAAGATACTGAAAATCCTATAACAGGCAATGACTGAATAATCTTTCTTTTAAGAGCTTCTTCCATCTTTTGCCCAAGACTCAGAGTTGGACTCAACCCTAAAGAATGGCAAATTATCTTGATATATCAAGGGCTTGTGCCTATTATCTCTTTGCTTCTTGTAACTTTAACTCTTCCACCTGTCTTATACTTCTTTCTTCATGTTATTTTCCTGTTTTTAATCAGGGAACACATCCTATTTCATGAACAGGAATAAAGGCAAAGATTAATTCCATTGAATTTTAGGCTCTTAGCTAAGGCCATTTACTTAGTCTATTTATATAATCAAAAGCAAAAAAATATACTTCCTGAAGTGGCAATTTACTCTGCTTAGATCTGAATCACCCTGGAGGTTCCTGTAGCTTTCCAGCAGCTAAAGAGGGAGCAGAGAGTAATTTATCTAAGGATTTCTAGCTGAAATACCTCAGTTATGAGCCTAAAGCTGGGTTCAGCCTGTGTGTTCACACCCACAATACCACCTGTAAATATTTCCTTTTCTCTCTCAACCACCTGTTTCTATTCAACCATTTAGTTTAAAGTGTGATCTCTTTGCTATCTGGATACCACATTTTCTCTGTGGGCCAGATCTTGCTGACTTGCTGAACTTGTAATGCAACTTAGCTCGGGAATCTACGTAGAAATAATCAATAATAGGTTAGTAATAACAGAAAGAAGCATAATACATCATTGACGGAATTACCCTCTCCTCAACTGCAGTAAATAGAGCATAGGTGAACACTTGCCTTTACACAATCCTGGAGACAAAGAATGAATTAATTATTAAATACTTTGGTATCAGTACAAATGCTTTTCAGCCAGACAATTGAATCCTATCACTTTAATAAGAGATAGCAGAAGCTGGGGGGGAGGGGTGTGTAGAGGGGGGTGTTTGTTTGTTTGTTTGTTTTGCTTTTACCACAGCCTATCAGCATAAATACCACTTCCTTAGCTTAGAATCCATCTGCTCTGTTGACAATGTACTCAAATTGCAAGCAAGCATTTAATGGTGTCATGCTGAAGCACAACAGAGTGGATGCTGAGAGAGCCTTAGGAGTCACTAAAATGAAAGGGCTTTTCTCTTAATTTCAGTCACCAGAAGACTTTTAACAGAACATGACATCTTAGCCGTCTGAGCTTTTTAAAGGAGGCTTTGGCAGATAGACAATGCTCAGCTCTGTGGTACCTAAATAATTGAGGCTTTGAAACATCAAAGTACTCACACCTTCAAACACTCAAGTAGATTTATTTGAAAGATTCTTTTCACAAAAGAAGACTAACTCTGCCATTTGAGATCAATGGATCTCTCTGAAACATAGTGTCCCCATTTTAGATTGGAACACATTGGTTGTTTACTACATATTGACTAGCAGTGTCCCAGGTGCAGAAGGCATTTGATTAAATGGATGTCTTTGTGATGGCATGATACACTGCAGAATTAGGGATGACATTTGAAAAAGGGGAGAAATTTGATGCCATCTTTATGGCAAAAATCCAAAATTCCCAGTCATTTCACTCTTTCTAGGTACATTATATGTTTTTTAATTAATTTAATTTAATTTAATTTTGCTTTGCTTTACTTTGCTTTGCTTTGTTTTATTTTATACCAAATGGATTTCTCCAAGACTAAGAACTGAGATTTGGGGCAAATCAAAGGATTAGAAATTTGTGACATATTCTTTTCAAAGACCGTGTGGTATCTCCTGGATTGTCTTCTCATTAGCTGGTTTTGCTCTGAGCTTTAAAAGTTCTACTTCACTGTTGTGTTCCTCTTCCTCTCCCAAATACCCTTCACAAACCCTGGCTAAGGCAGCACATGACATTTATATCCTACCCATAGGAATCTTATATTTTTTTCACATCCAGATCTGCTTTGTTGTTAAAGTTATTATAATTGTTTTTAACATTATTAATTTATTCTTCTAATTGGTACATACAGTAGTCATTTATACATCTCATTAGTGCATAATATACAAGAAACCAAATCCCAAAAGGAAATTATGTCCTTAAATTGAGCGTTATGCCAAATTTATGTCCCTATGTCCAAGAGAGTGATCCTCAATCAACACTTCTTAACAACTTCAGCTTCTGTAAAGGCCTAGAAACCTGTATTTTCTGGTATAAACTTAGAAGGACCTAAAGCTCTGTTTTTTCACTTGACTACTGTGGCAGCCAGGTTGGCCTACCTAAACTCGTTTACAGCTCTTCAAATCTCAAGTGGAGATTTGAGCAACTTGGTCTAATCTGGCCTCGATTCTGACCCCTTCTTCTATGATAAATAGGGATTCTCATGCCCACTACCCTCAGGTGGCTCAGTTGTTAGAAATGCTCACAGCTCAGCTACTATCTATCCATGGAATTGAATGCAGAACAAAGTACAGCAGTTAGGGACAGGTTTACATGTAAATATGACCAAAAGAAGTGAATCTGTATATGCCTTTCACTACTGTCACTCACATATGAAGTGGAAAAAACTGCTTATAATTTCTGTCCTACTCTCAGTAGATCAGAACGCTTATATCCTGATGATATTACACTCAAAATATTGTTGGTGCAAAAGGGAACACTGTTGCCTCTATTTGGAGCTAAGGCTTTATTGCTAGTTTAATTAATGTTTAACAGTCTAATAAAAACCTAATCTTTTTTTCTTATTAGTTCCAGTATTGCTACACATAGTGAAAATTAACACAGAAAAGCTCTTTACAGCTAAAATTGTTATTCAGAAAACTTACTAGTTTTCTTTGCTTTTATGCTTACCCTCAGTGTGCCTCTGGGTTACAATATTGAAAGCTTTCATCCTCCTGAAGAGGAATGCATAGTAGTTACAAATCAACAGTGTCCTGATGCAGAGAACTTTATGTTGTTCATGGTGAGGTGTTCATCAGTTTTCAGACCACAATTTTTTTTCTGAAAAATTTCTTTGCATGATATGTTCCCTCTTTATGGGTTCCCAGCTGAAGTCTGAAAGTGCACTATAGCCTCTACCAGTCCCAAATAACATAAAAAGCTATCATTTGTTACACAGCTGTGACTTACATGCTCAGTTCAGAGACCCTGTACTGTCAGGTCAATACAAAGCCTGTGGGCTTGTACCAACAAAAACCATATTTACTGGGATAGATCAGGGGAATACCACAATCATCCGTACTCCAGGTATTTACATGTATCCATCCCTGAAGCTCAGCCAATAGGCTTCAAATTCTGCAGGGTAAAAAGGAAAGAAAACAGACTTTCACTTTAGTATTCTGCTGTAAAAGAAAAGGTTTAAATTGTCTTATCTGTTCATAAGATTGTTTATTTACGTCACCCAGTGATAAGTTTTAAACATATAATTAATTATAAATGATCTTAACAGTAGCCCAAGATTTTCAGCCACTTAGATAAGGACTTTAATCTCCAGACTGCAAAAGTACGTTCTCTCCATGTACCTCTGAATCCGTGATGACTGCTTTCCCAAGTTAAACAACTACATGCAGATCAGTGCAAGGTAATTTAGTTTATCAACCCTGTAGAGGTTTGTGATCCTCTTGGGCATGAAGCTGACTTGAGATTTCTCCATTACTTTTAATTTCTCTAGGAAGGTTCTTAATGCAGCAATGACAGTAACATATAACCCTGCTTTTTTTAATATACATTTTTATATATAGCTATATATACAAATGTTTGTATATGTAGACTGGCAGCTAGATGCAAAATGGAGGAAAAGTGTATTTGCTGTTTCTTTAGTCTAATAGTTTAATGTTTACCTGGGTTCAAGAAATGGTTAGATAAAGAAATGAAATTAAAATCCACTGAAGGCTGCTAAATACAAACATGCAGCCTCTAGCTCAAGAAGTTTCCAAAACCCAACCTACTGAAGGCTATAAGAGTACACTAAGACAATGTATTGCAGACCTGCCTGTTATTCTGGTTTATTTTAGTTATCAACTGCTAGCAAGTAGTGTAAAGGGGATATTGGCCTAGGTGGACCTCTGGTCTGATCCAGCATGACCAACCTTACGGTCTCACGACTTTTGTCCCTAAATGAGTTAGTGAAGCAAGAACCTCTACAGTGAAACATGGAAGATATGTGGTTTGATCTTATTTTAAAACTGACATGTCTATCATGGAAAACCAAGGTTTAATAGCAAAGGACATGACATTTTCTCAAATTCCAGATTAAAAGTATGCTTTTGAACCAGCAAAAGTCTTACTGCTTTCCACAATGTGTTGTGTCAACCATACGTTTACTGTATCGAAGACACAAAATCAGTTTCAAGGAATGTTGAAAAGCTATATTATAAAGAAAGACAAATGAAGTAGGTGATCATGCCATTTATTGCTTTGTTGGTAACTCTTCTGATATCTCTGTGACAGATCCTGTCAGAGAATAAAACAAGGTAGCACTGCAAAGCTTCAAGTAAGAGATACAGAAATTTGTCTGGAATAAAACTAGATCACTGAAGAATAATCTTTTACATTTCTGCCGAAAGTTCTATACCTCTGTTTCACTGATGTACGGAAAGAGGAAAAAATATGACCTCAATATTGCTCTTTCACCATTGACTCATCCCAGAATTGATACACTTGTGCTGTGGTTGCCCTGAAGTGTAATAGTGTACCATTAAATTCCAGCTGCAATACCATTATATTGCTATTAGAAAAGACTGCCGAGCAACACAATTTTTCAAATAAATATAAATTGTGAATGGCTGAAATATGAAATGCCCTCAAGTGCCCAGGAGCAGGATTTTCAAGTGTCCTTTTTCAGTGAGGAGGTTTTATGCTCTCCAGCAAAGGAATGGCTCAGTTTCTCTTTTGATTTTTAGTGGTAGTCTTAACAGGCACATACAATAAAGAGCCACACAGAAGTCTGGGCCATGACCTCTGTGTAGCCTGGTGAAGGCACTTAAGTTCTGCTAACTATTACCAGCGAGAATGTTGCATTTGTGGCCTCAAAGACCTGGTTCAAAACCTGCTGTGATTCTCAGTCCCACCCAACTATCATCCTATTATTTTGTGCTGTTCACCAGCTTGCTTTGTTTGCCTTAAACTGGGGCAAAAATAATCCAATGGCAACAAAATAACACCAGAAAAGTACATGGCCCTTTATCTAAACAAATGAAACAAATACAAATCTTCGGCTTTCATCAGGCTTGTCTCCCTGAAATTCACACTTCCGTGTCAAGAGGATGTTTTTTACACCTACTCAGCTGGAATACAGTATACACTGCATGTTGATAGCCAACATTTTCACACCCACTTATTCATGCATATGCTAATAGTTTTCTCACTACAACTGCTGTGCTTTGTTCAGGACCCCTTACAGCTGTTTCAAGCATACAGCACCAATCAGACAGCTTCTGAGTAATTTACACCTTCTCCCTACCCCCTGGTATTTCGGATAGCTGAACATACAAGGTATGTATGACCATCAGCACTGACCACCTAGAGACTTCATGTTCTTTCCTATCAACTTATAGGTGTAAAACAGATGGGATACCCAACAGAAATAGTGTGAGTAATGTTAGCTGCAAGTGGAACTCTAGAGTGCAGTTGTATACAGTCACTTAACAGCACTTTGTTCACAATTTCCAGCTGTTTTTATGCTAATGTTGACAAATATGCATAGATATAGACACTTTTAATCCTTAAGAAATATGAGCTTAGTCATTAATTTGTATTTAAATAACTCTTCTAAAAAGTGAGAAGCACGGTCTAAATCACAGATAGGTTGTGATTCCTTGCTTAAAATACTATCCCAATTGTTCAACTAGTGTGCCAGACTGCGAATTACAGCTTCAGCAACTGCCAGTGCATTTTATTGCTAATACTGCTGATCTTTGTTCATTTAATACCTGTAAATTAATGATGGGAAAATCTCCAAAAATAAGGTTGGGTAAACCTGGCAATGACAAAGAAGGGTTTTTTTATCTGATAAAGCTCTGCCTTGGGACTTGGGAAAGTTTTTCTTCATTCATCACTGCACTACAATTTTTGTGGACTTTGACTTAACGCCATCTGGGGATTTCATTGAAGGATCTGAAGAGATCTCCTTAGCCATAGGTATCTGTCCCATCTTTGTGCTGGAGATAGAAGACAGCATGGTGGTTTCAGACACCTGCTGTTGCAAATCACAAAACTGGATATTAGCTAAAATGACAAACAACTTCATTTTCTATTAATCCATTGGACTGGGAATGATGGTCACATGACCCTCTCTGTCTTTATTGTTGAGGGTGGGGAAAGTTTGTCAACTTGTGGGGCAGGTTATTATATAGTGCAATATTTTCATGTATCTCTTCATGTATCTGAGCACTTGTGTCACTGCAGGTGAACTGTGTAATTATTCTTTGTTCCAAGAATTCCTCTCAAAATTTTCCTTTACCCTATTCCTGTGTGCCTACCTGTTTAAATTGCAAATCATTTGAGGAAAGGGCTTGTTCATACAAATATCAGCACCATGGGTTCTGACCTTAGTCTCATGAGAGGATGAAACACATTTGAGCTTTCTGAAGTCTCCTCCTACGATAAATCTTTGTTGTAAAATGAGATTTTTGTGAAACATGGAAGATTAAATAAATTAATTTTGTCCAATTATTTAGTGAAAGCCTTGGAGATGTTACCTGGGGGGGATTCATCAGAGTCTTTTCTGTAAATATTTTTTATTATAGTGGTTTTTTTCATTATCTTATGCACCTTCTTCCTATTTGGAAACCAGCTGGATATACTCCTCCTATTCAGCAATGAACGGCCTCTGGAGGTTCCCTGGCCATTGACATCAGAGTTTCATAGGGATCCAGTTTGACTGGGGTTATTTGCTTGTGTAGTCTACTTCATGTATTGCAAAAAGCTGTTTTTTACTAAGGTATATTGGATTACAGCCATTGATTTTAGCTAAAATAAATAATTTCACTATTTTGAAGGCCAGATTATCCTACTGAATTTAAACAAAAGGAAAAAATTATGAGGTTGAAGTTCTGTGTTATGACATACACCTAATTAAATTACTCATTACTGCTGACAGAGACAAGACTTCTTCACTGCCCTTTTCTTTGTCTATCGCACTCATTTCAAACTTTTGACAATAAACCGAATATTTTTACTACAACATAAATTAACTGAATCAGCCCAGAGTGGGATCAAATGAATGCCTCAATCTGTGCAAGGTGTACACAAGAAATGAGGGAGCCAAGGGAAGAAGGACTATGGACCAAAAATGAAATCATACAATAATAGAATAATTTAGGTTGGAAAAGACCTTAACATCATCGAGTTCAACCATAAAGAACAAGGGAATAGAGACAAGGGACCAGGAATTGCTCTCTTTAGTAAAAACAAACTATTTAGATTGACTGCCATCCATGGGCATGACAAATCATACCATACCATGTCTCCTTGCCTTCCTTATTTTTTATCTGAGTATATGAAAAAAAGAGACTACATAGTCATTGAAGGAGAAAATTTCTCTGTAATACAAGTATACCCAAGTAGTTTGAACTGATATATTTTATTTGCTTATTTAGTTTTCGTTATGTTTTTCACTAAAATGTCATGGGATACTAAAAATCAGTGTGCTGAGACCCTTCCCAGACTTGAACAACGGGACCTTTATTTTTTCAAAAATAGGAAATGGGTTGCATTCAAGACCCAACTTACAGGAAACTGCACTAATTTCTGGTAGTAATATTCTTAGCTTCTAATTCTGTGTTGATACATTCTTAGGATATGATGAATGACACATCTAAATCAGAGTTTAGAGCAGTGGCAAGACCCTTATAACAACCTGGTAGGTAAATGACATTGGAGAAAAGAGTTTGTAGTGAGTGTGAGACAGAGAGAGGCAATTGTTTGCTTGGCTTGCTCAGGCTGTTAAAATCAGCTGCATCAAATGACAATGGTCTGAATCAGAACTTGTCTCAGATGTTATATTTCAGCCCAGGATTTTTAATGGGTAAGTAGATTCACAAGGTAAAAAGTTAATTTTTGGCTTAATGTTTTCTCTATTTTTAACTAGAATAGATGTGAGACTGCTCTGCCTTTTAGTCCTACACCATCTCCTCTTATATATTTTGTAATGTTGGACTCTATGTCTGTTTCATAAAAGAAATCTTTACATATCAATAATTACAAAAAAAATCATATTCATGACCTCATGAGAATGCGCAGTAAACTGGAACAAGGTAATAATGTGCAGTTAGTTCTTGGCTGTTGCCAACCTGCTGATTAGAAAGGATGCCTGGGATGGAGTTCTCTGATCCCCTTATGAATCAGGTAGAATCCAACCACTCTGGATCCCAAGGGAAAAGAAAAAAACAAACCAGAAGAAACTCTGTATGGCTCCACATGTTTCTGCCTTGCTATGGATTCTCCTTATTGAAGGAAAATTTGCACTGTTCCCACAGATATAGATCTTCCTTGGAGAAAATTTCCTTTTATATTAATTTATGTCACCTACCATGCCTATAAACAGAGCAGGGGCAGGAACTACACAACCATGTAGCCATGTCTGCATCATTCAGCTACGCAAGTTACACCTGACAATACATCTGGTGTTCAGGCACAGAGAAAACAGAAAGTGTACTTTTAGTTGACCACGGGTTTGGAATCTGACTAAAAAGCTCAACCTGTGAGGATATTAGACTTCAGAGTTCAATAGAAAAAAGAAAAGAAATAAATCAATGGGTTTGAGTTTGTGTACCAGGAAGTTTAATTCAAATTGGAAAATGTGTTTTATTTTCAAGTTATTTAAGCCTTTTTTTCTCTCTTTTTCTTTTCTTACCCTTTAAAAAGATCAATTTCAAAATGAAAATGACATTTTGAAATGAAACATTCGAGTTCATTCTGAAAATGTTGATATAAAGCATTCTGACATTTCCTAAAACCATTTTCTTTCATGTGTGCATGTGTATATGAAGACTACTTGAAGGATGAGACTTGACCTTATAAATTCATACTTGTTGATAGAACAATACAGGTAGAGGTGTGCATAAAAATGTACTTTTTCTCTTGCTAAAAATATTTCACTCAGCTGTAAAAAGACCAGAGGAATATCTGCAGGATTTAACCAATTATTGTCAACCATAGGACGCAGAACAACCCTTTGCTGTAGGCCCTATAATATTGCAGTCTCAAATAGCCACAGCCCTGCCTCCTTCCAAACCCATTTTCTAGATCATCATGAGACAGCAAATCAGAAAAAAAAAAAAAAAAAAAAACAGCAACAAAAAAATTTCTTTTAAGGATTCAGTCTTTGTCCCAGTGAATTATATTTTAAATACCATCTATACCAGTTGGCACAACGGTTCATAAAGGCCCACTTGAATACAAATGACAAGAAAGAGGGGATCTTCTTGGACATTCACTTTTACAAGACCACATTTTGTTATTTTAATGATATTAAATTATTTTAATGAATGGGCTATGCCCAATACAAAAAAACTTAGTACAATATAATACTTGTATTTAAAAACAAACAAAAAACCTCCTAACCATTTCCCTTTTTGTTCTGCAGCATCAGCAATTTGTTTTTGTGTGTAACAGCAGGGCTGAGACATGGTGAGGTGAAAGGGTTTTAGTCTTTTGCCCTGCTGCACATCTGGTCTGAGGACAGCGAAAGGGAGTATGTAACCTTGACTCTTGTTCATGCTCGGATCAAATGTCTGCATAGGTCAGTTCAGGATGGGAGAGGAGCTCTAAATTTTCTGAAACATTTTGCTAGCCAAAATAGCATGTGTAATCCTGTACAGTTAAAGGTTGCCACCCAGCACAACATAGTATCTCCAAATTTGTAGGAACCTGTTGAGAAGACTTTAATAATAGTGTTCAAGCCTAATTTCCTGAGATCACTTGGCTGTTATCTATAAGAGGAGAAGAAAAATCTAAACCCCAGCATTTTACCTATTAAAAATTACAGCGCTGAAAGGTAAAGTGGGTGAGGGGGGCATATGAAAATCTGTCTGTATTACCTCTTCTTTCTCTCTCACTCTTTTTCTTTCCTTTTTTCTTTTCTTTTTTTTTTTTTTTTTTTTATTTAAAAAAAAAACAATT
>NW_009270001.1:5046420-5048307 GCF_000687185.1 Egretta garzetta | reverse complement strand
CCTGCTGAAAATTGGGGAAGATTTATGAAAAAGGGACTTGAAGGGCTCATTTTCAATGGATTTGATATTATTGATTAACTGATATTTAGACTCCTGAGGCATTGCTTCTCATTGTGCAAAATAAGCATAAAAACACTACAAGCAATTAATTGCAGGGTTTTTGTACTATGCTTTGAGATGGCCTATCAGCCCTTTATTAATATTAATGAGAAGAATTAGTACCAAAGATCAGGGAGCCATGATAGCTGGAAGAACCTGCAAGGACCCTCCAGCTCTCATGCTTTATTATTTTTTAATCAAAGTGGCTGACTTGAAGGCACAAAATTAAAGAACAGAGTCCTTTATGATTCCACAATGATTCAAATTAAAATGATCTATACTTGCATAATTCCAATGAGCCATTTTGTGCTAGTTAAAAACAGTTAAAAATTGCATAAATGCATGATTTAAGGTCTGCAGCTTTCTAACCTTAATGAAAGGGCCATTTTTTGTATATTTCTGAACTTGCACATGTGATCAGAATAAATCCACTACAGAAGAGCAAGGGAGGGAGAATATATTTGATGACAACATTCTGCTAGTAAGTTACCTTGAGAAAAGATGGGATTTGGGATCATAGGTAATATTTTCTGCTTGCCCAAATAGACAATTATCTTCTTGTAAGTATATAAAATAGCCTGTCTTACTTTTATTTCTATTACAACAGGGTTTAAATGTCTCATCCAAGATGGCTTTTCTGGAAGGCACTGTCTGCACAGTAGTTAGTGATAAACCAAGCTGTGACAAGCTCTTCACAAACAATATAAAAATATAAAAAGACAAGACAGGAATGGAAGGGGAAACGATGAGGAGCCTATGGTCATCCTGCAGGTGAAGAGCAGAATCAGAGCTGCAACCAAAATACAAAGATGCAGGAATATCGAATGGATCATAATGTCTCTCTAAAATCTGTGTTAATTGTAATTTATGTAAATTTAGCCAATTAATTTCAGTATTATGGGGTATTACTACAGTGATTATATAAATTAAAGGAGAAAAGGAATCCTTAGATCCAGACTCTTCCTTTCTTGATCCCTGACAAATATTACATAATATATGTACCCCTAGCATATACTAACTAAAAGAGGCTTCAATATCCGTCTAGCCACTGCAGCGCAGAAATCAGTGTCAGCTGTAAGGCTCTCCCAAGACTCTAGGAAAACTCTCGAGCCATTACCTTATGTTGAGATCTGTTTTGCTGTGACTCAGATGAAATAATTTCCCAAGCAAGCTAATTTGAGGTAAGCTGTGTTCAGACTAAAACAGAATCATGACAGCATGATCATGCCCTTAATGCAGTGAAATTTTGGCAAGCTCTAATTCTTACTTCCTCTTCAGAGTCATGTTAAAGTGCACTGATCCTCTGTACCTTTAACAAATACTCAAAGAACCACACTATGGATTGTGAGACATAGTTAAGATATCTACAATCAGCTCATAATCTAGATATCATTGATACAATATAAGGGCATATTGGGTTTGTGTGGTAAGGTTTTGGTAGTGGGGGGGGGGCGACAGGTTTTTTTTCTGTGGGAAGCTGCCAGAAGCTTCCCCCATGTCTGATAGAGCCAATGCCAGCGGGCTCAAAGACACATCCTCCGCTGTCCAAGGATGAGCCCATAAGCGATGGTGGTTGCGCCTCTGGGATAACGTATTTAAGAAGGTGTGGGGGAAGAAACCAACCTACACAACTGCAGCTGGAAAGGAGTGAGAACGTGTGAGAGGAGCAGCCCTGCAGACACCCAGGTGGCTGCAGCAGGACGGGCTCTGGGCAGAGATTCCCCCACAGCCCCTGGTGCAGCCCATGGCGGGGGAGGGGGGGGGCCTCGCCCCCCGCGGACGGCACGG
>NW_009270001.1:5046018-5046300 GCF_000687185.1 Egretta garzetta | reverse complement strand
CCACGCCGGAGCAGGGGGGTGCCCGAAGGAGGCTGTGACCCCGTGGGAAGCCCGTGCTGGAGCAGGCTCTTAGTAGGGGCTGTGGCCCCGTGGGGAGAGGAGCCCAGGCTGGGGCAAGTTTGATGGCTGGGCTGGTGACCCCATGGGAACCCACGCTGGAGCCGTCTGCTCCTGAGGGACTGCACCCCGTGGGAGGGAGGGACCCAGGCTGGGGCAGTGCGTGGAGAACTGCAGCCATGGGAAGGACCCAGGCTGGGGCAGTGCATGGGGGACTGTCTGCCC
>NW_009270001.1:5032939-5045149 GCF_000687185.1 Egretta garzetta | reverse complement strand
TCCCCCTGTGCCACTGGAAGGGAGGAGGGAGAGAAATTGGGAGTGAAGTTGATCAGAGGAAGAAAGGAGGGATGGGGGGGAGGTGTTTTAAGATTTAGTTTTTATTTTCTCATTATCCTACTCTGATTTGATTGGTAGTAAATTAAACTAATTTCACCAAGTCAAGTCTGTTTTGTCCATGACAGTAACTGGATAATGATCTCCCCCTGTCCTTATCTTGACCTAGGAGCCTTTCGGTATATTTTTCTCTTCCTGTCCAGTTGAGGAGGGGAGTGATGGAGTGGCTTTGGTGGACACCTGGCATCCAGACAGGGTCAACCTGCCACAAATGGATCATTAGAGTACTCTGCTGCTGTAGATTCAGAAGTCTTAAATCCATGGATCATGAACATGGTGGACTGTAACAGTCCCTTCAAAGAGTTTACAATCTATCTTATCAATGTGCATTTAACAAACAGCAGATTTCCACATGCACAGCCCCTCTGCATACTAAGAAACCTTATGCAGTCTTAATGGACAGAAGTTATGGTGTATGAAAAGCAGGAACATTTTATAATTCTCCTGCTAGGAAAGAACAACTCTTTTTCCAAACAATTATCAGACATCCATGAGCTATCAATTTTGTCCCCTTTAGCAGTGCCAAGAGGTACTGTGCAGCCTTCCTGATAGCATAACTAGAGCTCAAAATCTACAGAGTTGCTTTTATGTCAATGTATTACATAGATTTTGTGAATGGGAGCAATCATCTGGTCCCAGTTCCCCAAATGATGTAGTAAAAATGGGATTAGAATAGTTGTATGGAGTACAAATCATCCTATGATGATTTGCACCAAATAGTGTGGTCCTTAATATTTTAGTCCCAACAACATGAACGATTTATACATAGGTCAACTTTTCATACCCTTTAGTATTAATTGGAAGAGTTTATTGGTTAATTCAGTCCCTATGGTTCAATCGATATGTATCCTCAATGAATTTCTATAAGGATATCTATCTTTATCCGCTGTGAGTTCAGTTTTTCATTATAAAGGTTTTAACTTTCTTTGCTTGCTGAAAAAGCCAGAAGTATGAGTTTAAGCCTCACCCAGAGTAAAGGCTAGCCTAAGTAAATGTAAATATGTTCTAAGACATCCAGGCTGAAAGCCAAAGGGAGCCTCATATGATACTAATCACACTGTTCCTCCGACACTGGCTACAGAAACCTTTGGGACTTATATCAACCTGGTAAGATATTTTTGCTCCAGTGGATTCTTGACCTTAGCAATGACCTTGTCTCTAACCAGGCCTGAATTTACCCCTGGGAATTTTTAACAGTTATAATAACCTCCACTTGAGACAGGGGAGAGAGAGAAGGGAACTCAGCTGATGTAAACTGTTTCCTTCATCACACACTGGAGTAACCACAATTCAGTTACACCAATTTATGATTTTATGCCAAAGAAGGGTATATAAAGCACTGCAGCCTACTTCCCAAGCAGATTACAGATACTTGCTTTGCAACTGATAAGTGTTACTGACAGTCTATTTTCATTGCATAATTCTTTAAGGGGCGTACTTGCATCTGCAGTAGCAAACCTCTGCAAACACATTAGCTCGCAGAAACACAAAAATGGTCATAAAGGACTTATACCAGTTGGTTTTCTTTCTTTTGGTGCTGTGTCTCCTTTGGTCCAGCTAGAACTTCTGAATAAGCTTCTATGATTTTGCTTTCTGAAATTTGCAAAAGAAATTTGCTCTGGGACTGAGACCGTGCATGTCAGATAACAAATTTATATGGCTGGCATGCAATGTACGTGGCCCAGAATGTAAGGCTTGATAATGGAAAACCTGACAAAATCATAAGTGGTCCTAGTGGGCAATACTATAATACAGTATTATTATGCTAGGTTTCCAAAAACGTGTATTACTCAAGAACTGAAATTACTGTTTGGCAGCCCAGGAGCTTGTAATGCATTGAATAAACTATAGTTTCTGACTAATATTTGCATGCCTGTCTAAGAATATGTAAATGTGACAGTTTCCCTCCTGGAAAAACTAAAATCCCTAATGAATTGAAGGGCCAAACATGCAAATAAACCTCATGATTCACACATGTGTCTCTCATTTAATTTTTCAAAATATATTTTGCATTTTGATTATGCTACAAAATGCAGCATGGAGGGCAGAGCAGTGAGAAAAATAGAAGTGTGTGTAGAACATATTTTTCATATCAAACAATGTGATTTACTTTAATCATTCCAGGAGTAAAAAATAACTGCAAGTGCATGCTTTGAATGCCTTCCAGGTGTATAAAAGCAAGTTAAAAAAAAGGTGATGCTGTTTACACTTGCACTTTGTAGGCTGTAGGCCTGATTTTCTCTCAGTCACTCTGGCTTTCCTCTGGTATAATGCTAGTTTTGACTTTAACAGAATTGGACTCAATTTTTACAGATGTAAGTGTGAGGAGAACCATGTCTCAGATGCCTCTGCTGTGGCAGAAATGAACCAGTTATCTTTGGACATGTTTATAGCATTGGACATAAAATTCAGTACTATTTGACAGACCCTCAGATGCATTCAGCAATGTTAAGACTCTTCAAGTAGGACGGAGCTCACCCAGGAAATGTCCCTCACTGCATCCCTGAACAATGTGCAGAACTTAGCATTAAGCTTCCCCGATCTCTTACAGGTGTAAGCAGAAAGTATTTAAGTGCCACTTGTCCTTCTTCTCAAGGTCAGTGAAGACAAAGGGCAGTGCAGTAGAATATCCTCCCTAAAAATTGTTCTAAGAGAAAAGGTAGCAGATGTCCTCTGGCAAATCTGGTTGCAGACATTTTAAGACACACATTTGCTCCACCCTCTGGCTCACAGCCTCTAAGCTATTCTCCTCTAAAAATGTAACAGAAAAGAAAAATCTACCTGCACCTCATCACTTCAGCTCACAGTTAAATCCACTCAGGCAATTTAGTGCAACTTAATTTCCAGCTTGACACAGCTGCAAAGTGGGGGCTTCTGCCACCCTCTCTGTAGGGGTAAGCAGAGGGGGGTAGTGGGTGGGCTGGGGTTGTGGTAGCATATTAAGCTGCAATGAAAAGGTTCACCAGGATATCCCTCCCAGTGTCCAGACACTAGTACTTTGCTAGTCCCTGTCATAGCTGCAAAATATCTGCAAAGCAAAAATGCCTTATAATTAGTTTACCTATGGCATCTTTGCCCCAAATAAAGATTAGAACATTTCAGATCTTCCTATGCAAGACAAACTATTGTGGTTGAGCTACAGGGTTTTCTGTTTTGGTCAACAAATGCTATCTGCTTTCTTCTCTTTTCAGTGTTGCTGCAGAAAAATTAAAAGGATTAGTTTTGTTTTGTTTGGTCCTGGAAGGTATTTTTGTCTTCATTCGAAAAATGAACAAACAAAACTGTCTCCATTTTTTTTTCTTTTCATTTTTGAAGAGCTGATTTTTTTTCAAATACTATTTTCCAACCAGCTCTAAGGTAATACAAATAATAACCAAGGAAGACCAAAGAAAGTAATTTTTTTTCATAACTGTCAAATAATGACAACACGAAGCAGAGACAAATATCATTGTGAAATTAATCATAGCAAATGGATCACAGTGAATGTCCTCTATTTCTGCCCAAAAGAAGCATTTCATTTTCCTATCTTTGTTCACATACAGATTCAGGCAGAGAAAGCTGCCTCCAAAAAACATTTCTTTAAGATACCACCAAATAGAAAGGTTAATAGTTAACGCTGCTAAGAGTCCCATTATTAAAACTACTTTGCCATGCAATACCAGGACAAATGGAAAATGAAAATTAGCCTAGACATCTACAACATCACAAAGGAGATTCAGAGTCTCCGGGGTTGTCATTCCAGCATCTTTACACGATAATCAAGGAGTTTTTGTGTACTTACTGTAGTTAATGCCACCCCTTCCTATTTTCATTTTGTTGCAAGCACAGAAAATATAACCAATAATGTACATGTTCTTTTTTCGTTGAGGGGAGGAAAGGGGAAAAAAAAAAGAATTTAATTGACAGATAAAACGGATGTAGAAAGGGTAATTTCATTTTCCATCAGAAGAAGTAAGGTTTTATGTTGGGAATTAAATTAACAGCACATGAAATTGGCTTTTCCTAAGTTCATATTTTTTAAACTTTTTTATAAGAAGAAGAAGAAGAAGAAGGAGAAAAAGAAAGAAAAAGACCCCCAAACCAAGGTAGAATTGTAAAAAGCTTGACAATGAGCACAGACGATTTCCAAAGACGATAAAACTCCATTGCAGTGTGGTTGTGGGCCTGCTTGCTTTTCAATCATGCTGCATTTTCTGCTTGTGTGATACTAAAAAGTTATGCTTATAAATGTTTCCTGATTTCTGTGTGTGATGTTCCATCTTCTGACTCCAGCTGGTTTCAAGCTGCACTCCCCACCCCACATCTTTTCCTCGCTTTCCTCTGCTCATTCAAGTTGCCTGCAGGTTGTGATTTATCTTTGCGGTTAATACATTTGTATTCACATAATTTTTTGCTTCTCTTTGGCTAGGCAAATCTCTATTGGAATACCAATATGTATGGATTTCCATATTGTCATCACTGACAAAATAGCAACATGGGAGTGAAAAAAAATCTAAGTGATGAGCAAGAAAAAAATATGCAGAAAAGGGAAAAATAATTTTGAAGTCGCAAAAACTGGTGGGTTCCTCCTCCCCCTTTTAATGCATAAAAGTGAACTTAATAAAATAAACCCTTACTAATGTTGTGCTTAGCAGAAACAAAGATGGCATTTATAAACAGATCCTTTGATAATTTATCAAGACAAGTGTAAAAAACAACTATGAACCAAGCGAAGACAAAAGTGCACCTGCACACACACACACACACACACACACACGACATGTGACCATTAAAAAAATAAGAAAAAAAAGCCCCATAAATTATAGCAAACAATGATGTGTAGCATCATAGTCAGCTAAAGCTGAATGGTTTTGACAACTTTTGGTTTATTGGTGAGTTGAAAACCAATGTTCTCAGGCTTAGTCACACAACAACAATATTATTTTTTATCTGTTATTGTGTTTCATTAGCAGAACACCCTTTAATACCAAAAGGTCAAATTTTGCAATACATCTGTCTGGAATTAAACTTCTGCTCAAAGTCTGAAGGAATTTAATGGCAATGCTGTTATTTTCAGTAGTATCTCATGATTTCAAATGTCCCTGAAGTGAATACCAGCTCTGGGTGCTCAGAATCCTTAGGTAAATTTGTGTTAGTGCACAAAAGGCACTAAATGTACACGTAGCTGGTCACCTAATCTTAAGCAGTCTGACATATTTCAATAGGTGACAGACAAATGTATGTATGCACATCTTCGTCGAGAGCTGACCTTGGCCAGCTGCCCAGCTGGCCCACCCAGCTGCTCTCTCACTTCCCTCCTCCATGGGACAGGGGGGAAAATGGAATGAAAAGCCTGTGGGTCAAGACAAAGACAAGAAGAGCACTTACCAATTGCCATCACATGCAAAACAGGCTCTGATTGGGGTAAAGCAATATAATCTATTGCCAATTAAAATAGACTTAGGTAGTGAGAAATTAAGGCAAAAAAATTAAACAGTGTTTCCTTTCCCACTGCCCTTTTTCCAGCCTTAGCTTCACTCCTTCACTCCAAACCTCTCTACCTTCCTCCCTGGAGCAGTGCAGGGGGGAGACGAAGGTTATGGTCCATACAGAGCAGTTTCTCACTGCTGCTCCTCCCTTCTCACATTTGTTCCCTGCTCCAGAGTGGATCCTTCCCATGGACTACAGTCTCCTCCAGGAATATCCATCTGCTCCAGCGTGGAGAGATCCACAGGCTGAAGTGTACATACCTGCTCCAGCATGGTCCTGTCCCCTGGGCTGCAGGAGAACATCTGCCCTAGGGCCTGGTGCACATCCTCCCCCACCTCCTGCTCTAGTCTTGTTGCTTGAAATGTTTTGGGGGGGGGGTGCTCTAGTCTTGTTGCTTGAAATGTTTTGGGGGTTTTTTTTTCCACTTTTTTTTCCTCCTCACTCCTCTGCCCATCTGTTATTTTTGCCCTTTCTTAATTTTTTTTTTTTTTTTCCAAGATGTGCTAACAGGCTCCACTGTGCCCTGCAGTGGGGCTGTGCTGGAGCCAGCTGGAACTCACTGTGTCTGGCAGAAGGCAACCCAAACCTCTCCTCACAGAGGCCATCTCTGCAGCTGTATCTTGTGTGTGTATAGCCATACATATGTGTGTAATGTGTATGCTGGTGTGTCTGTATGCATGCATGAGTGTCCTGTGGAGACAGGCTACAATTTCACATGATGGGAAAGGGTCACGAAAGCCATATGGAATACCACACAGTCGAGAAGGAGATTTGAATTTCTTCTGATAAATCCATGGCAACATTGCCCTTGATGATGTTGTGGTAAAGGCCTGATCAGGGCTGGTAGGTGAGTCTCTCTAAGACTGGTTGATGGATACAAGCAATGTTCGTGTTCACTGTGAGGTGTGATCATCAATACTCCCTGACGCTATTCCTGATAACTTCAAAGAACTCTACATCAAACCTCTCCAGAAAACACCTTCCAATTGGTAAACCAGTATAATCAGTTTTGCCCATAACTTGTCTTTATTTTTATTTCTTTTCTAACTATTCACCTGATCATACAAATATTTACTTCCATAATTAGCCCTTCTTTGTATGCTTGTGTGAGTATTGATACAGCCAAAATTAGGAGATCAGATTACATTTGACGTGATTTTTAAACTAAATGCCTTTGGTTTAGATGTGATTCAGATACCCGGATAACTTACTAAAGCTATCAGTCATTGCCAGTTGAGAAACTGGACACTTCTGAAGGCCACCAGATTTCCAGGACCTGATTTTGGAGTCAGCCTCTGCCAACTAACTGTATGTAGTGTGAAGGTATGAGTATTTGTATGCTGAAAGGAAACAAGAGCAGCCAGCAAAGGGTTATAAATAAATCTTGTTCAAGGTGCCTCAGCAGGGGACTTTGCTTCTGTTATCTTCCTTCTACTACATCAGTGAATGCATCAATCAAACTAAGAGAAGGAGGTGTAGACAGACGAACACATCAGGCCTTCCTCAGCAAGAGTTTAGGCATTTCCCTCTCTTCACTCTCAGCAGACATTAGCTGATGGCTGGCTCCAACCCATCTCTCCAGGACACTCTTAGCATCTTAACATGTGCAGTAGCTTTTGTTCAGACCCAGTCTAAACTGAAATCTAGAAAGAAAGCATTAGTGGTGTGATTTGATTCTGGGCCTTTTCAGATATTCTAGCAGAGAGCATTTCTATTTTGATATTTAAAGCTATGGGGTTTTTTTTCACATTTTCCCCCTTCTTAGTTTTTCCTTAGCGAAGGGATAGCTGGGATCCTGTGAACAAATTTAGACATTATCCTGATAACTCCAGTGAGGATGATTCAGTTGCTGAGTACTGGCTATAAAGAGACACTGTCTATAAAGAAAGGTGGAATTTTTCTGCCCTAGCTTGGACATCTGGCTTGTAAGCGTCTCACTCTGAGGGAGTCATCCTTTAGAAACAACAGAGGAAAGTGGGTGGCTCCAAAGAGCAATTACTCTCACTCCAAGAACAGTGTCTAAAATAGGTTCAAGAAAACTCCATTGAGAATTATTTCCTTCCACTGATTCCACTTATCATAATTGGTTCAGACATTGATACTAATTTTTAGACATCAGTTAGTAGGTGAGCATAGTCTTGATCTGATACACAATCGTTACCTAGAAGCTGGGGAGGCAAACATGGCAGAAATTTTCCATCAGTTCAGCAACTGATGGGAACTAACCTGAACGCCTACTGCCCTTGTATTTCCTGTCACAATGCAAAACAGGAACAGGAAGGTTTACTGGGGATGGGGAAAATGTATACAGCTGTCCTTTTGGCATCATGCCATGCTTGGGTAGGACTAAGCAGGTTGTGGAACAGCACACTTCATCCACTGTGGCACCTGTGCAAAAGACAAAGATTTCTTAGTGAACATTTTAAGGGAACAGAACAAACTGTGGTAGGATTTAAGAGCCTGTGCAGATTTTACCATGTTCAATGCTCAGGTCATCTAACTGATTTTGCCCCACTATCTCTCATGTATACTTCAGTTCGGGTAAATATTTCATAAGATGAAAATAAAGGACTACCAAAATGTAGTAATATTCTCAGCATGTACAACTCTGGAGAGAGGATGAGAGAAAGAAGGAGCCACACCAGGCAGATGTCAATCATGTTATTTAATACCTTACTATCTTAAATATAAGTAAATGGACGACACTGAGAGCATTATGCAACTAACCTCCATGAGAGCTGATTCTAGTTTCTAAGAGCTCCTTTATATCCTTATATAAATACATATAAAGAACCATATACAAAGATATATACCTCCATATATGTGTACTTACACATATATTTTTGTGTGTATATTTAAAAAATATATATAGATATAGAGATGTGAGTTTTATATATATATGTGTGTGTGTGTACGTATATGCAAAAATACATCTTTCATTTCTCAAAGTTTGTTTATTCTCCTATTTTTACAGTCCTGTAGATAGGATCTGTTAGGAGGGAAAAAATCCACAATAATAAAATTTACATTAATGTTATTTTATTAGGAAATAAAAGAACATAAAGAAGAGACAAAAAAAGGAAGAAAGAAAAAAGAGATGGAGAGAAAAAAGAAAGAGCAAGTGTGAGATGGAGGTATGCATTTTAGGGTGACTGCATTCTCAGAGAATAAGACCTTTATCTTGATTTCAAGCTCTCCTTCTAACAATAAGGGATAGCATCTCAGAAAATGGAACTTCTTTTTTCTTTTGCTGACCTACTAAAAAAAAATAAAACACACTACAAAAAAAAAAAATCTCCATTGCTGAGATATTTCCTTTTTTTTACCTTTCTGCTGATAAGAGCTCTCAGTGTTTCTGGATAAGAAGAGATACTTTATTGTCTCCTGCAAAGATATAAGAGAAGAGAGGGGAAAAAACAATGCCTTTTGTTAGAAAGGAAACTAACTGCAATTTGAAGAGCGATTGTAATAGACAGTATTGCTGAAGGCAAACAGAAACTAAAAAGTAAGCTCTTTAGAATATTATCCTTCCTTAACATTTTGATAAAGTTCCTTAAAATGGGAGCCACTTTTGCCTCTGCAGCACTTTAATTTCCTATAATAATCTCTGATGGAACAGATGATACACACAGAGTTACCCCAGGTATTGTTTAAGTGGGGACTGAATTACTTTTATACTATCACTAAATGATTGAAAAAAGGAAGCAAAACACGTTTTCAGCATTGCTCTGTTTCCGTGCTGCAAGCCCAGCATAGTGATGCTCTCTCTAATTCTGTTTAAACTGCATTCCAGAAGTATTCACAAGTCAATTTTTTTAAAGCCGTTAAAAAGAATGTACAAGCGACATAGGGTGGAAAGCAGAGGCAATGTTCATTATCAGGCCCAGAAGAAAAGGACGTTTTGAAGAGAAAACCCACAAACTACAGGACTTTGAAGAATTTGCTAGTTATCTTTTCCACTTGGGTGACTTTAGGCTTCGCTACCAAATTGAAACACCATTTTCTGAACAATAATACTATACATTTTTTTGACATCACAAAAGAATGCTTTTAAGGCATAAAAAATGTATTTCCCTTATGTAATCAAAAACAAAACTCTATAAATTATAATGTAATGTACAGTTCAATTCCTCCATTGAATGCATTTGAATGGTATGTGCTGATTAAGCTCTTAGTCATTTATGTTAAATGTCTAATGAAAAGCTCTTTGAATCTGGTTTAACCCATATTAAATGCCCTAGTGGTGCCCCTGGAATTAAAAAAGAAGAAGAAAATTAATCCCATTCTTTGTTCCCTTTATACATTTTTAATAAATTATACTGCATCTTCTTAATGCATTTATGTCTCAGACAAAATGCCAAATGGTTTGATCCTTTCAACAAAAAGCCAAGGAACAAATTTACACATTAAAATGTAGAGTGATTCAACAATTCCAGGCATAGTGTTTTCCAGAAGGAGATGATGTGGTTTCTATGCTTCCTAATAACCGCATGATGATTTCTGCTTTGTGTGTAAGCAGTCTCTGTTGAAAGTTTGTTGAGTTTATTTGTTTTTTTTTCCTTTCACTCTGTACAGTTTAATAGAATAAATACAATTTTAAAAATTCAATAGATCCCAGAGCATAATGTTGTGTTGGTACAAGGCTTCAGTAAGATGGCAGTTGCCAGGACCATAGATAGCCAAAGTAAGTTCAGAACAGTCAGGGTGTCCTCTTCTTGTCTTATTTACATAGAACAATAGAAATTCAGCATTGGAACTGACCTCCAGAGCTTACCTAGTTGCTGTTTCAGGTCTAAGGTCAAACATATGGCCATACAACTCCTAAAGGATGTTTATCAAACCTGTTTTTAAAAATCTTCAGGGATAGGGATTCCAGAACTTCCATGTCAACAGTTTCTTTCTTTTGTATCCTTACAAAAAGAAAAACCACTTCCAACAGATTCCTATCTCTATTATACAGGGTAATTTATCTGGTTGCAGAATCATCTGATTTGTTTCATACTCTTCTCCCAAGAACATGGAAAATAATCAGTTATTCTAGTATTTTACTGTTTATTCATCGAAAATGGTCTCCTCTTTTTGGCTTCACATTTATCAGACTTGTAAGTTGTTTCAAAACACAATATCTTAGCATTGAGGTTTTTTGTGATCCAAACTTTAAATCTAGTGAAAGGTGAGTTTCCATAAATAATGTAAACAACAACAACAACAATGGTGTAAATAGTTCAACAAGAAAATGAAACAAGAGATGGAAATATTTATGTTAACAGAATTCAAATTTGGGAATTAAGAGTACAACTAATTATTGTTTATGTGTCTGTGGAGAAGTGTGTAAAGGAAAGAAATAAATTACATGTAAGTATGCTCTGTTTCATCCTGATTACTAAAGCATTCCTTTAAAAATTCCTAACACTTGCCTGGAACAGGAAAAATCTATATATCTACAGATTACAACTGAGAGTCTTCAGACAGACTTTTAAACCTAAATACACTGTACTGTTACAGGATTTCTGTTTCTTCATTTACAGGGGAAATGGTACTTATTTTCTTTGAATCCAATAGTGGTCCAAATTGGAAAGTGCTAACATTATTAAATATTACTTCAGGACTAAATCTTCCGGGAAATGAAGAATTACAGTGAGAGATTAATGGTAGAGAGGAGCTAGATACTGTGGACTTTAGACGATTCATGATAGGGAGGTGACTACTCAAGAACCTGAGACCTCAAAGTCAATGACTTC
Source organism: Egretta garzetta (assembly GCF_000687185.1). NCBI lineage: Eukaryota > Metazoa > Chordata > Aves > Pelecaniformes > Ardeidae > Egretta > Egretta garzetta. The sequence goes on along the minus strand of NW_009270001.1, from coordinate 5,033,822 downwards.
TTTCCTGAGGAAATATGTTCATGGTTTTCTAGATTTTTGTGTGTCTCGGTGTGTCTGAAACTCTGAGTGCTTGACGCTTCCAATTTCTGTGGCTTAGAGACAGTCTGGAAGACACAAAGGCTTATTCCTAGCTATATTATATGTTCAGTGGTAAGAAAGTCTCAAGAATTTGGTTCCTGAAATTCCTAATGTTCTCTCTAGGGAATCAGGACCTTGAAAGTCCTCAAGCCCTACAAGACAATAGCCCAACAAAATTTTTAGTCTAAACTTCCAGGTATGCATGAAGAAGTCTGGGATCCTGGAGGGATCAGAGTTGCTAGAAGCAGTGAGAGCTATGGTCTTATTTATATCTATTAAAATTTCTGCTGCTGGAATCCCTGAGAACTTACACCTTCAAGGTTAGTGTTGCAAATCGTGGAGCCTGAATCATAGAATCAAAGAATCATAGAATCACTTTGGTTGGAAAAGACCTTTGAGATCATCGAGTCCAACCTTTAACCTAACCCTGACAGCCCACCACTAAACCATGTCCCTAAGCACCTCATCTGTCCTTCTTTTAAATACCTCCAGGGAGGAGGACTCGACCACCTCCCTGGGCAGCCCATTCCAGAGCCTGACAACCCTTTTGGTAAAGAAGTTTTTCCTAATGTCTAGCCTAAACCTGCCCTGGCGCAGCTTCAAACCATTCCCCCACATCCTATCATCTGTTACCAGGGAGAAGAGGCCGACCCCCACCTCCCTACAGCCTCCTTTCAGGTAGTTGTAGAGGGTGATCAGGTCTCCCCTCCTCTTCTCCAGACTAAATAACCCCAGTTCCCTCAGCCACTCCTCGTATGACTTGTGTTCCCGACCCCTCACCAGCTTGGTTGCTCTCCTCTGGACA
>NW_009270001.1:5028824-5032924 GCF_000687185.1 Egretta garzetta | reverse complement strand
CATATTCAGCCGGCTGTCAACCAGTACCCCCAGGTCCTTTTCCACCAGGCAGCTTTCCAGCCACTCTTCCCCAAGCCTGTAGCGCTGCATGGGGTTGTTTTGACCAAAGTGCAGGACCCGGCACTTGGCCTTGTTGAACCTCATACAGTTGGCCTCAGCCCATCGATCCAGCCTGTCCAGGTCTCTCTGCAGACCCCTCCTCCCCTCAAGCAGTTCAACACTGCCACCCAGTTTGGTGTCATCTGCAAATTTACTGAGGGCACACTCAATCCCCTCATCCAGGTCATTGATAAAGATATTAAACAAGACTGGCCCTAGGACTGAGCCCTGGGGGACACTGCTTCTGACCAGCTGCCAACTGGATTTAGCTCCATTTACCATGACTCTCTGGGCTCAGCCAGCCAGCCAGTTTTTAACCCAGCGAAGAGGACGTCCATCTAGGCCATGAACTGCCAGCTTCTCCAGGAGAATGCTATGGGAGACTGTGTCGAAGGCTTTGCTGAAGTCCAGGTAGACAACATCCATAGCCTTTCCCTCATCTACCAGGTGGGTCACCTGGTTGTAGAAAACATATTAACTCTGTATCTAGTGAAAAAAAAACAACCTGTAAACTCAGTACTTCTACCTTCATGTCTTCAAAGTCTCCTGTTTCCTCATCTGCCCAGACACTTGCACACCATCCACAAATTAAATGTAATAAATTTGCCTCTAATATTCATTCTGGCAGCTGTAGAAACCTCAAGAACATATTTAATTTCAGAATACCTGTTTGCAAGAGTACCTGGTATGAGAAGGCTTGCTTGTCTGTTTCAATGAAGGATTTCTTACCTTGGAAAATTTTAAAATGTCAAAAATGGCAAAGTTTGGGTATAATTCTGGTTAGTTAGTTACATATAACAGCTCCCTTTGTTCTAATATTTTGGCTAGTATTGCATGAAGAGAAGTTGGAGGAGCTAAATTCATTGACGATAAGGAAATGAGGTTGTCAGCAGTGGGAAATTAGGAAGTTATATGCCGGACCAGCTGTACAGCATTCCTTCTGGGTACAGCTGTAAACTGCAGTGCATAAAACAGCAATTACTGCTTCTGTGGCCTAATGAAAAAACAGGGAAATTCCCAAGAAATTCAAGGAAATTTTTGGTGGATATGGATGGGATATAACCAAAGGCACTCATTGCATAGAAAATACTTCTTGTTCCATATTTCTGGTAAATAAGATAGAGAATGTTGGGAATAAGAATGCTAAGGGGTGGACAAAAAATAAAATAATCCCATGTGCTGTACATTCTCCCTTCCTCATGAAGCCATGATCCAAACCACTGTCATGGGCAGGTGCTACATCCTGAAGATTAATCAGCAGCAGCTCAAAAACATCTGCAAAGACCTGGCACAAGCTTTCCCAGTTTGTATTTGCCAGCCCACTAGTCAACAAACAGGACTGAGTAGCAAGTTCGGAGTGCAGGGTCCAGTCACCTGCCCAGGTTTCACAAAGAGAAAAAGTAGGCCATATAGTCTGATGCTTTTATAATAGCTATCCCCACTCCAGGTCTGTCTGAATATTCATCCGCAGTCATACTCCGTACTCCCCCCATGCCATATTACAATTGCCTTCCATAGGGCATCACTTACCTTTGCATCCTCAGCCGTAAAATAAATGATTTGGGCTGAAGTGTTCTGTTGGGCACAGAACAGATGGTACTAGCCACAGAAAAAAACAGCAACACCTGGTTTCAGATACTCAGGCAGCAAATTCCCTGCCCCCAAAGCCATGGCTCATTATTCAGTCCAGATAATGGACCATTCATACAAACTTCTGCTATTTAAATCTCAGTTTCTGAAACCAACCAGACTCTCCAATTCCCTCTGCAGATCCAGCTTTGCCTTGGCTACATCTGTCCCCAACTGTTCTCTGGATGGACTTTTCCATACATTTGAAATCCTTTCCTAGTAACAAATATATGCAGCTGTAGCTGTTTCAAGCTGTTTTCTATGTAATAGTCCCAGCAGCTGTTTTCACTTCAGTGGTCTCCTGTTGAGCTACTATTTTAAAAAAAGTTATTCTCCAGTCTCTTATCTTCATTCATTAGACCTGCCATCTTCTGAATCAAGTTTTAAATTTTACTTTTCTCTTACCCATTATTTGACCACTCTGTATAATGTGTTGTGTTTACTCCAAATTCTTTCACAACAGTTGACATGATGTATTTACTAGTTATATCTAAAATATAGGTTGAGGAGCAACTAGAAAACAGAGAATGACCACAAAACCCATTTTTTGGCTCTACATTTTGTAGATGTGGTTAGATTTCCATGTACTGCAGGTTTCTTCATTATGTCTCGCAGCAGAATTTCAACTTTCTGTGCAGAATAATGGGAGATGGTAGGGGATACATACATCTTAGGATTCAGAAAAGTAGGTAACCTCCGTAACTGGAAACTAGATCTCTCTCAGTTTGGAATCTGGACCTATGTCTTGTGCTGCAGAGGTATTAGGAACTGTAATGTTCTCTGCATTACTGAACTTTATAATTTGCTTCTTTTTATTTGCACCCTTAAAATAAACCATCAATAAAAAAAATATTTTTGGTTCTCAGGGCCTCTAAAAGTAAAAAGAATCACATTGATTTAATGTTCCAACCTTTCTCATTAGGGCCACCATGAAGGTTTGGGCATCTTTCCTAATCAATAAACTTATGGTGGGAAATCTGCAGTGACATCATTATCTGCCTGCCTCTTGCAAACATCATCAAAAAAACCCAGCAGCCATTCTCAGGGGATAAATTAATCCAATCATACCTTAACATACGGTCATTTCACCTTCATCCAGTACATCCATTTCCATAGAAAGAATAAAGAGTGTGTATGGCTCCATAGTTAATAAGGGAACTGCATTCATATGATCTACTATCTAGGCATTCTTGGGAGGAAAGATTTTAAAGAATCAGTATTCCTTATACAAATACATGCCTGAACTGAATGTAAACTCTGCATGGTATGCTATACATCCATGTAGTGTAATTCCAGACTACATTACGCTGATACCTGGGCAAGTGACAGTGCATGGGTCGTGTTCTTTTATTTCATCCAGTCTGAGACTACTTTAGGGAAGTTCCTTGTCCTCATCTGGCAACTTCTTTCAGCAGGTCTTCAAGCGCTGGAATGGCATATGATTCTTCTACAGTTAAGCAAACTGATGCTGAGTGATTAGCCAAATGTCAGACAGAGAACTGTTTATGGGACTCAGGAGACCTTACCCCTAGTCTGGAGCTCTACCCACTAATGATACTCCTCACCAATTCTTCCACCACCTGCTGTACAATGTAGCTAGGCGTGACATCTTACAGCAAGATTTACTCCTAGGTGCTACATGCTGATGATATTTTGCAATTAAGGGGACTGCTTTTTTCCTCTGTATCTCCCCTAAAATGAATTATTTGATTCTGTAGACCTTAATGGTTTTCCTTTGCTCTTAATTAGATAATTAAACTCTGAGTTCAGATCATAACATGCTGCATTAATGATATCTATTTAATCAAAATGTCCATTTGTTTTCATTATATTATGTTTAGTAAGAGATGTTTAGGAGAGTTCCATGTTAGTTGAGCTTTTTCTTCCTTTTGGCCTTTTGTTCTTATTTTGTATATATCTATAGACCAGCAAGTGTTAAATAAAAGAAAAATTATATTTAGAGAACAAATACATGATATGTAAGACTGTTGGCATTATACTGTTGTAACGGAAATGGCATGATCATATGTCCAGCATTTTTGAATGTTTGTAGTGATCAGACTCAATCTATCTGGCAGTTCAGATTTTGGATACCATCTTTCAGAATATTCTAAGGAAGCTTCTTTTATACTGTGTGTTCTTCATAGACACTGAGAAAGAAAGGTAACTAAAAAATATTAGTCATATTTTAAAATCTTTCTCATAGATTTTTAAAATAATTTCCATAGAAAAGCTGGAATCTTTTATAGCACACCACTGATTTTGCCATCATTATTTCCCATGATGACTTAATCTCCATCAGATGTTAAAGTCAAGATAGAAGTAGTGGAAGTCATGTTATTCTCCATAACACTATAAGGTTTTATTTTCCC
>NW_009270001.1:5023935-5028784 GCF_000687185.1 Egretta garzetta | reverse complement strand
CAGTGCAGGAGAGCAGCAATTGTACTTAATTTTTCAAAAGATAAAACTGAAAATGATGAACCCAACCACGCAATACACAAAAACACAGAGAAAATGAATGGCTACCTGTCCTGCGACTTTCTTTTAAAAGACCTCCTTGGCCTTGCCAGAAATTTGGCAGATAATCATCCTTTAACATGACAACTCCATTAATGAATGCCCTGGCTCTTTCACTTGCTGACTCATAGCAGGACGCCTCTCTAATGGAATACCAACTGCATCAGCTCTTTTTCTGCTGTTACCATTGAATGAGAAATTTTCTACAAAATCATTCTGTGAAACCAGATTAGGAACGACACTGAAGTTTCTTGGTGGAAACAAAAATGGAGTCACTCATCAGGAACATTTATTTAAGGCCTTTAATATTTTGGGTTCCCTGCAAGAATACATGTGTTTATCAAGACTATAAAAATAAGATTGTTGATACAGATATCCTGGAAAACTCACTACAATCACACAAATGAAACTTGAATAAATACACCACTGTAACTTACTGGTACAAGACGGATGTAGAAAAATGGTGTTCATAGTAAGGTAGTAAAATGAAAAGTATAAGGTTGGTTTAAGAGTTTGGGCAAGGCTTGTTACCTTCCTATTTCTGCTTCCAAAATCAACAACAACAAAAGACACCAGAAAGGAGGGAGGGGGGGAATGAGGGAAGGAGGGAGGGAAGGAAGGAAGGAGGAAAAGAAAGAAGGGAAAAAAGGAGGGAGGGAGGGAGGGAGGAAGCTTTTTTGTCTACTGTTTGAAATATGATCATTAATTATAAACTTTCTACCACCTAAGTGGCAGTCAGTGTAGACAGAGAAGTGTAGACTTGTTAGCCAAAGATGAGGTCATGGTCTGTATTGGAATGAAATATAGAATAATGCATCACCATTGTGTAAAGTGTTTCAATACCTGTCTCTAAACTAAATTAGAAAAAAACCTTACTGATTTCTAATTCAAAGAAATCTGAAAATAAATCTGTGTTTAGGTTTCCCCTATTGTTAGGAAGAAAAAGCATATCTTCTATTGTTTTGGTTCTGAACATGGTTTGATTACACATGACTACACCACTCTTCTGCCAGTCCTAACATGACATTGTCATTGCTGGTAAGAGCTGGTTTTATTGTATTTTTAAAAAAAATTAATTAAGAAATATATCAACATGGGTCATAATATTTTTAGCAAAGCTTCCACAGACTTTTAGCTGTATTCATTTACACATACACAGCACCTACACCTTAGCTGGTCTTGAATGGTGTGGCACAAAGCATTGCATACATTTGGACTGACTTCATGCTGGCTAATTGTAAAATGGATGCTGCCCATATTGCATGTTGCTATTTATAATTCATGCTGCCAAGAGTTTTCAGTGGCCAGCTTAGGGTCTTTTAATAAATTTTATGTCATTTATAAAGCATAATATGATAACAGAAATACTTTGGGAATGGACAGAACTATCTGCAAATTAAAAAAACAGCTATGCATTCTGATCCAAATTCCAAGATTTGCTAATGTATTTAGAAGACTGACAATTTCAGTCTTAATACTATTCAGTCCAGTGCCTTGTAATTATGCACAACTAAACAGTCATAATTTATGAAGCAGTAGAAGAACATCCAGGCTGAAGCTTTGCATCTGATGTCAAGCTATGGGGATGGGAATAGTGGTGGGGGCGGCTGCTGAAAGCCATCCTGCTACTTGCCAATCTTATTTAAATTTTATTGCTGCCCAAATTGGAAAGATTAGATGGTAATTAGCAGTTTCCCCACCAGTATAGATTGTGCCTCACCAAACAATCTTTGATAACGATCCTGTCCCTCCTCCCCGACAACTTCAGGGAAATTTCAGAGCCAAATATTAAACAAGCAGTTATGAAATTGTGCTCAACCACCTGTTCTCTTGACCCGTGGCCGACCCACTTAACAAAGGACTGTATATGTCAATTACGCCAGGTGATCCCATAGATTGCCATTCAATAATTAGCATGCTCTCCCCTTCCCTCAAGCTTATGCAGGACTCTTTTCATGAAGATGCCTTCTCTGATACAGAAGGGGATGTCAGAATGATGCCCTGTCAAAAACTTAGCTATAAATGTGAGTAGTATGTTTGACAAGTTATAAGGGAGAGATGAAATCATGCATAGGAGTGTAAGATCACCTACAGGGTGTCATGCCCAAGGCTGATCTAAAACAACATCTTGTCTTTGAAATTGACCAAAAATAGATGTCCAGTAATAAGTTTAAGATCAGGGTTATGGTCTGTGATATTTTTCTCACTACTTCCCAAGCCTGTAATAATTGCAGCTCAGTGTTTTTTGTGCTGGAGATGGGTTCTACAGATGTAATTATCCTCAATGACCTTGTCCAGTCTCCCCTTGAAACCATACAGACATTCAGATTTGACGAGAACCTGTGGCATGGAGTTCCATGACTTAATTAATGCAGAAAAACTGAATAGAAAGTGATCATTCATTATTTCTCAGAATACAAGAACAAGAGACATTATCAGGGAAAGGTTAAAAGCAAAAGAACTAGTTTTTCAAGCAAGGCACTGATAAAGTGGTTGCTGCTGTACATTGTGGAAGATGGAAGTAACAATGGATTAAAAATGTGTTGATGTAATGGATGCATCTAGCCATGTCTACTAATTGTTGATTTAAACATAATTTTCAGCTCTTGAGGACCAGTTATCATCAGAAGATGTGAGGTTACTCAGGGAGATGAAATATGCCCCATTATATACATTCCTTGTGTATTCACAAGCATTTTATAAATCTACCACTGGACAGTTTGGAGGCACAATTCAAATGGCTCTTGCTCTTCTATAGAGATTGTAGCTATATAATCTAACCAATGCTGAACTTTCCTCACATTTTTTATGGAATTGGCAAGGAAATATGATGTCTGTGATGGTAGAAAATACAAAAGAAGAAGAGCTATGAAGTGGATATGCAGATTTAGGGTAAAATATTTGTCTTTTATCAAATTCTGTGAGAGCCACAGTCATTAAAAATACTCTTTGCCTTACAGAGCCTTTAAACTATTTGAAGAGGAGATGATTAGGGGACAAAACTGTCAAAGAAGTAGTATAGAATAAAGGAGCAAAAGACAGCAAAAAAAAAAAAAAAGAAAAAAACCTTCAAGGAAGGAAAAAGAGGCAGAAGGATTAGAAAGGAAATCAAGGAAGACAGTATAAAGGACTTATTGGTAAAAGGAGGGGCAAGATGGAGGACCACTTGAAAAATGAGGAAACTCAAAAAGAAGCAGAAAAAATAATACAGAGGAAACGATGAGAACAAAATGTGAAATATAAATTAGAACCGGGAGAAAAGAAAGATAAGTACTTGTAGAATGGGATAGAAGAGTTAAATGAAGAAATAAGGAAATCAAAAGAAGAAAACAAAACAAAACCTTGGACAACCTAATATAACTTTGAAGTTGATAAGAAGATCTCCAGGAGTCCTATCTAACCTTAATTATTCTATGATTTAATGAATGAAAATATCTTCATGTTAAGCTTTAAATAATTTTGCTTATGGTCATAGTTGTGGATATAGTGAAGAAAAAACATTGTCATTTTATGTAGTGTACTTTGACATCTACAGCTGGAAGGTTCTATAAAAAGATGCAAGAATTTTGCTTAACTGCAATACAAACCATACAAAGGTATTATTTTCCTTGAAAGAGTGAAGTGTATTCCAAAGAACAATGTGTTCATATGCAGATCTTGCTATTTCTTTAACTAGGTTATAAATTAATTGCCATGATTTAAAGAAAATTATTGGTCTGTGAGCTAAAACTCCATTGAAATACTGAACTGAAAGCTTTATTGCCCTCCACGATCAATGTTACTAATTCTTTGAGTATTTTTACATACACAATTGCAGTTCCAGGCTTACAGTCTCAAGTGAGTATTTGGAGACTGCTAATGGAAAAATCAAACATGAGCACTGTTTTCCATTCTGTTCCCTAGCTCTTAGGATTCATTGTGATAAGACAGACTGGAGTGAGAGACTTTCTTCTTCCCTTAACAACCATCAAAGAAACACACCGGTATTTTTTACTTTCTTTATTTCCAATAACCAGGAGTTTTGCTAAGTTTCTTCAAACCAAGAAAGCCACTAAGGAAAAAGATGATAAAAATAATTGCACAAAGGAACTGATAGCAACTCTTTCCAAATGCTAGCTGTGCTGTAACCTGGTTAAAATGTAAACGCAAAGTGCCAAGATTCCTAAATTTCTTTTAGGTATATCTGTAATAAATGGCTTTAGCAGAATTAATTTCTTGTAAGAATCACCTGTCTGGCCACAGTTGTCTTCTGCCCTGTCATGGTTTAACGCAGCAGACAAATAAGCAGCACACAGCTGCTTGCTCACTCCCCCTCTCCCTCAGACGAGGGAGAGAATTTGAATAAAGACAGTTTAATAAAACAGCAGATGAAAAGAATAACAATAATAATAATGGCAAGAGACTATACAGAATATACAAAACAAGTGATGCACAGTGCAATTGCTCACCACTCACCGACTGATGCCCAGCCTATCCTCAAGCAGCGATAGCTCTCCCCCTGTCCAACTCCCCCTGAGCACGGTGTCGTATGGTCTAGAACACCCCTTTGGCCAGCTGAGGTCAGTTGTCCTGGCTGTGCCTCCTCCCAGCTTCTTGTGCCCCTGGCAGAGCTAAAAAATCCTTGACTAGTGTAAGCACTACTTAACACCAACTAGCTAAACCTTCAGTGTGTTATCGGTGTGTTATCAATATTAAATCCAAAACACAGCACTATGCCAACTACTAGGATGAAAATTAACTCTATCCCAGCCAA
>NW_009270001.1:4996081-5023870 GCF_000687185.1 Egretta garzetta | reverse complement strand
AAAAAAAAGCATTTGTCCAGGTATAAAATCCTGAGAAGATAACCACTATGTTTACGGAGATCTCCTCAGCTTCATCCTGGTTATTCTTGCCAGGGCAGGAGCAGATCTGTCTGCACAAGCCTAGAAGGGAATAGAGAAAGGGTCTGGAGGAAGAACAGGACAACCTCTTCTTGCTCTCCCAGAAAGCTGGAATAGGGCATAGAGAAGACCTACTCTGCATGGAGGGGTCTATGGCTACATCTAGTCTAGTAAATTAAACATAGGATAATTTGGATTTGAAGAAAGATCTTATTCTAAATTTCTCCTCAGATTAAAAGTTAGATCACATTTGTCAGGCCTGCATCATTGTTAGTGTAAGGAGCTTTTTACCTTGTAACTAATTGCCTTGCATTTTTTCTCTGTGCATGAAAGTCATACATGCTTGGAAATTTATCTGACTGTCACAGAGTACCACATCCAAGCCATTATATTCTCCTACCCTTCAGAATGGCGTGTCTGCTTCTGAATTGCCTTTTGTAAGTGGCCCTTGTCTGGTGTCAAGTCTTTAGCCGTGATCAAGAATTCTTTGGGAGATTGCTGATAGATTTGTTCCCAGAACCTTGGTATAGACTGCTGTGGAGAAAGAGGAAGAAGTGTTGAAGCACCACAGCCTCCTTCAGCTGTTTCCTAAAGTCCTCCAGGAACAGATTGTTCTCCTTTCATTGTGAGTATATTGGCTAGTTCCCACAACTTTTACAAGTGATCTGTGGGTGACCAACTTGCATCATTGATGTCAACAAAGAAGTAGAATGTTTCTTAATGTTACCAAGATCCATCTTTAGTGATTAGCTTTGAGAGTGTTAGTTTACAGTCCTTTTGTATAGCATATATATATATATATAAATTTACTTGGAACTCTAGCCATGGAGTTTGACTTCCCTTATGTGAGACTATTCTGTGTTCCTGAACAATGCATCCTTATTCCAAAGCATCTAAAACCAGCTCAGACACATGTTCTCATACATCAGGGATGTAGCCCACCACTGACTTTTTGTCTGCCTCCAAAGTTAAAAGCATCAGCCCTGGAAAAAATAGTTTCCCCAAGAAGAGATTTCGTTGTCATTTTTGTTTGTTTGTTTGTTTACTCTTATTTATTTGGAGTCTGCTGCCACGCTTTGGAGTCCTTCTGGTTTACCTTCAATTACAAAAAAACCCTTGCCATTATTTCTGATCTCTTTGTTGCACTTTCTCTGAGCTCTGGTTGTTTGTGCAGTCAAAACAGCCTACCAAGCAAAAAAAGACAGTGATACCAATTCCCTGTGGCTAGTGCAAACAATTTGACTGTTATTAAATAGCCATACATATTAATAACCTTGGGACCTTAAGGAAGAAAATTATGACATAAAATTCTCACACTTCTTTTGCTCAGCAAGCAAAACTGATGGATCAGGTACTCATCTGGTGTAAATGGACATAGTCTCAGGCTCATAATGGGAATTATGCAGTGTTTAAGTAGTTGGTATGAGTCAGTGACTTTCTCAACTTTACATAGGCGGGTTTCACTTTTGAAACTCAAATGCATTTTCTTGCAGCGATGATTGATGGTTATCATCAGAATAAAATCTATTTCCATATAAAATGTATATAGAATGGACCACAAAATTAGCAGGAAATTATTTGTCAGTTAAAATATGCTGATTTACTTATGGTTCTTCCTGAAGGAAAAAGCCTGAGGAGTAAGCCATTATAATAGTACTTGTCACAGACCATCAGGTCATTGGATGCTTTAATGTCTATGTGGTCAAATATCATAAAGAACATGACTCCTGAACCACCATCAAGGAAGTTCCTGGTGGGTAACTAACTGCTACCGACTTCTCCAACAGCACACAAATGTGTGCCCTCAATGTCTCTAAATTGCCTCAAAAGTTCACTTGTGACCCATGAAGCACAAGAAGTGCCTGACATTTTGGAGAATGAAGGATCAAAGGTAGCCCAGTGACATTCTGAAACATGGCTTTGTTTCTCATGTCAGTGGAGCAAAATCTGTCTTATCGGGTAAAAGCATAAAGATTCATCCCAAGTGAAGGAATCAGCATGTTTTATCTGACTTCACAGGACTTCTAAACAGAACAACCTTACATTTCCAAATTAAAAACTGACCAAAAAAAAAAAAAAACCCAACACACAAATACTACTGAAACCAGCTTACAGAAGTTTCTCACCCCTTAAGCATGACTGCAAGTTAAGAAGGTGCATTTCGGTTGGTCTCACTCCTGAAGTGATAATATTTCAGCACACCTTCACTAAGTTAGCACAGTTATTGGTTTAAAATGTACAGCAACTTATTTATATTTGTGTCTCTCAAAGCCTTCTTATCTCTCACAATAAAAGCTAGGCTGCAAGATGCATAGTGTACATGTTCAACACTGCTATGATCATTTAGTTTGACCTTCTATGACACAGTTTTTCTTGAAAGGCAAGTATTTGATTACGCTGACTACATTTTATTTACTGAACAAGTGAAGGGACCACATTTGTTTCTCAAGAAGTTGCTCTCAATGGCAGCAAGTAAAGAACTGTGAGATCTTCAAATGAAAGTTGCTGTGAAGAAGCACAGGTCCTGTATTTATGAAGAAAAATGAATATAAGACAGGAATAGGTAAAGTTTGTTGAGTGTTTTTCTGACCCTAACTACCCACAAAGGCACTTCAAGTACCAGCTAAATGAAGGCTAAGGTGTGAAAGTCAAACACATCATATTAGGAAGCTGCTAGTTTCCTGATGAATCTTCTGCTTCTATAGCAGTCCAAAGAAGATTTATTCTGACTGGTAGACTCATATCATAAGCCTGTTTCCATTCGAGTGAAAGCATAAACCAACAGATTACCTAATCAAGGGTAAAACACCCTAAGAAAGTGGAAAGCTTCAGTGAATCATAAAGTCGTTCCACTATTTGTGTCTGATAACTCAATACCTGTAATCTTTGCTTCACCAAACAATCATAAAGGCCATTTAACTTCCCATTTCTTTTAAAACCTGAATGTTTGCTCTGTGGAAATATCTGTAGTAAGCAGGCATTTGAGTGACACTTTTCTCCCAAATTCTCTCCCTATTTTCAATGTAAGAGTGTGCTTGCAGATGCCTGAGTAGCACAAGGGACTTCTGATGGAGAAGACTTCAGGTGTAGACAGATTTGCTGTTCTGTCCTGTTGAAAAAAAATCTGGATTCCAAACTAAAAAACTATATTATGGTTATTATCAATTTAACAGAATCTAGGTGAAAGTTAGTTTGATGGTCTCAGTCCACTTTTCAGGATCCGTCACAACCAACAGCTGGCTCACTGCACAGTGTGCCCCCTTTTTGGAAGTCCCAGCTTCTAAACAAAGGATTTGGAAACACAGTTTGGTATAAGAATCTAGTACGCTCATTAATTAAAACTTTAATATTTTATCCTACCTGGTTAAAAAGTATCCCTCTTTCTTTAAACACCCACCTGACACTGAAAAAAAAAAAAAATCTGGCTTTTCTCTCTGATGTTTTCTCCTTTTGCCTCTGAAAGATTTTGACAGCATAGTGGAGTAAAACTATCCAAGACCTCAGGTATTTGAAATATATGCTGAATCACTGTTGATAATTATAGAAATAGAATAACTAGTCTAGAATCTCAAGGTAAGCTAGATACATTTCATATTTTCTGATCAGAAATGCAGCTAATGCACTTGGAATTAGTCTATTAAAGCTACTTTGCAAATTCTCCTGATATCACTTCACATTATTTCCCCTTAAATCTCTATCTTTCCAAAGAACATTTCAATATTGGGTCAGATTATGAATATTAAAGTCTCTCCAAAACCCATGCTAATTTTAAACTACAGGCACTGTGAATTGAAAATGACCTGAACTGTTTAAGCCTCATAGTGTATGTGACTCATTTGCTTCCAAAAAATCAGGTCATGAAATTTTCTGTGTTCACAACTCAAGTCCCTGCAATACCAAGTGAGTGTTACAATTCTCCACGCTTTCTTTTCAGACATATTTTAAAAGAGAATTAATAGCCTGAGAACAACCTGTTGTCAGAGAAACACAGTGCCCCAGAGAGACTAGAAACTTCTCTTCAAGAACCGTGTAGGGTTTCCCCTGCACCACAATACCCTGCCTTGAACATAACTGCCGCTCTTATTCTCTCCTGGATCACCCCAAAGTATCGTATCATCATTTGCGACTACAGGGCAACGATTTTTCAAGAATTCCTTTGCTGAGATTCAAGATAGTCATATCAGACAATGCCAGTGGAAGTCCGTGTTCTGCAGAAAAAAGTAATTATTCATGAGGATTAAGCTAAAGAACCCAAGGCTCATCAGTGTTTTCTTATCAGAAGTCTAGATAACTTATCTAGTCACATATACATATATCCCTAAACATATCAGCAGAAATATGCAAACATTGATAGAAGTTGACCATAAACCCTGACAAAATTCATTTTGTAATGCCATCTCTCCTCATCCTCCTTTTCCTTAATGCAGATGTTACTATTTTTCACACAATACAATAAAAGGTTTTGAAGTTCAAATAAAGATGTAAACAACCTATACAACAGTACAGTGAAACATGGAGTTTTTTGCATAGAAAACTGTTGGATTGCTTAAAGATGACAGAAACTACAGAAAACAGAAAAAAAAATGGGCATAATGCACTTTTTAATTACTTTCCTTGCTGTGCTTATCCACAAAAATACAGACTGACTCAGAATGGATGGTGAAAGCTGAGGATAAGTTGACCAGCTTTGCCTAGAAGGCCCCCTAGACCTCTAAACTTCTTGAAGAAGCTGATTCATCTGGTCTAAAAAGCTTTTTTTTTTTTTATCAGTTTCCTTGCACTCTGGAGTTGTCTGTTTTGCTCTATAATTTATAAAGGTGTTGCGGGTTGGCCCAGGCTGCCAGCCAAGTACCCATGCGGCTGCTCCCTCAATCCCCACAGTGGAAAAAAAGAAGGAAAAAGAGTGAGAAAACCCATGGGTGTGGATAAAGGCAGGGAGAGCACTTACCAATTACTGTCACAGGCAAAACAGACTCAACTTGAGGGAATTAACATAATTTGTTGCCAATTAATATAAATATTTAATTACTGATTTGGGTATTGGGAAACAGAAACAGCAACAAAAAAGAAAGAAACATTAAAACACTGAGGAAAAACATTTTTCTGCCCCTTTTCCCAGACTCAGCGTCACTCTTTCTCACCAGACCCCTCTCCTCCCACCTCACCATCACAGGAGATTACATGCAGTCCCTTCAGAGAGGAACAAGTGGTGCAGAGGGGTGGTTAGTCAGTGTGTAGCAGTTTCTCTCTATTGGTCCTTCCTCTGCTCTGGGGTGGGTCTTCCATGAGCTACAGGGCATATCTATTCCACCATGGAGCACCTCCTCCTCCTCCTCCTCCTCTGAACTTGGCCTTCCTTCTGCTGTTCCTCTCTCTTTCCCCCTTCCTCCTTCATCTGTGTTGCATTTTATGCCCTTTCTTAAATACACTTTTGCAGAGGCACCATAAATTTGGTTAACGTTCTGAGCTGTGGCCTGCAGTGGGTCCACTGTTAAGCTGTCTGGAAAAGGCTGTATCTGGTGCAGGACATCCCTTGACCTCTTTTCACAGAGGCCACACCTGCAGCCCTTCTGCTACAAAAACTTTGGCCCATGTAATCAATACCAAAGGAAACCTATGTAGTGAAAAGATCAGGTGGTTTTTGATGCTTAAATTAGTGCAAATCTTTCCCATCTCTACCCTTTACCAGCTGCAACTTTACTGGATAAAGTGCTTTCTGGTTGCTATGGGCCCACAGACAACCAACAAGGCTAAATGAGTGCCCTGAATGAGCTGGTCTTGTAACAGATCCTTAAATCTTTTCAATAAAAATAAATTCAGGTACAGGAGATAACAGTTTTAGGGTTGGAAGTTCATATTGGGTAGTTATCTCTGGAATAGGACTTTTGCTGGTATCCTGACGTATAGCGCACAGACCTTTTTCTCATGGGCTGTAAGCATTTTGTATAAGTTTTAATTAACCCTTTCTTTGTTTGATCAGCTCAACAAACAAAAGGTCGTAAGTCTATTACAATTAGTTGGCCTTTTGCATGGCAGCACCTTTCCTAAGATATCTATTAGCATTTAAATGAAGAAAGGTCAACTGCACACATTATAGCTCAATTGTACAAAGCCAGCCAAATGATCAGGGAGAATACAATACTGCAATAAAATCAAGAGTTAGGAAGCACTCTTGGAAGGTATGTTGTCATAACCCATTTTAAAGAAAGGTGTAGAAGCAAGATGAAAAGTTAATTCTGAACTCAGATGTATTGTTCAGGTTGTTTTACTTGATTAGTGGCAAATTTCTTTCCTGTGTTCTCTTTTCACAAGGCCAAAAATCTCTTTGACTTTATACAAATCAGAACCTGAGGTTACTGCAGATTCATGTTTATCTACATAAAAGCAGAATTTGACTCATCAACTTTTTAAATCAAGTCAGATTACTGACTTCTGTAACTTTAGAGGTTCAGTTTTCCACTTGGCTATTGAACCTGATGATCAAATTCAATCTCAGGCACAGGAGGTTCCCACATTCCTTTTGCTGGATGGAGAGTTCTGATGAAAAACTATTTCATATTTGTTCTTTTTTTTTTATATTTTTCTATAACTTTTAAGATATAATTTCGGTCCGAAGTCAAAGGCAAGATATAGTATAAATGGAATTTCATTTTGACCCAGTGTGATATCATTATAGTAGCATTGCTATGACCTTCCCCCACATTCTTTAATCTGTGGAAATTTGCTGTAAAATACTATATAAGTGGGTGTCCTTGTTCAGTTCTGCATGTGTGGTATTTTACCTTTGTCTGTCACAGGTGTATACTCTTCAAATCTGTACAACCTCCAAATCAGTACATGCTCCAAATCTACACAACTGGTGCACATAGTCCTGATTTTGGCAAAAGTGGCTTGAGAACATATGAAAATGAATCAGTTAGACCAAAAAACATCTAATTCTTTCACGACCAGGAATGTCACATGCTTCCATTTTAATCCTGTCAGAGCATCTATTCATCCTGTACTGTGTCAGTGCATGAAGGTAAAGAGAAATGCTTTAATTCTGTGAGGTTTAAATTGCCCAAATATTTTGGGAATGAACTTTTTTTGAAATTTACATACAGCCTCATGCCTCCTCTCTTTTTTTTTTTTTCTTTTCTCTTCCCTTTGCTGGTGACACCTCTGAAGTGGTGATGACTCCTGTGTGTTACTGTCATTTGCTCCACACAGTTCATCTTTACACTCGGCCACACAGCACTTTTATTGTGCTGTTTACCCTTACATTAGTAAAATAATATCACTAGATTTAGACACAATTGCATGTAATCTTTTAAAAAAGCATCCATTTGACTGCTCATTCATAATTTTGGATAGGTTAAAGTAATGTTTTATTTATTCCCTTCCCTGATTAGATAAGTGTGCCAAAAGACTTGGTCTCAAAATTTGTATTAAAATGAATAATTTTACAAATATTTATGCACATGGCTTTGTGATTCTATTCCAGCCATGGTCAAACAAAGCCATTTGATGTACTCATGAGAAAGCCAGTTTTACCTAATTGTAATATACGTACAAAATTGCAGATTAAAAGTATTTTTCCAGGGGGAATCTGACCACTTCTGGTTGTTTTCAGGAACAAATTTCTTCAAAAAATATTGTTCTATGTTTTCACCATTCTAATAACTAATGGCTTTGTAAACAAATTCCTTTTACTTCCAGACTGTCCTCACTAAGTTGATTGCTTGCAAAAAGTCTTCACTGATCTTTGCAAGAATCTGAAAGTGAAATGAATGCAGTAGTGTTGTCTAATGTGGACACAGAATAAGGAAATGATTGCCTTGTCCCTCTAGCTTCCCTCTTTGCTACCAGTAAATGCACTGTTTGGCTGTATCTAGCGTCCTAGTTCTTCTTTCTGCCCTTCTGCTGGACAAGTCTAATTGAGATATTTTAGCACGACTTCATGGTCATCAGTGTAGCAGTAATGAGAGTCTGAA
Source organism: Egretta garzetta (assembly GCF_000687185.1). NCBI lineage: Eukaryota > Metazoa > Chordata > Aves > Pelecaniformes > Ardeidae > Egretta > Egretta garzetta. The sequence continues at coordinate 5,015,819 of NW_009270001.1, read as the reverse complement.
ATCATAACAGAGCTTCTTTAAACAGTGACAATTTCTTTTAAAGAAGACTTTAATTTTTTGTTTGTTTGTTTTATTAACAATAAAGGGATCAGGGGAAACAAACTACCTTACATCAGCAATGAGATAAGCAGTAGAACAGGCAGCCAGGTAATAGCTGACATGTTCCAAGCTGATAGTTATTCAGCTTACTTTGGTATAATTTTCTCCTTGCAGCAAAGCTTAATGTCCCTCTTAGAGTATCAACTTAGAAACTGGCAAGCAAATGGACTAGTTGTCAGAGCATTGCTTTAGCCAATCGTAACTCCATTACAACTTTTCTGACATATGCTTTACAAAGTACAGTTGCATTCAAACAGATATGCTTTACTTAGGTCTTTGTTTTGGTTTTGTTTTGGTTTTTTTTCCCCAAGAAGTCAGACATATTCTACCATGTATTTTCATGCTTGTTATTTTAAAGAACATTGTGAATGACTGTGTGTATGTATATGTATGTGTGTACTCACCACACTTGCCAGCTAAGCTCTATCCAAATAAAACAAAATGACAAACAGGAGTGCAAAACTCCATTCCTTTGCTTGTCAGCCTGTGTGCAAGACAGAGAGGAATTGTCTTTAGTGATGCTTCCTTCCTCGTTTGTATTTAAAAGGGCAAAACAATCATGGAGGTCACTTTTGACAAACCTGTTTGTTTTCCATTTTCCACAGCATTTGCTGAGCATCTTGCTCAGTTTGTGATTTCAGCTATTTATTTATTTATTTATTTATTTATTTATTTATTATTTTATCTGCACTGCCCCCTCCTCTCCTTAGCCTTTTCCCCCCTTTTCCTCCTTTGAAAACTCTAATGACTAGAATCAACTGAAATGTCAACATTTGCAATTCCGGAGCTTCATTTAAGCAATAAAAATAATAATTAAAAGGGTAAAACCTTAGAGAGATTTCTTCACTTTATATGGTTTGCCAGAGATGATACACATTCAAAAAAGCCAGTAAAAGAATTAATTAGAAACAGCTAAAGCTCAACAAGCTATGCAAGTTAATGAAGCAGAGATGGAAATGTCATCTTTGAGACCCAGAGCTACATTGGCTTGGATAATATATACTCCTACCTTACTCTTCTAACTAAACCTCTTTTAATCTCTCCTCTAAAAAATCAATGCTAATGACACTGATTTACCAGGAAATGACAGGTGAATAATACCACAGGAGATGTTCTTGTTTAATGGTAACTTAGTTCTGAAGAAGAATGGCAAGAAATTTTTTTGGATGAGTAGGTTTGGTTATTGAAACTTACTTTCAACTTTTTTTAATTTTTGTCTTTCTGTTTTCCTTTGTAGCTGATTCTGAATTGGAGGAAAATCTTCCTCTATTCCCTGTAACAAATGGTAAGTATCTTACAGATTCAGACCAGAAAAGATCTATCTAGCCTACAGTCTTTGCTAAGTTTCTCTTGTTTTTTCTCTCCACTTCTCATTTGTTATGCTGAAAGTTAAATGAAGAACAGCAAAAATTACTGCATATAAGCAGCACTTACCAGCTGATCTTGTTCTCCAGGAGCTACCTGTGTGTGTTCACACTGGCAGAATAATACATGACATTGGAGGAGGAATTCATTTATTTTAAACAAAGAGTCAGAACTGACAGTAATAGGATCACAGCCAACAAAGAAAAGTTAATATTTTCTCTGAATCAGTATTAAAGAGTCCAGGAAAAAATGTTTTTTATAAAATGTCTTTTTATTTTGGAGAGTGTTTAACAGTACCGTCCCTTCAGGTAAGGTCTCACTGTCGCCTAAATATTCCTGCCAAAAGTTTAATATACATTTCCCACTATTTTCAGTATGAAGTTGTCTGAAAATCTTCCAGTAGTTCTGGGACAATTTTCAACAGAACTTCTGAACTATCTTCTTGGAGTTCATTATGAGAATTTCATGGTTTTTCTATGCTTTCTTCTTATTTTTCCAAATATTTCATTTTTTTCCTTGCAGAGACTGAAAAAGAGCTTACTGTGTTACGTACTTATGTCGTGGTTTAACCCGGCTGGCAACTCAGCACCACACAGCCACTCGCTCACTCCCCCCCCTCCCTCAGTGGGATGGGGGAGATAATCGGGAAGGAAAAAAAAGTAAGAGCCGTGGGCTGAGATAGAGACAGTTTAATAAGAGAGAGGAATAACAATAGTGATAATAATAATGGTAAAAGAATATCCAGAATATATAAAACAAGTGATGCACAATGCAATTGCTCACCACCCGCTGACCGATGCCCAGCCCGTCCCGAGCCGCGATCACTCCCCCCGAGCCGCGATCACACAGCCCGAGCTGCGACCACTCTGCCCGTGACCAACCGACCGACCGACCCCTCGAGCATGACGTTCTATGGTATGGAATAGCTCTTTGGTCAGTTTGGGTTAGCTGTCCCAGCTGTGCTGTATTCCCAGCTTGTTATGCACCTGGCCGAGCAGGAGAAGCTCAAAAAGTCCTTGAGTAGTCTGAGCACTACTTGGCAACAGCTGAAAACATCAGTGTGTTATCAACATTCTTCTGGTACTAAATCCAAACCACAGCACTATGCTAGCTACTATGAAGAAAATTAACTCTATCCCAGCCAAAACCAGGACAACTTAGAAAGTATTTTTGAAGCTGAAGAATATTGAAGGTATTTTTAGTCTTTTCTTTATTTTATTTTTTTACTGAAGCCTCTACCCATGCAAAGAAAGGTTATATACCTAGCCATGAAATTGCTTCACAGATCCAAATAATAATTGGGAAAAAAGTACATGAAGTATAAGTCTAAACTGGTGGTTTTCTAATGGACATGTAAAATTTCTCTATTCTATAATATATGCTTGCCTTTTAAAAGTTTTAATTATATTGCATATATATGTCTCTATTACTTTTTACACAGCCATAGAAAAACTTTTTATTATTATTTCATTGTTATGTATGTTGTGTCATTAGCAGAATTTTGTCCTAGCTTGATATATTATGGACTTAGTGAACCTGGTTAAACTGATCTGCTGGGTGATCAAGTTGGTTCAAACTGTTCCTAAAGCCTACAGAATAGCTGTTGGAAGAGGAAAACCTTTCTGTAAATAATCATCCTTTCCAGGCAAAGTATGGTAAACTGGTTAGAGACAATCATGTACAGCCTAATCTCTTTGGATATGTGCCAACATCCGAAAATGCTGTTTTGCACAAGCCTGAGATGAATATCAGCTCTGGAACCCTGATCCAAAAAATTCTTGGTCTCAGTTGTGATAGATGTAAAGTGTGTACAATACTATTTACCTCCTATTTTGCACTGTTGTGAGCAGTAACGTATAAATAGATTAGATATTCATTAATATTTTTAAAGTTATCTAAGAACCTTAGCTCAGAGGTGTTATATGCAGCAAATAAGCAAAGCTTTATTACTGCTATCACACAGAAGAGCCATGAGGATTAATTAATTAATGTTTGTAGAGTGTCTTGCAAATGCAAAGTGCAATGTGAATATGGATCATTATTATTTATTATCCTAAAAGATATAAAGATATATGGGAGAGCCTGATCTTCTTTTAAGTTGCACTTCTACTGCATCAAAGTGGGCATGAACTGCCTTAAGGCACCTGCTGAGCATTCAAAAGCAACAAGGATGATCAAATGTCTAGGAAGCAGGATCAGTGAGAAAAGAGCAAAGTTTATGCTAAAGAAAAGACTGATGTGGAACCTGATAAAAACCTTCAAATACTTTAAATATGCAAACAGGAAGTGAATAATCTGTTCTCTTCATACCCACTAGATATAGCCAGACATAACAGAAGAAAAGAAAATAGAATGAAAACCAAGACAGCCTTTTGAAAAGGGAAGATAGTTTACATTACATTTCTTCTGCAGGGTTAGGGCTTCACTGCTGAAGCTTTATAAACGTCATGCATATAACTGGCAAGAATGACCAATGTATTTGATTTTGCCTTTTGAAAAGTTACTGGACAATGTGACTAATTTGTAAATTATCCAGAACAATTTTCTATCATTCTGTGTGTCCTTAGGACCACCTCACTTGGAGGTGAGATTTTAGTGTGGATTGGCATATGCCATACAACTCATTCCTCTCATTATTGAGTCCAACATCTTTACCCAATTTCCAATGCACAATGAGTTCCCAGGAGTGTTTTCCATTTTCACATCTGTCCCCATGCTTGCTACTGGAAATATGGAGTAGAAAGAATTTGCTTCCATCACAGTTCAGTTTACTTTTTTTTTTCTCTTTTCAGTGAGCTTTTTTTTGTTCATAAGTTAAACTTGGGCTGCAATCTTAGCTTTGAAGAAAAATATGCTTCTTTATTTTTTTAAATAATGGTCATAAAAATTAAAGCTATAAAAATTATCAGTTTAGACTCCTGCAGCTTCCAAGAAAACTTGCAGCAAATATTTACGTTTTCTTTTTTTGCTATGGAATTACTTTGTGAGTCTTAGCATGAAGAAGATAGCTTTTTCCCAGTTGCTCTCAATATCACTGCTCTCTGGGGGATGTCTGTCTGTTCCTACACACACACACACACTCTGCCATTTCACACTGTAATGCTATATGGAAAATGCTTAAACTGTTCCTACACACTGTGAATTCAAAAAGATAGTTAAGTTAACAAAGAAAACCAGCCGTGCTGTTTTCCTTATGTTTGCTTCTTAGCCATTACATGGGAAAGTGATAAACCCTGTTTTAGCAGGATAAAAAATACAAAGCTAAATGAAGAAATGGGAGGAAACAAACTAGGCTTAGTAATGTCTTCTTTTTTCAAAGATATATGCATATAAGAAGTGTAATTTCCTGGATAAGTATACTTATATACATACATATATATATATATATATATATAAATTTTGTAAAAATTTCTATTCATTTGATAATAAATATATGTTTATCTGTATACAATGAACATACTGACAAATAAAACAAAAAAAAATTGGTGCTTTTAGGTGAGATAATGAAGGTGGATATAAGCCAACAATGTGAGCTTATAGCTCAGAAAGTCAATCGTGCTAGGCTGCATCAAAAGAAGTGTGTCCAGCAGGTCAGGGGCGGTGATTCTTTCCCTCTGCTCTGCTCTGGTGAGACCCCACCTGCAGGACTGCATCCATCTTTGGGGTCCCAGTACAAGAAAGACATGGATCTGTTGGAGTGGGTCCAAAGGAGGGCCACCAAAATGGTCAGAGGACTAGAACACCTCTCCTATGAAGAAAGGCTGAGAAAGGCGGTGGGTTTTCAGTTTGGAGAAGAGAAGGCTCTGGGGAGACCTTATTGTGGCCTTCCAGTACTTAAAAGGGGCCTATAGGAAAGATGGAAAAAGGCTTTTTACTACAGTAACAGGACTAGGAGCAATGGTTTTAAACTTCAAGAGGGTAGACTTAGGAAGTGTAAGGAAGAAGACGAGGGTGGTGAGACACTGGAACATGCTGCCCATAGAAGTCATGGGTGCCTCATCACTGGAAGAATTCGAGGTCAGATTGGGCGGGACTTTAAAGAACCTGACCTAGTGAAAGATGTCGCTGCCCATGGCAGGGGTGGTTGGACTAGGCGACCTTTAAAGGTCCCTTCCAACTAAAACCAGTCTATGATTCTATGATTCTGTGATCTGCAGCAGCAAATTGTTCTTGGTGTTTTTATGCATTTGTTTATTTTCCCCAAACGCTTCAGTGTGAAAGACATACGTGTACCTCTGAGTGGAGTAACCTTCAAGAATTGTTAAAACTGAAGTTATTCTGGACATGAGAATTCATAAGAATTGACTGAAGTGTAGGTTACTACACTTCCCCAAATGTATGGGGAATCAACATTACTCTGAGGGGTACTAGATGGCCAGTCCTAAAAGCAAGTGTAACTGTTATGTTTTTAATGCAGGTAAACATTAACATTTCTTAAGTGTATTGAATTATTCTGTGCTCTGTTAAATAATGGCATAGCCATTACTTTGTTACTCATGTGTGATACCGCAAAAAGAAAAAAAAAGAACAATTGCTAAACCTGATACTTCCATTTGCTGATCAGGGATTTCTTTATCACAGTGATATATGCATATCTGAAACCTTCTATATGTTTTTAAATATACCACTATGCCCCTGATGACAGCAAAAGTAATGAAGACCTTAATTTCTATTAAGCTGTAAAGCCTAAAAGCCCAGATCCTTTAAGATATGCAGATATGCCTCGCTCCTACTGAAATCACCATGTAATCAGGAAGTGATATACCTAAGTGACCTGGCCAGACCCACACAGAGAATTCATGACAGAAGAGGCATTATACCCAGTTTGTTTACACACATACTAAAACAGAAATAGGGCTTTTAATTCACCTTGACATTCCCAGTCCTCAAGAAAAATTGTCTCTGATACCAGTAACTGAAAAAAAGAGTGAGGAATAATGGTACAGAAGTTGCAGATAAGTAGATAAATTCATATTTTGTAGAGAAATGTGGCTAACAAAGACAAAATTCTACCATGACTGCTTCCACTGGCCATGGGGGGCACTGCATGGACCTGCAGTTATGTGCTATTTTTGAAAGAAGAAAATAGGATGATTTCCTGGTCAGGAAGGTAATAGCTCATGAAGGTAAGTTTCACTGTGTCATTTTCTGCCCTGATCAAAAGATTTTAATAACTTTATTTCTTATTAAAGCATATTTTTCCTTGTTCATGATGAAAGAACTCATTTAAAAAGGAAAGCTCAAGTACCTTTTTATTCAATACCTATGGGGTCTTATTTTTTTTCCTTCTTTCTTTCTTGTCTTTCTTTCTCCCTTTGTTCCTTCAAATTAAGTTGTTCCTTGCAGTTAATTTGCTGTGAAAGGTAATCCTCATCTCAAACCACTCTTCTGGCAACATCAGCATTTGATACAGTAAATAAATTTTCAGTTATCTTCATATTCCACCAAGTATACCAAGTACTGTCCCACCACAAATTGTGATCAAGTATTAAAGACTCCTGAGAACTAAATGATCCAAGCTCAGAATCTCTAAATCCCATGATAAATTATACAAAAGGGACACTTGAAGAGATTTGTAACTGATTTTGCCACTCAGAACGCCTCCATTTCAATTAGAGGTAACCAAGAGGCATGACACTGAAGAGCAAAACTAATAATTTTTGCTGATGTCAAGAAAGGTTATGGGAGGTGAGGGGATAGAAGCAATGACTTCCATAAAATGTATGCAATACAAGTGTCTTTGTCCCTGTTTTATGTCCCTGAAGGTGAGAATGGCCATTTCTATTTTGTTTCTACCCCACAGCTGTGTCACTGTCCTGAAGAGTGGAGCCCATCCACCAAAAGACAACTTTGGTCTCAGGAAAGCTCAGATGGAAACAGAAAGATGTTCATTTCACCTGTTGCAGATGATAATTGCCTGGCTGGTTTCATAGTCATGATTTTCATCCAGACATGTACGTGATGGAAATCCCTACAACCAAGCCAACCAAAACCACAGTATTTACAATTCCTTTGGGAAACTGCAGCAAGAATTTTGGCAACTGCTGGCCAGCTCATTAGTCTGTTAGACAAATTTTTTCTGTTCTGACTCCCAAACTTTTACAAACCTCTGACCCATATGCTATTTCCCTATGGGCTTCAGCAGCAGCACCCCCCCCCCCTCTGCCACAGCTGCAGCATCTGTTTCCTGTGGAGCACACAAACCCTGTCCTCCTGCTCTCTCTTATAGATGGGGCCTAGTCAGCTCAGAACCCTGTACCTTTTCAGCACAAGAAACCAATTTCTTCACACTTTTAGCAGTCTTAGTTGGGTTTTCTGTGTTGGGCAGTGGCAGGTATAAAAGTAGGCTGGCTGTTCTGGTGGCAGCTACAGCTAAAATACCTTTTTTTTTTTTTTTTTTTTAACTTCTTCAAGGAAAATGAATAGGACAGGCAGACGTGACCTGTGTTACCACGTACAACTGATTAGACCATGCCAGCGTAAATTATTACAATCACTCTATAGTCACTAGGTCAGTGACAATTTACTTCAATGGAAAGTCTTCCCACAGAAATCTGACTAATTTTGTGCCAATAATGTCTTGAAATTGTTCCCCTAATATATTGACAAGTTCAAAACATGAAGGCCGTATTTTTAAAGGTACAGTAGAGTTATATTTCTGTGGTTTATAGGTACTACTGACCAGAAGGCCAGACCTCAGTGTAATTAATAATTCCTTCTTCAAGGTCTTATAACTTGTCTTGGTGATTGGATATGTTGTTCCTGTTTTTTATAATTACCACTTAGTCAAAAGATTTAAATCACCTTTTCGGGAAAGCTGAAAAGCTATACGAGTTTGCTTCCCTTATCACTAGTTATGAAATCAAATTGCCCACTTTTCTTATGGCACCTGTGTATATAGAAAAATACAAATGTTCTGTAGGAAAAAAATCTTACGGTGAGTAAGGAGGCAGTCTCAATGACATTTTGTGATTTTGTGAGAAGAAAAGCAAAGGATTAGAGGGAAAGTTTAGAACACAGAGACAATCACCACTTGAAAGTAGATAAGAGTCTGTATGGGAGGTTTAGCCCCTGAGAATTGTATTTTAGTGTTATTGTATGCAGCCCTTACAATGAGAGTTCCTGAGAAATTATCTCGGTCTTTCAAAGCTAACAGTAAGGCTTTACAGAATACAGTTTAGGCCCTGGAGAAATCACTTAAGCTGTGTTTAAATATTAAACAGTCTAAAGAGTGGATCTCTGCTAACCTAGGGTGGGTCCTTAGGAAGTGTCCACATGAGCACAGAGGGTAAATCAGAACGGGAGGTCATTTTCAGCAATGGGATAATGTGAGAAACGCCTGGAGCACAACTCCAGCTGGTAGAGGGCGTTACTGAATCTGTTGTTTCTACTGCTAGTGGTAATTTTATATATTTTTTCCTAAATGATTACAAGCAATTACATTTTTTTTAACTTAACTTTTCTTTGTTGCATAAGGCAGGCTTCATCTTGCCTTCCTGTGATATAGATGTCTATACAGGAATGTGTAGGTATGTGTAAATTTGTGTGTGTGTGTACGTTTCTTGTTCTAGTCAAATTCCTGAGGGTAGGTCTTTCTAAAAAAAAGCATATAAATTTAAGAGTGCATGGGTTTTTTACCCCTCAGCTTTATAAAAACAGAGCTTCCAGAGAAACTGCAATAGTATTAAAAAATTAAAGAAAACCGTAAACTCAGACAGGTTCCACTTGCAAAAATATTAAAGAAAATATTTTGGGGACCTTAAAAGTTGTGGAGACATGTTTCAGTGCTTTCAATTCTTACATGTAGTTCTCAGGATATTCTGGGTACTCATGGCTGTCAATAAAGTTAACACAGGATAGTCATAGTGGAAAAAGCTAATACAGTGATTATTAGATCACTATATTACATTTAAAAATACTCTCTGAGAATAAGTACCATCACAGCTGGCACTATAAAATAATTCGTCATGTTATTAACCCCATCAGCTATAATATGTAATCTGTACCTCAGACAGGTGGGCAAATCTAAGATCAGATAGACAGATATGCAGGTTCAGTGCTCATTTCTGCCACTAGCTTCCTTTGTGATCTTAAGTATGTTGCTCACTCTCTCTGCTGTAATTCTCCCCTTACAGCCAAGTTGTAACAGTTCTTTCTTTACAAAGAATTTTGAAAATACATTCATAAAGATCTGGGATGTGTTTAGATCTCTCAGTAATGAGAAGCATGGAAGTACTTAGATTTTTGGAGAAGATAATTTTGTCTGCAAGGGAATCAGTCCAGCTGTCCCTTCATAGGCTAATCTCTTGCTAAAATCGTCTGGATATTGCCCATGACCAGACTGTCAAATCGTGTATTTTGGGGTAGGTAATTAAAACCCCAAGTACTTAGGCATGTGGCTAATTCTGAGTACATAAACAGTCCCATTGAAGCCAACATTTGAGTGTCTTTTGGAATCAGAAACTTATGGAACATCTTAAATTAGGGGGAAAAATGCTCTCTGAAATTCTCCCTTCTCTGCATTTCAGAATCTTCCCCAATGAATTGAATGTTTTGCTTATCTGAACTCTGTTTGGCTTGTAAAGCAAACTGAAGTCTCAGTTTCATTGCATTTGACCTTGATGACAACTTTGTTGTTAAACTTTGCAAAGCTAACTAGGCTCCCATGCTCGTGCTATTAAACCTTACATAAATAGCACAGAGTACATGGAAAGAATAATAACAATTTAAAAAAATATAAAAAAGAAAAAAAAGAAAAAGCCATAAGTTGATGGCACGTTTTCCTGAATTTGGGCCATATTCAAGCTCAGATCACAGCCACATGCCACTGTGCCATCCAGTCCCCTACTCACACAACTACTGCAAATGGTATCATTTTGCAACTAATTTACTCGCTTAGTTTTGGCCATTAGTCATTCCCAATATCCTCAATCTGCAGGTAATTTTCCACATTATTAGTTACCCACCTGTCTTATTAAACTGGACTTTCTGAAACCCTGTGTGTCTACATTTTCTGCACCTTTAGATCAAGCAAATAATTGCCTGTACCTGGATGGAAGGATTTAATAGGAAGATTATAGTTGATTCCAAAAGTTAATAACTATAACATCTGGTTTCTCTTTTTAACATTTAAATGATAAATTCAATGTTGGAGAAGAAAGGAGAAAAAAGTGAGAATACAGAGGAATGAAATCTTCTTACCATTTGCAGGGCAGGTTAAATATAGATGGGCAGAAGGTAGGTTTTACTCTTTCCCACTTAATGTACCACTACCTTGACCCAAAGGGACCAATCTTTATCACATTAAGAGAAAGAATTTCTCAGCGTCGAGACAAGACTTGGCTTCTTTTTCACTAAGAATGCCAAGTGTTCTGCATTATGCAAAATCTTAGGTATCTTCTGCTGCTCTTTATGATAGACTATGGCTGTTCTGAGATGTCTCAACTCATTTCTATTCAGACCTCTATAAAACCATCTGCATGGGAAGAGTTTTAAATATTGCTGGGTAAAACTGGGAACATTATTTTCCAAATCAGTTCAGAAGGGATGGGGGGCAAAAAAGAGAGAAATAGGAGGAGATAAAGAAGGGAGAAGAATCTGGGGTCTGGCTGTCCAGACCTGAGATGCTAAGGGCTGTCTTGGCAGCTGTCCATGGGCACAAGTGCTAAACCTATTTTGCATATAAATTGACACACTTTAAAAGGATGCACACATCTTTAACAGATGCATTTTCCTTGCTAGGCAAATAAAAACATGCTTGTTGCTTAAGTTCACCTGCAATGAAAACAAAATGCCCAAGAGCTATTCAAGAGGAATAACAGACTTGAGTTCCAGCCTGCATGACTCATTAGTCTTTATGGATTCAATATCCAAATCTAAGTGTCGAAGGCCTGACAGCCCACCCTGGAGGGAGAGTGCTCTGAAAAAGAGCGGAGCATCATAGGCACATTGTGGGCAGTGTAATTAACCTACCCAGGTGAAACTCCCCTTAGGGAGACATTTACTCCCTGAGTCTTCAAGATTCACTGAATATGGTAGCAGCAGAAATGGAGGAAGCTGTCTTAGTCCTGTTGCTTCATCTGGGGTTAAACATAAAGTCCCCTTCTTATAAGTTTTTTTCAGAGGGTATAGATTCACCAAATTCAGCTGGAAACACCTTGGACCTTCTCAGTAAACCCTGATATATAAGAAAGATGCTCACTCCTCAACTTGGACCTTTTGGTCCTTTCTGAAAGTTGGGATGGAAGGGTATCCCTTTTAGAAATCTGACCAGAGAAATCACCAATGATTCTTTTCCAGACCTACCGTGTGGACTCTGCTGTTCCTTACGTGATACAGCTATGGCAAAAAGACTTCCTGAAGTCCACAACAGCTGAAGAACTTGGAAGTAAGTCTGTTGTTGCATCTGTCCTCTGGTCAAAGAGTTTTCTGCATATACTGACATAGAACATACAAAAAAAGACAGTAACCACTGAAACCAACAATACTGTGGCAATATATACTGTAAGATGCATAAGCGTCTTGTGGTCCAACTGAAATCTATGACAGAATGCCTATTAGCTTCAGCACTCAGTTTTTATCAACTAGCTGTCTTCAGTCTTCTTCAGGCATTTCTTCACATTCATTTATATGTAACTTCGATGTGTCAACAATTGTGAAACTGCTACTTTAAATTTGAACGACTGAAAATGTAATTTCAAGACACCAGTGTTACATCTCCAGCTCTATCACTGGGGTGCTTCTGTAGTGATCTTGACTCCCTTCTCAGTTCTTTACAAAAGGCTAAACTTTACAAAAAGGCTAAACAAGTCTGTCCTATAGTGCTGTTATGACACTACATGAAATCCTGATGTCATTTCAACTGACAGTAAAATTCATACTAATTCTTATTAATTCACACAGTTTCAGCTAAACCTATCTTTAGCAGCATTGCCAGAACATGAGAATCTGTGATTTTATGTACTTTTGTCAGAAGTTCAGGTATTTTGCTCCTTAAACAAACTGAGACTGGCTACTTGTAAAATGGAAGTAAAGTTAATAATCTGCTTCATGTGTGTTTAACAACTACTGTGTAATTAATATATCTGTATTATTTTCAAGGAGAAAATACCCATATTATTGCTATTGTTACTGATTTATATTTGCATGGTACTCTAAGCTGTTCGGACTATTGACTCTATAAACTCCCACATTTTCCTGTCTCTCTCTCTCTGCCACCTGCCCTCCCCTCTCAATTTCCTGTTTTCTTGCTAAGTAAAACCTGTGTGTAATTTTCTAGAATAAAACAAATTCAAATTCTGAGACAGGCGTCTTCTTGTTAAATTTTTGGTCCTGGCAATATACTTTGCAATGATTAATCTAGTATGTGCAATGAATGAAATATATCAAAAAGGTGAATTCAGACCAGCACTACCACCAGGGCTGTCAGTTGAAGTCTTTGAACCTTCAAGTCATACTTAGAGCAAGACTTAAATTTTTTGATACAGTAAAACTTATAAATTGGGGAACAAAGTTGTGATCACTTACTGGAATTTGCTGGACATTATTAACTGGTTTTGATTTCTTGCTGCATGTAAACTGCAATCCATTGCCTAAAAACTAAACAAAAATTGTTTTACTACTAACTCCTCTCTACTTTTTCATGAAAGAATATGTAAAGGATGCAAAAGGTCAAGGCTTCAGTTGCCACAAATACCAAACCCTACAGAAATCAGCTGGAAAGTGTTTCAGTTGCAGGATGTTGTCCTTGGTCTTAAAACTTGTCATAGAAAAGCAAATCTGAGATATAAATTTCCAAACTAATAATGAAACATCCCCATTCTTTGTTCTGATTTGTATAATACCCTATTATACCCACTCATGCCTTTTGGAAATAAATGCTCAGCATGAAAGCTTTTCCATGACTTCATCCAATAGCTGAAAGCAGCTAAAAACTAAACAAAAAATGCCATTTGGACAAGGACATTGGGAAATCCAATTAACATTAAATTAGGCTGAGATTATACATCATAGGCAATTAGGGTAGGGCTTTGAAAAGTACCTTACCTCTCTGATGCTTTCAAACCTTTCAGTGTTAATATTCCAATAAAAATGCTATTTTTCCCCACAGGTTCCACAAAGAATGAATTTTTGATTACTCAATATGGTTCATCAGACTGAGTTTATTACAGTTATTTTTTTCATCTTGAAACTTCAGCCATTTATCTCCCTCTCCTTCCCCTCTAAGAACTTCAACAAACCCTGCATTTACTCCCCCACCCTGCAAATGGCAAAAGAAAGTTACCTTTTATTTATGAGTGATCATTTTTTCCTGTCTATATTTTGACAAATAACATGGCAGAAAATGATTAAGGGTCTCATTTTACAATGTGACTTGTATGTTATTTATTGTCAAAATAAAAGTCACTTTGTGAATTGAAGTTTTTAATCATTTTCCCCCTCTTTCAAGAAATGGTTTTGTCAAAAAATAATGATATTTGAGAGTGCTGGCTTTTTAATGACAGGTATGATCTCTGTAAGGTGTTTATCACTAATTATTTCACTGTATTTTAGTTAAATGGCTTTGTTTGTTTGTTTTTTTTTTTATTTAAATACTCTTCATTTCTCCCATATTATTGATAGGAATATTACAGTGCCCTGAGTAATTTCCACACAAAATAAAAGACAACATACTCAAACTTATTTGAAAATATTTTCCCTTTATTCTTTTAGGAACTTATCATATCAAATACTCAGTTCAATTTAGCAACAAACATCATGAAGGCTCTAATTTCTTTGTAAATCATACCATAAAAAAATTTCTGTTTTCAAACCTCTCCTTGGAAATCACTGTTTCTTTGTCCCAACTTCACACTAGCAAGTGAATTATACAATCTCCATGTTACATCCCACCTAACTTTAGCCACTTTCTAGAAAGTTAAAAATAAATTTTGTCAGTCTCCCCCTGTATTAAATAAAGCAGACAAAGACTTCCAGAAGATGATCCAGAACTAATCTGGTTAAGTCAGCTTTAGTCGTTCATTGAAGGCACATGCCTCCATCAGCTGATTATGAAAAAATAAAGGAACAGCTCTTTGATGAAAGTGTGTTAAATGCTCAGACTCAGATACCAAGTGCATAGCTTTGTTCAGATGCACCTACACATGTTCATCAGAGGGTTTCTCAGACAAGTATTGTGGAGAACTTTGCAAATTCCCTTTAACTCACCACGGCTCTGTGGGGGACACAAGGGAAGTGCTGAGTCCTGGATCTCAGCCTCATCCAGGTATCAATAAGCTACCTCTGTGGGTAATACTGAGGGAAGAGTGGGAGCTAAACAGGTAAAACAGTGTGTCCTATTGTGCTCTGTATTGCTGTGTTGTTATTTAATTCTTAACACCAATGTATTTTAATGTCAGTTACTGCAGAGGGACATCATGTCAGAAGTATTTTCTCTCTATTCATGTAGCATTATAGTCAGGCGTCCCAACATGGACTACAGGGTCTGTAGTTTCAAGCACTGTGTAAAAATTTCTGCCAGTTGTACCACTACAGCAATACAGCTACTGTCACACCGGTGCAAGTGACATACTGCCGCTTTGTCAAAGCTGGGCTTCTAATTTGTCATTTAGTTTAAACACTAGGACATAAAAAGATCACTTTTTATCCTAGGCTACAAATATTTTGATGACATATCCATTCATTCAGCATGGTCCAGTTGACTGAATATCCTTTCCCCATAGAGATGAGCAGAGTCTAATTCAGTAGGAACAGCTTGCACAAGCGAATGTTTGATGGGCTGAAACAAGGAGCTGAGCTGCTCTTCTTACCATCCCCATGCAGGTGTTGCTACAGGAGTTGAGAATGGCCCCTAACACAGTGAGCAGCCTGTGTCAGTTGTTTTGACAGGAGTCATGAGAATCAGCAGCTGCTGGTAAGGGATAATTTAGTTTAAAGAGGTGTCCCAAAACCTAAATTTGATTTCCAATCCCTATCCCTTATCCTTTAAACTCCCATTTGGTGCTGGGTCTCACAAATGGAAAAAATGGCATATTAGTGGCAAGGAGAGGACTCAGAGCTCTTGATTCTCAGGTGAGTATCAGCAGCAATAATCACAATGCAAGCTCTTTCTAATTTGCTGCACACATTGTTTTTCTCAGTCTTGAAGATATATGCCTCAACTGAGGAAAAAGCTGAGTGGAGGTGATATTCTAAAAATGTCATCTTGCCAGTGTTTCTCATCAGGCCAATTTGTTTGGATTAGTCAGAGTGGACTGGTGTTGGTGGTACCACATTGCACCTCTTGCACTAATTGTTTCTAACTGATCACTAATCAGACTTTAGCTTTATCTTATTTTATCTCGTCTTATTTTATTTTAACATTCAATCTGCAGTAGCTACAGACATAATTTCCCTCCTTAGTGCTGGGCAGTTCTTACTTGTTTCAGCCTGTGATCATGTCAGCCTCGAGAGGAAAGAGGTACATGTGTAGGTCACAGAGATCAGAAAAGAAAGAATTTAGGCAGCAAAACCCTGATACAAAACATCTAAGGAGGGACAGTTTGAAATTGCCATGCGGGACTCTGAAAGTGAGTGTGTTAACTAGCAGCTCACAGGCTTTGCGTGTTCCTCTGCTCCTGCTCGTTTGACAGGATTGGTGCAAGGAAGCTCTCAAAACTGTCAAACTAGCATATTTGATGAGTCCAGGTTCTTTTCAACCCCTATGGCAACATTCTTTTTTCATGCAGTAAAAACTTGTTACCTGTTCACAAACATAGTCCCGCTTCAAAGCTCCCTGCTCTGTTTCCACTGCTGATTTCTGTATATTCCCAGTTATTAAGCATCAAACCCAGAAAGCCCTGGACTACTGGACTCCTGAGGCTTTGTTTTTTTTCTTTATTTTCTTTTTTTTTTTTTCCCACCTAAGCTCCTAAGCTTAGCATTTCCTCTCTGTCATTCTGCTTTTTGAGAACAAAAGCAAAATGAGTAAGATTGTTTATCTAGATCTAACACACAGCAAACAATTCAAGTAAGGAAACAGACAGTTGACGATCCTCTCCACGGGTCTGTGGAACTCAAATAATGTTGATTTAATAAAGCACATCAGCAGCTCGGCAAGACAGTACATAATGAAGCACAGCACTGGCCAAGTAAGATCATGTACAGAAGCACCGGCTATGAGAGCACAGCACAGATGTCACCCGCTCTGTAAGACATTCGCACACATAGCACAGGACATTACAAAATATACATTTACATGGCATGAACTGGAAGTGTGCTGTGTGCCAGTGTGGACATGTTGTAGTAACAGATTCCCATCATATTTTTCAGGTCATCCAATCTGATGTAATTTGATGTGACCAGCTATTGTGCTTTGCTTTTGCTCCCTGAGCAGCAGAGTTGCGCATGGGAAGTTATGGGACTGCTGGGGTAATAATGAAATATGCAAAGGGTACAACAAAGTATGCAGAAGGAGCTGTAAAATAATTTATGTGGCAGCAAAGCAGCTTTGTCCATGATGAAACTAGTCCACTATATTCACTGCAGTGTCTCTAAGCAGCAGCTCTCCTTTGTGTCCCTCTGCATGACAGAGGGTGATATTCCATTTGGAGAATATTTGGATCATCTAAGCTGGAAAGACATTGCCAGGAGTTGAAAAGTGCAAAGCCAGGAAATAGGGGAGGCTGAGTTTTCCCTTGTTTTTGTTAAAATTGTTGTTGCTGTTTTACTACATGAGGTGCTTTCCCAGTACTGAGCTATGTGTTGTGCTTGTGCTGTGACATGGCTAAATCTATAGTCTCAGGCTTTGGGTAAAACTGGGTTGAGAGGAAACTTCAACCATTGCTGATGAGTTGTGTAAGGTCTTATGCAGGTCTGGACCACAGATAAGATGTTGTCTGTACAAGGAAGATAGCTGAATATTGAACTTTCCTGTTTGGTTCTGGAATCTCAGCCTAGCTACAGTGCTGCCCATATGGGATATATAAAGTCCAAGAATATATTTCTGCTCTGAGTTTCCAGCTTAATTCCACCCTCATTACCCACATCTTTTCTTATTTTCAAAAGATAGCACAGAACTTCATGCAGGATGCTGGATACTGTGTTTTTGCTTCCAGCTACATTGAGTTTTCTTCACTGTTATGAGATTTCCTATTGTATGATAAGAATCAAAAAACCGGAACTCTTTTCAGGTAAGTACTGACATGAGCCACACAAAACAGGACTTTCACAGAGCCATTTATAATCTGAAAGGTTATGTACATTGCTCTTTTATTGCTCTCTATAACTACCTGGAAAGAGATTGTAGTGAGGTGGGTGTCCGTCTCTTTTCCCAAGGAAACAGCCTCAAGATGCACCAGGGGAGGTTTAGGCTGGCTATTAGGAAAAAAATTCTTCACTGAAGGGGTTGTCATGCATTGGAATGGGCTGTCCAGGGGAGTGGCTGAGTCCCCATCCATGGAGGTGACACTTAGGGATATGGTTTAGTGGTGGACTTGGCAGTGTTAAGTTTACAGTTGGACTCGATGATCTTAGGGTCTTTTCCAACCTAAGTGATTCTATAGTTCTATACCAAACAGGCTAAACACTATTTCATGATAGTTTAGGAAGTATATGTCTATATCCAAAATCCTTTAAAATGCAAGGCCCTTGTCTATACATTCCTGTGTGACCTTCTTAAATCTCAGGCATACAAAGCAGTCATGAAATACCAAATATTATTATCTGAGCAGGAGACATTGGAAGAGCTTTCACGTCAACCATGCCAGGTGAGCAAGCATGGAGAGACCAGAGAACACTAATTTGAAGTGCTGATGGCAAAATGTCATTCTCTCCCTGAGCAAAGCATTATGATTTTTATTTGATGGCAGTTGCAAGAGAGACACTGCACGTGGATCAAAATTCAAACAGTTTCTGAGTATTCACATGTGTGACGCACGTGCTGGAGAAAACAGCTAAGCTACACGAAGAGCAACGGTAGGTACCTGGTTGTCTGAGGACAGTAGCAAGGAAACTGTCTTGCATTAGGCCGAGATTTGCAGGAGTTAAGTGCTGATTTTCAGAGCATGACTATAATTCAGCTTCAAATAATATGATAAGACAGGCAAAGGCAGAAAACTCTGCTAAACTCTCTGACAAGGGAACAGAAAATCCTCCACAGTTACAGAGACTCTAAGGACTTCTCTCATTTGTAATTAACTTCTTCCATATAAACCCAGCCTGACCTTGTCAGTACAGTATTGTCCAGACCTTTTATGTGTCATATGGTATATGGGTTGGTAGCATAGCTTGTGTCTCAATGTCAGGGAGTGTCCGGGGTTTGGGATTTTTTTATCATTTTGTTCCCTCCACTCTACGATTTCAATGGCTAAAATAAAAGCAGTAAGAATGTGGATGTCAAAAAATGTCTTCAAGTCTTTGCAAAAGTATTAAAGGTTGGGAAAGTACAGTTATGAAATGGAATGAAGAAAAAAAATAAAAAGAAAATTAAAATTTCTCAACTGACTTATCAAGACCTTTAAGGTCAGGTGGAGAAAATGTGTTTTCTCTGCTTTCCTAGTGCCAGATACAATTATCTTTGGTGGCACTTGTAGTTTAAAGGCAAATTAATAATAAAATAATGGTTGGGCTTTTTTTAATTTTTATTTTGTTTTGCTTTTATTTACAGAGAGCTCTGAGAGGTTTTAGGTTTGTTTGCTTGTTTCTTTGTTTGCTTTTAAAGTAATTAAAAGCTATTGAAGACTCAAAGATTTAAGTAGGAGTCCAAAACCTAGCAAATTCTATATGTGGAAAAACTGATGTCAAGTAAACTAGAGGATGATTACACAGATTGCTTTGTATTGAGGACCAACTTAATCCCCTGTAACACTGACGTCTCAATGAGCTATCGTGATTTTGCTGTGCTTCTTTATGATAGCAACAAAGTTCAACTTCTCTGCCACTGCTCAATATTAGATAATGTCTCACACATGAACTAAGTTAGCTGAAGGTTTCCACGTTTGCTGTGAAACACACAAGCTCATTGCACAGCTTATTCTTTTCTTGGCCTTGAAGTTCAGAATAAGGATTTCACTTTCCTTTACTAAAACTCAATTGACCACTGAACTTTAATGTCATGTTTGGGTACATGTGTGTTCGTGTTTATACATGGTGTGCATATGTATGCATGCACTGTGTGTAAGAGTTTGTGTATATGGATTTCTACAATATGATATTTCCACTTGAACTGATGTTGTAATGAAATTTTCCAGAAACTCTTCTGCAGTGGTCAGTTTTCAAAATTAAAATATGACATCTA
>NW_009270001.1:4948224-4996059 GCF_000687185.1 Egretta garzetta | reverse complement strand
ATTTATACTTGTTGAGAAGTGAGTAGGCTTTCACCAAAATCCAGTAAGTTTGCGTAATGGTCAATTTTAAATTCATGTGGTCTTCCCTTTGGATCTGGAGTTATTAAAAAACTAGAAAAAAAAATTATGTGAAACTCCCCACCCACGTCTGCAAAAATTTCAAAGGCATAAGTTTGTTTCAGAAGATTGCAACAAATGTTATGGCACATACACACACACACATAAAAGTAATGTTCAAAATCTCCTACAAATTATACAAGGTTGAAAAACTCCAGCTTGTCAGCTTTCAGTTCTGCTAAACCCCTGAGATGGAAATCTAGATATATGTTAATTTATCCATTTATTTGCCATCTCCCCAAGGGAAAAGAGCTGGACATTTTACTACATATTTGCCCTGTGCAAAATAGGCAACTATAAGTGCAGAAGGGCAGGAAACATGAATAGAAAAGAAAATTTTATATAAGAGTAGAGATTTTCACTATGCCAAAGTTTAAAAAATTATCTTTTTCTTTGTTTTTTTAAATTTTTATTCTCTTTGCCTCTACCTTCACTGAGACTTAAGCTATGAAATTTATCCTAGGCTTTATATAAAACATGAAAACTTTGCATATAAAATGTACATCTAGTGCTTCTCAGAAGGGAACAGAAAGTCACCACCTTAACTAAAAATCAAGAATAGGCTTTGCACCTCCCAGATATGCACAGTAATTTCAAATGACAGCTAAAGACCTGGGCAAGTGATAAGAGCACTAGATGAGAGCATGTGGCTATGGATGGGGTTATAAAAACCACCTATTTTCTCTTCTGTGCCTACTAGTTTGAGCAGTCCTGAGGGTATCAGCTGAGGGAAAACTTTGACTGCTCCTGTAGGACTATTGAAATAGATGAGATCTCCTACAATGCATGAGTCCTATTTCACAAAATGCCCTTGCAGCTGGACTTAGTGACAGCGTGTGCTTGCTGTGTGCTTGCTGTGTTCCTGTCAGCAAAACAGAGGAGTGGGTGAGTGGCTCATTCACCTCCTTTGTATTGATCAAGGCATGGTTGGTCAAGTGCAGGGAGATCCATGTAACTTGATGGGAACTTCATATCCATGCTTCTTTTCTGGACCTCCTTCCTGCTTACTTCTGTGGCATCCTACACCCGCACTCAATTACCATCTTGTTTCGTAATAATGTCCCACACCAGCAGTGGAGGCTGAATTATTGTATCCAATATATGGGACCCCTAAGAAGCTTCATATGATGACATTTATACATTCTTTCACACACACACACATAAAAAAAAAAAAAAAAAAAAAAAAAAAAAAAAAAAAAAAAACACACAACCAAAAACATAAAGATGCACTTAAATACTGTGACTGCCCTAGCTTGTATGGTAGAAAAGCTGACTTTCTCTGAAGAACTGATCATTTTTTTTAACAAGCGGTCATATTCTTTAGTGGTGGCTCCATCACTCAAAAGAAAAAGCCAAAACCAACAAACAACCAACACCTTCCTGTCAAAAAAACATTAAAAAAAAAAAAAAAAAAAAAAAAAACAACCCCAAACACCAAAACCAAAAAAAACCCAAATCACAAAAAACCCTAAACTTGGGGGTTTTAGTGTTTTATTTAAGAAGCTATAAAGCAATCTGCATATGACATCTCAAGCATTAACAAACTTACTTGTTTTATGTGGACAATTCACTGTCTGCAAGTCAGATCTTGAATTCCCCAAGAAGCCATTCTTCTCTGTCTCTTTTCTGTACATATCCTTGAACTGATCAGCCACATCAGCAGTGTTAGGTATGAAATAAGAAGCCTGACCTTTGGAATTGGCTCTCCCGACTGATCAGCTCAGCACTGATGTGCCTGGCACATTTTGACAGTGCTGGGAGTTGCACATGGGAATTGCACATGTCTAGATGGGAAAATGTTTTAGTGAGAGGAAAATTCTATAGAGAGAGGTATGGTGTGAGGAGAATTTGGCTGAACAGAGAGCTGCAGTTTGGCTGGTTATTTTCCAGCCATCCTGTGGTGTATAAAATAGGTTACTGTCAGTATTGAATTGCCTATGCATTCACTGAGTTCACAGTCAAGGAAAAGAATGTCCTATAGAAATGAAAACAATTAGGATATGATCTATGTGGAGCTTCTGAGCAGCACCAAAGTCCAGAAGACCAGAAATGTCAGCATATGGTCAACTCCCACTGTCCCAGTCCCTTTGAAGTAGGATCCAAGGCTGTGCAAAAAATTCTTCCTTAAAAGATAACTTCTTTTTGATATGGCTTTGAGGGTCTGAAGTTTATTGGGATGATTTATTGAGTCCTTGGTACCAATTTATGCCTTAATGCACAGCTGTATCTGAGCATTTTGTCATGGTGGCTTCCCCCAGACCACTGCTAAGAGCTCTTCTCCCCCATTGCAACAACCAATCTGTGGTTTTCAGTGTCTGTTTTGTCTTTAGGGAGCACATGTGACAAGTATCTGTGAGTTTTAAAGATTAATCTGGGGCTGCCAGAAAATAAATCCAACAAATGAGGGATCACGAATCCAAAATCTGTGTGTGGTTTACAATTCACACTGGCTCCTATGGACCTCCCCTACATTCTGTGAGACTGGTGAGGACCTGATCCCCTCACACTTTCATATTCCCTTTGAATGACCTAAGAAGACAGGTACCTTTTTAACTGTAATTATGAACACTCCTACATGTCTTTCGCAAAGGAGAGGCTGCCCAGAGCTCTTGCAGTGTGTTTCTCTTACACTTTTTTTCTGTTTACAGTCATGTCTAGCTCATGTTCTCTGAGTTTATCTGGACATGCAAGGGCTGAGAGATGCAATCATATATCCTCAAGCTTCAAAGGCCCCACATGCCTTTTGTCACAGGTTGCTGCTCATCTGGTAGGACAGAGCTGCATCTCCTTTTACCGTGGTTGATGTCACCTCCTTTCCCTGGATGTGCTATCCTACCCTTGCTGTCGTTACAAAACCCCAGGGTTCATTCACACTCTCTATGCAGAAAATGAGAGGAAATGGCAGGAACATTAGGGTCACCTCCTGGGCCAGGAGTGTGCTCTGACTTTTCTGTCACCACTTACTGCCCCAGGAGAGCAGTGGAGCGATGTGCCACATGGTCAGAGCACTGAGCATGGTCCTCTGCAGCAATGGTTACAGCAGAAAGGGTGATAACCTGTAAGTCAGTAAAGTTTGCTGTAAAATGACATTACCATCCCTTTGACAAGGAAAAGGCTTTTGCTTAAGTAATGACATCAATCTTAAATATATCTGACAATAATACTTGCCATCAGTTGAGCTTAAAGAGCTTTCTGCGGGATCAGCGGTCTGATGTGAAGTGGCTTTCCCAGCTCAGCAGCAGAACCAGGAGCGGAATTGAAGTCCTCTGAATTACAGCACATCTTTCCTTGGACAGTACTAGTGTGTCCCTTTCTAAAGTGTCACACTCCTTCACTCTGATCTATGTGTGATCATATCCCTAAAACAAAGAAAAACCAGGTGACAAATGTTTGTGGGAAGAGCCTGTTCAAATGCTGCCAGCACATCCTGGCATGGTTGATTACCATATGTATACTGCTTGTTAGACAGAAAAGACGGACTTTCTTGCAGTTGAGGTATGTGACACAGATAAAGTCAGATTAAAATTGCACGTCTGCTACCAGCCTCCCTTCTGATGCTGGGCATGGCTGTTAATTTATCAGACCTACTAACCGTACAACATCTTGCAACCCTGGTGAGAAGAGCTATTTAAAACAGCAGATACAAACAAATGCAGATTACAAATAAATTTTGCTTATATGGAACAATGCAATCATTTCAGAAGTGCAAATATCAGAACTTTCTCTTTTCTTTTGCTGGCCAAACAATTTTATATTTTCTAAATTTACTGTCTGAAATCAAACTTCAAACGTAGACAAAGGTTTTGTTGGACTGAGGGAGAAGATGGTGTTTAAATCTATGGGAAGAAAAGGGACAATTTTGCCTACTGTACAAAAACTAGACAGATATCTTCAGTTTCCTTTTGCAATCTGAAATGTGGCAGCTCTAAACACGCTCAGCAGCAAGCACAGACATGGACAAACTCAGGGAAAAGCTGCTTCAGCTACACTGTTTAAAGATACAGCAAGTTCATAAAGGATGCCAATCTGAAATACCCCATAACTTCACAGCTTGAGTTCACTGAACCACATGTTTACAGGAGGCTGTAGACATCACATTAATTTTTTTTAGCTGTGACAAACTGGCTGTTTTTTCTGGCAGGGAAGACAAAAGGAGGAACAGAGTTGCAGGGGATTAGAACTAATTGGGGACATAATGAAGCTTCCTTTCTGTTAGCTTCCTTTATGTCTGGTGGGATTAAATGTGAGGAACCCTTTCACACGGGTAAGACCAGACTGTGCACTCAGTGCGTACCCCGCAGGGCCATGCAGCAGAGAGCCACAGCACACCCTGTCCCTGGCCTCATTGACACCCAGTGTTGTGAGAGACCATCCCAATATGTGTGTCGTGGCGCGGAACTGCTCTGTGCTGCCTTCGAATCCAGAAAGTGGTCACATCATGAGCTTTAAATATTTATGTAGCTGGTGGTAGCTTGCCACCAATGCCTGTGTCCGAAGAGCCATACATCCTTCTATACAGTGCAATGTTTTTAAGCATGGGTGGGAGTATTTTTGCGAATCTGGCATTGCGTACATGTGTTTCTCTACTAGTGTGGATGTTTCCGTACACCTGCATTTGATGGAGGAGTGCTTCTGGACCTCTGTGAAGAGGAGAATAATTTACAAGTGTTATGGGACACGTGCAAAATAAGGGCTGTGGGATGTCTGCTCATCTTTTTGTAAAAGTGTTCCTTTGACTTTTTCTTTGTGGAAAGGAGGGAGTCAGGTACTTGTCAATACTTCTGTCTGTTTCTGCATACCCCTCTCACTGATAATGAGGGGCCTTCAATAAGTTACAATAAGCTCTTTTATACTCATTCTTCAGTTTTATATTCCCCTGATTTTTCCAGGTGTTCTTCAGAAACTTGCATTAGGGGTCTTATAATATTTAGAGCTGTCAGGATTCCTATACCCTTTCCTCTCTAAGGCCAGGCAATTGCATCTCAAGCATGGAAGTAAGGTGGGAAGGTCACTGTTTACGTCCATGTTCTCTGGCAATAATTTTCTTCTCTTTGTCCTCTTTATTCTCCCCTCCCTTACACTGTTCCTTCTACCCTGGAACATCTTCACACTATCAAATACACTATCAAATACAGATTCAAGGTGTTCTGTAGGTCTCAAATTCAGCAGAACCTTAGAAATCATGTTTCAGAAAGGATATTTGCTGTAAACACATCTTACTGGAGTTGTAACTTAGAGCTTGTTAATAGATTCACATTGCCTATATCTAGGTTCACATTATCTATAGGTTAAGGATCCAAGCCACTTCCTTGTGATCAGATCTTGTTCATTCACAAAGTAAAGCTGGGTATGCACACTGGATAGCAGATCTGATGTCCTTCAACAAAATTGCAATCTGGACTGGTGGAAAACCAGGATCCTGACGCACTTAACAATACACCCCAAGAGGTAGGTCCGGACACAGAAACAGAAAATATACCTCAAATATTAACAACACAGCTGATGATAGTTTTTCCATGTTTTGCCATAAAGCCCATAACTGCCTAGAAAAAAAAAATGCTTGTAACTGGAGCTAGGTCTTCCAATAAGCACAAACCAGCTAGCTACCTGCTTAGCACAGTAGACTGCAGGGAGGGGTGAGAGGGACCAAAGGGAAAAGCAGCCAAGTCCCCACTGATCTCACCATGTCAAAGCGGTAGACAGGTATGTGGCCCTTGCAGGGAGTAATGGTGGTCACCCTCAGCAGCCTCATCTGCTCTTTCAGCTCCTCTTCTCTCCTTGTGGACAACCAGAGAAACACCAAGGCTGCTCAGCACGTCTTTGCCCTATGCTGGCTCTCCTGACCTCCCTCTCCTTTCCCTGCTGCAGGAGTGGTTGGAAACTGGATGTTCCTCCAGGACTTGCTACAAAGCCCTGAACCCATGTGAAACAGTCCTCCAGATCTTTACCTGAACACCTAAATCTTTACCTGAACACCAAATTCAGGCTAATTCCAGAAGAGGCTGTGGGTAAAGGGAATGATTAATCATTTGGACAATGAAATATGGAAACAAGGTAAAATCTAGCTTCCAGCTGTTAATTCCCTGAAAATGAAACTGTAGTCATTCTGGAACTGTGAACTCTGAGTCCTACGGGAAGAATGAAGCTATGCAGATCTAAGAGAAACTAAGATCAAAATATTACACTACAGAGTGAGAAAGCAGAAAATGAAGGTGACCTCCAAGTCCTGATGAAGAAATTGTACAATCAGATGGCATTTTCCCTCTCTTCATCAACTATTCAAAACTGTTTACCAAATATATGTATTTTCTCTGATAAAACCATGGTGTGAATTTAGCTTGTGAGCAGATGGTTGTAAGTACATAAAATTTAAAATCTGAAATTCAAGATGGTGTGAGCAGACAGATAAATCATATGATATGTTTTTCTGATTGGATGAGCAAACCACAACTCTTAAAACCAGACTTCCATTGCAAATAGCAGCATTTTGTGAAATTCACCTTCTGTTAGTATTTTTTAATAGTTGTCTAAAATTAGCTGTTCCTAGGAACATCCCAGCCAGCAAACTCATTAACTAAAATAACTGCAGCAAACAAACACAGAGTGGGGGCTAACCTAGTCACTGAGAGCTTGTTTTAAAAATTCCAGTAAATATTAGTAGAGCATTTAAAAGCACAGTTCACCCAGTTCTATCAAAAGTTCATATGTGTTACAATTGTGCAGGGAAAATAAAACAAATAAAAAACCCCACACACAAGTCTTCTCAATGTAAGAAAACAGACCTGAGAAAAGCATAACCTCGTGAATAATACTGCTAAGTTAAGCAATGGAATGTACATTCTTCTCACACAAAACCATGCTCACAAAAAGTTCTTCAACTTTGTGCACATAACATTGACAATTTTGAGAGAGCTAACTGGGTTACTACCTTGAACTTCAGACACTTGCCTGTCACTTTGCACCAAATGTTATCTGACTGGAGAAATGAGACCAAACCCAAATTTCTTCTATTCTGTGCCCCCTTCTCTCCTCTGCAAGCCCTGTACTACTTTGCCATTCTTTTACAGAGGCTCATGAAGCCCTTCTCCATTAAAACGTGACAATGTCGTTTATGTTTTTTATCATGGCTCTCTTTCTGTAAAGATCGTCATCTCAGTCTTTCCCTGAGAAATAATCCAGGAAGGGAAGTATGTAAAAGTCCCTGGAAAAATAGTGACAGTAACTGGAAGAGTATCATCGGTCAGTCATGTTCCTGGGTTAAAACTACAAGTCCCGATTCTTCCCCTAGGCCCGTCTCCCACCGAAACCAGTGAGCAGCCAGCACCAGTGGGTCTGTTGCTTGCTATGGGAAAGTGATTGTTTTACAATTCAAATATTCATTGGATGAACAGAGACCTGATGCACCCATGAAAGCAGAAGCACACTGAACAGATTTTAGTATTAGTTTGTTTAGAAACCAAATATAAACACGCTAATACAGCATAACTGTATAAGCATATTTGTACCTAATGGCCCATAAAAATAGTATGACTCGTGCTAGTCACAGAACATAAGCCTTCTGTTAACAGTGCAGGACCCCTGTCCTGGCCTCTTGGACTTGTTATCAGCTTGTTGTGTGATCCTGAGCATGGTACCAGATTTTCCCTGTTACCATGTCAGTTTAAATGTGGGATAACAGCAAAGGCCTCAAAGGTATGGGTGTGGATTGAAAACAGAGGACCCAGGACTGCAAACACTCACTTACGGGCAATTACTGATCATTGAAGCAGCACAACCTCAAGAGCGTGAAGAGACTACTTTACTGAAGGAAAAGAAAGAGGGACAAAAAAAATAAAATCCCAGCCAAACAATAGAAGGCATTTGCTTCACCCTGGGAATGTAGCACCCCCCCTCTCATCTTTGGGCAGGAAGTAGTCAATAGCTGGAAGCCAAGAGTTAGGCACTATCTAGAAATGTAAACATTTTACAAGAGGATGAGATCTCAGATGTGGTCATGAGGATCCCTTGTAAGAGAACCTGATAATTTTTATCTTATCTATAAAGATCATCAAGGACTATAGTAATCAGCACTAACTGCAAGGCATGAGCTCCCTGGCACTATGCACTCGTACTTAATTTAGGATTGATTGTTAAGCACCATGTTGAATATGCAGTGATAACTGTTGCTTAGAAGGAACAAACCATTAAAATAATACGTATTGTTAATTTAACATCCATCTAGTAGAGTTCTGTTTTAAAGTTTAAACTGGCTTGATTGATCAGTCTTCTAAATACTCCCATTACAGCAATTTCCAGTTCCCTCATATATATATAGACACATATGTATATATACATATATGGGTACTCAGTTGCAACATGTTAATGTCAAGAATAGAAGTATTAAACACAGCTTAAGGAAATATAAGCGTGAATGATAATAATTCCAAATTATTGCAGTTCTGAGATTGAACTGGGAATATGAAAGCATGGCCTTTATTTGAGACAAATTTTTTGAACAGGAGATGGACAGCGTAAGAATCTAGTAATCAGCAATTCTTTCTGTGGCTTAACAAAACAGGACAGGATATAGAAAAATACTGTCTACTTACATTTAAACATTCCAGGTTATGTCAAGGTAGACTGAGTGTTAGCCACATTGCTACTGAGTATCTTTATTCAGCAGCCTCAATAAACAATAATAACTTTATATTAAAAGCAGCCAATTTGTCTGACTTCTCTTCCACAACAAGCCCAACACTCTAGACAGCACAGGATTTAATTAGTGTAACAATGGTAAGAATAGAGCAAAGCATGGTAATTTTAGTTTGCCAGATTCATTGAAAAGTATTTCATTCTTGGTCACATGGTCTCATACCTATAACATTTGTTGGTGTCATGGTTTAGCCACAGCTGGCAACCAAGCACCATACAGCCATTTGCTCAGCTCCCCTCCGCCGGTGGGGTGGGGAGCAACAATCAGAAGAACAAAAGTAAGAAAACTTGTGGGTTGAGATAAGAAAAGTTTAATAATCGAAATATAATAATAACGATGATGATAGTAATAATAAATTAATAATACAAATTGTAATGAAAAGGAAAATTATGAGAGAGAAACAAAACCTGAGGAAAAAAACCCAAGTAATAAAACCAGTCACCACCCACCAACCGATGCCCCATCAAATCCTGAGCGGTAATGGCTACCCCCAGCCAGCCCCCCTCCAGTTTCTGTGCTGAGCATGATGTCATACACCATGGAATAGCTCTTTGGTCAGTTGGGGTCATCTCTCCTGGCTGTGTCCCCTCCTGGCTTCTTGTGCCCCTGGCAGAGCAGGAGAAGCTGAAAAGTCCTTGACTGGTGCAAGCATTGCTCAGCAACAACTAAACCACCAGTGTGTTATCAGCATTCTTCTGGTACTAAATCTGAAAAACAGCACTATGCCAGCTACTAGGAAGAAAATCAAACCTATCCCAGCTGAAACCAGGACAGCTGGCATACCTATAATGCTCTTTAGAAATCAGATATGCTGGAATTAAAGCTTGGAACCCAGAACAAATGGTGCTGACTGTCTTACATCCACACTATTGGGACCATAATACTTCCTGCTTGCTTTCAGATATCTGAGACAGGAGATGGGATTTTTGGATCTCAGTTCACCAGACTACTACTGTTGCTATGAGGGTCAAGGCAGGTGATTTATTGGTGAAGAAACCTCCAGCTTCTCAGTTGTCACGATCCACTATTGGGTTGAACAATTTGGCAGAGGTTAAACCCCCTTGCTTTCCAACCGACCTCAGATAATTCTGGGAGGTTGGGGGCGGCTGGGCTTAACTTCTGATTAACTCCAATATTCTATCGTGACTAGGTTCCTTTTACATTCTCGGAAACAGAATTAAGACTCTAAACGGAGTCAAGTGCCAAGTCACTTTATTCGGCCAACAATAAATGCGCGAGAGAAAAGCAGAGAAAGAGAGGAAAAGTGAGAAAGGGAAAAAGAGGGGGAGAAACAAATGGCACGGGAGTGTTGTGATAGCTACCACCGCGGGTCTATGTGCTGCCCGTGCGGCCTGAGCAATCCATGCGGTCCGTGCGGCTGGTGCGGTCTGATGTGCCTGATGTATCTTCAAACCTACTGGAGGGTAGATGTTCCTGGGCGCTCCCTCGTGGTCTCTGCCGGTTCCCCTTTTATAGGGTTGTCTTCTTGCATAGTCGATGACTCTTTTGCATACCCACGCCTCCCACTCGGCAGTGGGGCGCATGCCCAGTACCGTCATTAAGAGTATGCTCAAAAGTTCTAGGGGGTCTGAGCCCCCTCCCCATTGTCAGTTAACTCTGGCCCGGGCACATGCGCAGAGGATGTGTATTCCAAGATAACAGGCCACACATTCCTGTGGGGTGGGACCCAATGGGCTGAAACTGCCCCACTCAGTTGCTGTGGTGATTAGGCTTTGGTGGTTAAGCTTGCCTGCCACCAATGTTGAGACAAGTTTCTAGTCCCTTACATCAGTTGAGAAGATGAATTTACTAGAGATGAGATTATAGGACGTTTACCATTTTCTTCTTCTCTCCTTCCACTATAGCCATTTGATATGAGATGTACGCTATGTTGCATGCACTCAGTTGATGCCTTCCTTAGCACCCATGGATAGGAGTCCTAAGAATTAGTCTTCCATATTGTGGGTACCTTTAGATTCATGGAAGATGGGATGGTGTGGCAAAACATCAAATCCCTTGTAAAGCTAGAGACTATCTAGGGTCATATGCTACCCATACTGATGGGTACATTGTGGCTGAGGTAAAGTATTCTGCCCTGAAGTGAATCAGTGCAGAGTAGCACCCAGGTTTCATTCCATATAATATATGGCCCATCCAAAACATTCAGATCTGTGAACTGATCTCCATCCATGCTTTAAAACTGAAGCATGAAATCATAAGTAAAATCAGAACATATCAGACACCTGTGTATGTGTTTTACAGGCTGTATGTATGCTTGGTGACTCTCCAGCATATATTGTAGGTCCAAACTTTAGCCTAACTGGCATAAATGTTTCTTCCTTCAGCACAGGAAGTCTGATAATGAAAAGCCTGCAGAAAAAATTAGACAACTGTGAACTGGGTAAGTGGAGTTTCCGTCTGTGAGTATTTGAGATAAGGAATGCAATAGGAAAATTTGTCTGAAGGTATTGAGTAGACTCCTGCAGTTTATGCCTAATCATATATTTAGAAACATTTGCAAACAAGATCAGCAATTACACAGCTAAATGAAACCAGCTCATGTGTCTGGTTATGGCATAGGGGTTATAAGTAAAGAAAAACAAGCTAAGATTTTTAGATTCATCTGAAGTGCAGTAAGAAAGAGGATTTAAGAGAAGCATGCTATGATCATATCACCAAAACAGCAAGATCATCCAAATTGTTGTTTGTTGTATAAGTTTTACATTAGCCACACAGACGTTTTGTTAAATAAACTTTAACCTTGTCAGGTGCACAATAGTCTGATTTTCTTGGAAGCTGAAATGGTCGAACCAAAATTCATAGCTGAAGCAAACAGCTCTTGTTTTTCAGAATCCAGGAGATGATCTTTTAATGCAGTAGTCATCAGCCCCAGCAGATGACTGTAGCAGACTGACAAGTGTAGATCATTTATATAAGAATACTGGAAATTATGTAAAAGTTGTTTGGGAAAAAAAAAAAAAAAGAAAAGAAAAAAAAGGAAAAGTAGAAGCTTCTCCCAGCTGTAAGCACCTCTAGGTCAGCTTTACCAGACCACATGCACCTCTGCTTTGACTATCTACATCTATTTGTTCACTGAAAAATTTCATTAAACTTAAATTGAAAATATTTACTCCAATGGGAAAGGGATTTGTTTTTTCAAGATGCAAAACCTATTCCAAATAAAGATTTGACCTGTCCCTCCCTGTTGAGCTTCTCTTCTAGTAGAATGTTCATTTGTGTTATCAAAAAAAAAAAAAAAAAAAAAAAAAAAAACCCCCCCAGCCACATTTTTTTCTGTGGACTAATGTTCACCTGTGCGAAATAGAGCATTTTTTCTCTTCCTGCACTGGAGAATGACCAAGGGCTGATTGACATACCTAGCAGAATGTCAGCCTTTCAGACATTCTTCTACTCCTCAGAGCCCCTGCCCTGGAGGCACTTGGCTGTCTTGTTTATTTGATTGTGGTCAGATAGGGAAACTGAGCTTTGATAGACAGCTGTTCTCTTGCTAGATACTAATAGATTTGATCTGGCCTGTTTGCCTGTGTTTTTTTATTATTGTTATTATAATTATGTATCCTATCAAATTTTATTTTCTTTTATTTTATTTTAAAAGTAAATTATAAGTTATAAAATATTATTAAGTGCTCAGAAAATTCTGGTACTCGTGAGAAAGGAAAGAGCACTTCAATATTTCAATGAATTTCAGAAATTAAAAGGGTGAAAATTTGGAATTCAGTTGAGGGATACACAATTGTCAGTGATGTCAGTAGGCTGAACTTGATGTCAGATATAAAGACAATATCTGATTGTTAAAAATTTTTAGCACTGTGTTAGGATCTGAGCTTCCACGGTTGGGGGTGGTTTTTTGGTTTTTTTGGGGGGGGATTTTTAGCACAGGAATTGCTCTAAGTTCAGTGGCATTGAGGATGTTTATCTTGATCTGAAGATGGCTTCCACCGTTATCTGTGTTTCTCCATGCCTTGCTGTGAGTTGAGAACCTTGTGTGAGTCTTGGTGGTGTTTGCATGGAAAGGGGTAGAAATGTGGATGCTGCTCTCTTTTACTCCAGTTCTAAAAAAGGTAGCTTAGTAGAAGCTACTGGAGACTTCAGTAGAGACTTAATACAAGCAATGGCATCTTTAGTTTCTTTGTACCAAGAATCAATCTTGTGTTTTTTACAGTAAAGGATTTTTTCTGTGGATAGCATGAAATTTTCAATACAGTAATGAAAAGCTAATTCTGCAAATTCAGTAAGTTAGATTTCTGCCCAACTGCCTGGGACCTTGATTTCCACTGTGAATGCTGCTGTGCATCAGCACAGAGATTTATCAGCTCAGAACTGCTTTTTTTTTTTTTTTTTTTTTTTTTTTTTTTGTAAAATAACTTACAGCACCAGAAAGGGAATGTGCATAGTCTGAAGTGACATTACAATCAAGTACCATTATTTTCAAAATAGGGGTCTAATTCTCCTCTTAGGTTTGAATAAATCAGTTGTAACCTTTCTGAAAAGTTGAGAGCACAACAGGTGTGAGAGTGTAAGAAGGGCACAGAACAATCCTTATGCCAGGATGATACTTTATCCTCTACAGACCTACTCTTGATGCCTTTGCATGCCAGCTGTTGAACTTGCTAAACAAGGCAAAAGTCCTTTTTAAATCCTGTTTGATTTTTCACTGCCAGTACCAACATAAGCAGAGCAAAAATGTTTTTGTGTTTCCTTGCTGGCTATCAGCAATATTATAGCGCCTTTCCCTTGGGTTTCCAAAGGCAAGTTGAATGTGCATTAAAGGGTGGTCCTAAGAAAGAAGTGATACTTGAATGCACCCTCTCAAGATTAGCCCTATAGATTTGACCTTCCTTTCTTACATTTGCCACCCTCCTGGACAAATGATAAAAATTCAGCCACAGTAAATGCATAATAAATTGAAGGAAGGAGTCCAGGTTTCACCCTCTTCCTCCTCCTCGCAGCTCTTTTAGAGTCTTTTTCCTGCCCACATGACTTTTGGGGGGCAGAGCAGCAAAAGCCCATTTATTTCTCATGGGCAAGGAATATTATTTACACTCTGTCTCAGGGGAGTTGTTCAAGCCACTGCATAAGCCATAGCGTGCATAGATGAATCCTGAATTGCCCATCACTCTCAAATACTATGAGGATGATCTATAAAAGTGCAAATAAATCAAAGGATCGAAATTCCCCAGGGCTCCATACTCTGTGGGCCAGTCCTTGTACTACAACAAAATTCCTGTGTCAAATATATCCGTCTCTGAGGCACAGTTGAAACTTTAAAGCATTAACATTCTACTGGAATATGGATATGAGGAGACAGACATGAGTACAGACAGATAACCCTCTGGAATAAGGAGATTTTTTTTTTTCCCCTGAAAAAAAATGGTGCAGAGATAATATATTAAGGAGGGGAAAGTCGGGTCATTTCTTCAGAAAACATTTCTCTTCTTTTGTGTGCTGAAATGTATTTATTTACACAAAAAGATCATCCTTTAATGGGACTGAGAAAAGCCTCTTGGCACACTGAGACCGATCTCTTTTTTATTAATTTTACAGCAAAAGGTCAAAACTATATCTATTAAGTATATTTATACAGGAAAGTGCTAGACACACTTGGTTACATAATGAGATTGACATCCGTGTCTTGTAAGATAATGATCTTGAGACACAGTCCCAGTGTAGCTCTGATCAAGTTAATAGAATTGACTTTGGACCCTTTTGTTTCCCCTCAGCTCTTAACCCAAAATGAATTGTGTTACTCTTTCAAGAAAATCATCTTAATGTTGGATGCTTTATTCAAGATTATGGGCTATGGTGTCTGTTTTCTTTTGTCTGGCAACAGGGATTGCTTAGTCTTGTTCTTTGCTAAAACCCAGTTTCAAAATCTGCATGGTTTCTTTGTAGAAGGCAGTTTTTTCTGAGACTTGAGAAGATTCCAGGCAAGAAAAACAGTGTAAAGAGGAAGAAACCAGAGATCTTTCTTCAAGGTCTGAAATCAAACAAAAAAAAATTCCAAAGGAAGGCTTGCTCGCCTGAAGGGTTCCTTGTACTATCTAACCTCACTATTTGGCATGATAGACGATAACATTTCTATCTACAACCATGTGTAAACTCAGAGTTATCTGTACTATTATCTGATGCACAAGTAAAACTCCATCTATTACTCTGAAGTCCATCGAAACTGGTACCCCACACCACAGTTTTACAAATGGCATCAACCCTTGTTTAAACTCTTTGCCATGAGTCAGTTTTTTGGGGTTTGTGCCTACCTCCCATCAGCAGCAGGCATTTTGCACCAGACTGTTGGAGGCAGTCAAATGATTTGTAACTTCACCACCCCTAGGTCACCTGAGTTGATGTGTGACTTTTGGGGCCATTGAATGCAGTGCATTTTTTATATTTATCACAATTACATAAACACCTGTGCTTAACAAACTCTAATAATGGAAATTCAGTCCTTAACCAGCTTCAAAATGTTGTCTTTGTGTTATGCACAGAAAAAAATCACAAGCAAAAAAACACAACAGTGTTTCTTTGTTTAAAGATACAATTTCCCTTTTAGGTTGAAGCTTTGTGAGTTTCTATACTTTAGTTAAAGAACTAATCTGAATTTAGGAAGAATGGATTAGAGCTTTCATCTCATCTAAATTTATTCATATAAGAGTTGTAAGTTTATCCTTATCTTATTTAGTCAGAAATCTAAGCTTCCTCTGTAGACAAAGGAGGAAGTACAGCATCTTCACAGAGTGATATATCTCATGCTAAATTCAGATAGGATGAATTAATGATGAGGTGCTGATTTCTCTCTGCTTAATGAATGTAGAGGGAGTCTCTCTGGTTACTTAAGATGAGGCAAAAAAAGTTTTAGAAGGCCAAAGTTAAATGCCATGAGCACCAATCCAAGATAAAGAGCTTAACAAGGAGGCGTAAGATACTTAAACACCATAAGATTTAAAGGTTCCAACAGGCAAAGTTTCTTGAGGATTTGTGTTTCTAAATCCCCAATCCCTTTGACAGTCCCACTACACATATTCAGCTGGACATCCAAATCTATATGTATAGATGTTGAAGTTCATTTCTAAGAATTTAAGAGCTCACTTTCACTAGGAGTTAAGTACATAACCCTTGTGTGACCTCCACAGGCTTTGCTTTCTAGGTATTGTGAATACTTCAGAGAAAGAAACACACTCACTCAAGTGCCAGATTTTTGGATGCCAGTTCCTAACTGTGGCCTCGTGGGATGACCTACCCAATGCCACAGAACCGCAGCTGGGACATGGGGCTTGGCTTAATGAGGTCTTGTGTAGATGCAACTGTGCTCTGGATTTACCCAGAGATGAAGGTTCCTGGAAGATGTCTGAGCATTACTGTACTATGAAGAGTTCCATGTTTGGTTTAGTTGCCAAAGGACACAAACAATGCAGAGAATCTGAGATTTCACATCTAAGTCATTGACTTGCGAGTAAAAAGAAAGATGCTGAAAGGCTGTTTTCATAAAACAAAGCAAGCAAGCTCGACATTTTCTGCTAGTAATTGAAAAATTGTCTCAGCAATAAAAGACACAGAACAGGGAGCAATGGCATGTAAATAACCAATCAACTTGTGATCCAGTATATCTTTGTCCATCAATGATACCTGGATTGTTAAATCTCTGTCACAGGTGTTTTCCGTTCCTTTACAGCACTGCACTGTATTTTGCCTTCTATATCTTGCGCTGAATACACATGCTTTGCTAATTCTTTCTTTTCCTTCTGGTAAAGTGATGATGTTTACTGGATTTCATAATAATATAGAAATAAAAAATAAAACAGCAGTAATACCACATAAGTGGGAAGGATTTCACAGTACCAGGCGATTCATCTGGATCTGTAAATACCGGTTATAAATACTCTAGTATGAAATGAGATGTATGACCAATACTGCAATGCTATTTGTAATAATAAATAATAGATGGGTAGATAGATAGATAGATAGATAGATAGATAGATAGATAGATAAAGACCTGATCCCAATCACTGCTAAGATGCACTGATCAGGTGCTGAGAGACATACTGAGATACTTAAGATTTCCATTCATTTAGCCTGCAAATAATTGAATATTCATGACACAAAGTGTTATTACCTGCATGTAGGGCTAACTCCAGCTGGCCTGAGAAAATTCAACTCATATTAGATATCTGATGGCATGATTTTCCAACATTGCTAACAATCTTCATTGTGGTTCATAAATTTATAAATGGATCTTGGAGTCATTCACCTCTTCAATTAAGACTTCTGGTCAAATTTCCTGAAGACAACAATATTATGTCACCTCTGTTAACTTCATAATGATCTTCTAGCATAAGAGCAGAGCTTCTCTGGGCTTCCACTACTGTCAGTGGAGGGAAGGAGATATTAACAGTGTCATACAGACCATTCCAGAAGTAATCCCATTTTATGACACTTCTGTCTCTTTAAAATCACTTTCAAGATTAATAGAAATTATAATACTACTAATTTATGTGGTTTAGTCAGGAAACTAAGGCTAGACAAAAGGATGCAGGACTCAGAGTGTGGCAAACTTTCTTCCCACTGAAATTAGAAAGTGGCATGCACCACCTCCTAGCATAGTTGTTAAGAGATATATTTTATCCTGTTAAAGGACAAATACAGAGAATCAATAAAATTTTTGAACTCTTAGAATTCCCTTTAACCTTTTATTTTTAAACGAAGTACTTACATATTTTAAAATGATAGTTTGTTTGGAAACACAAATGTTGAATTTTTTCACTGAAAATTTTGAACTTTTGAAAAAATTGGAAAGCTTATTTTTAATTAAACCGTGTTATCTTCTGTGAAAGAGTTTATTTTTTTCATGTGAACTTCTTGTACAAAGAAAAAAATGACAGAAAATTCACAAGCAATATTTCTTTGTCTCTTTTCAAGTTTTGCCTTGTGTTTGCAATCAATGATCTGACATCCAAAATGACTGTTATTTTTCCTTCAAATGATTCTCTTGTTTAACTGTAACCTGCTATGCACACACTGCTAAATCTCTTCAGATCCCTGATCTTACCCTGAGTCTGCATTGCTTTCTTTATTTCTCCCACCTTGTGGCTTTAAACTTATCTTTAAAGCCTGTTCTCTATCATTTGTTCTAAAAACTAACCTCTGTAACTGTTTGCACACTTGTTTTCCAGATCCTGCTGCCAACAAATTATTCCCCAGTGATTTAAGCTTGAATTTCACCCATTACTGTTTAGCTCACAGGACACATTTCTTGAACTCAGAAGACTTCTAACTTCACTTTGTTTTTCTCCCCTCACAAAAACTCAAAACAAAATAGTAATTTTTACCCCAAAGCAACCAACAGACCATAGGGAAGTTTGAAATATGATAAGCAGTTTCTAAATAAACAATTAGATAAAATAACTCACTGTGTTATTTGGTCATAGTACATAAAAGGTTGTGATACTTAATAAAAGACAGGTCTAGCCCAAAAGATCAAGCTTACTATAAAAGCAGCACCATGTTAATTATGCGGCATTTGATACTAATATGAAACTTTCCTAAAGTGTTTCTCTATATGAAATGGCAAATTCTATACACATCCCACTTTTCTACTGATATGGCCTATTTCCACTATAAGAAAGGTGGTTGGTGAAACTCTAGAATAAAAATCTCATTTATTCCTGCCTGAGTAATCAAAAAACTGTGAACTCACAAAATTTCTACCCCTGTCTGAAATGAGAATGCTGAAAAGCTTTTTCTGGCTGCTGCCCAGTCCTTTAAGATCCTAGTTCCCAAAAGTTCATGGCTATGTTGGCGATGGGTTAATTTGGTCAAACCAGCTGTTAGAATCACAGCTGGCTTTTCTGTTGTTCGCCCCAGCAGTTCTTCAGGGCACTACTTCTCCTTCCTCTCCCCCACAGTCTTACTGCCCCCTGATGAATTTGGTAGGTAAGCAGGTATGCCCAGTGCTTCTAGTGCAGGAGGAGGCTCACCAGTACCTGATACAGTCTTACCTCACTGCAAAATTCTTCCTCTTTTTCTTCTGTCTCCAACATTGAAGTTAGTTGCACTGAGACAGGAAAGAGGCAGAAAGCGCAGTTTGAACTGGATGCCCACTTCTGTTTATCTCCTTCTCTTATTTCTGCGCTGTTATTAAATCATCCAGAAGTTTTGGTTTGATTTTTTTTTTTTTTTTTAATTAACAGTATCTTATTGACTATTACTGCACGTTAGATGAGACAAACTTAGGACAGAAATAAAGCACAGTGCAGAAATAGTTAATATTATGTCAGGGATCTATGTGTAAAAAATCAATTTTAGTTATTCACAACCTTTTTCCTTCTTTCCTCACTCAATTACCTTATTGACCAGTAAATTCATGCACTTATTTATAAAATAAAAAATACACATAGCCTCCCTGTCTGTTTCATAAAGGAAACAAAAAGTAGTCTTATTTAATCCTGATGTGGGTGGAATTCTACCAAGGGAAAATTTGGCTCACATGTTCTTGCTGAAAGTCATTGAATGAAAACAGATTTTACTTTTGCTTATTTATTCATTTAATTTCATTTTATTTTTCAAATATATGTTTACACATAATCTCAGCAGATGCAGAAGTCTGCCATGACCATTAAAATTCAAGTAAATGATTATTTCATACATGCTCAATAATTATTATTAATAATAGTACTTAACATGGATACGTAATTCTATCTCCTCATTTCTTATGAGAAACAGGGATGGGGAAAGCATATATTTAACTAAAGTACTTGAAAATTAAATAAATAGGTAAAGAAAACATTTTTTAAAAGTTGATCCTACAAAATAGAAGTGGGTAGGTTTCATAACTGCTAAACACATTACCTGCTATTGAATTCCACTGCGGAGAGTGGATTAACAGCTGTTGTCAGAAATTGTTGGTGTAATGGAATTATTTATGGTGTCATCTGTTTAATTCTTGTGGGAAATGTTCACACAGTCTGTCAATGAAGTGCATGAATGCAGCTAAAGCATGGTTTATTGACTATTCCGGATTATTTCATTTTATGTATGGTAAAACAGGCAAATTTGAAAGTGTTAACCTTAGCTGACTTCTCTGAGTTTATCTAGTCAGTGTTAAGGCTGATTTGAAACATGGTTCTCCCTTGTTCTACCTCTGACCAGACTTCATTCCTACGTTTAACAAACACAATAAAACATTTTTGTTACAAAGAATGCTACCTTGTAAATATTGATGGAGATTAATTCTAGCCCACTCATTCTCATCTGGTGCTTCAGAAAACATTTTGGATAAAACTGTATGTCTGTGTGTGTTCTTATTTTTAATTTCTCTGCACTTCTGCCATTGTCTCTCTTGGCTGGGGCTAGGAGCAGAATTGCAGAAATGCCACCAGAAAGGCTGTGCTACTGGGGAATAGACAAGGCATGTTGTTTCAGATTTAATTAGAAAAGTTTTGTACAGATTTGCTCTGTAGGCCACATTTCAACATTAAAGTTGAGGGCAGCTGATGCCATCTGCTCCATTTAATGCAAATTCAGTGCAGCCTTGGCAACTTACCAATACCATCCTCAAAGTATTCGGGCAAAGTATGACCACCCCTGCTGTACTGAGTGCCCTGTTTTCTCTCCCCCCTTTTGTATGTCACCCCTTTTGAAAACCAAAAGTAGCCCTTTCTGCTTATGTCTCAGTACCTAAGCAGAGGTGGATTTTTTGTGCTTCTGTGACTGGGCATGTATGGCTTCAAGAAAAAAGCCAGTTTCTATCAATCAAACAACACCACTCA
The DNA here is from genome assembly GCF_000687185.1 of Egretta garzetta. NCBI lineage: Eukaryota > Metazoa > Chordata > Aves > Pelecaniformes > Ardeidae > Egretta > Egretta garzetta. The sequence goes on along the minus strand of NW_009270001.1, from coordinate 4,975,467 downwards.
TCATTAGTCTTTTGGGACACATGCTGCAAACCCTTAGGACCAGCTTTTCAAAGAAGGAGAATATTGTTTCTGATGTGAAGCTGATGGATGTTTCATGTACTGCATGTGACAATGACACAGGAATTTCCAAGAGCAGAGGATCCTCCCAAACCTGTCTTAACTGCTTTATGTGATCCGAGCTTTAAAGAACATCTATGCCTCACTTCTTAATGGGTGTCAATACTGAAAAATACAAAGAGATGCCCAGGAGAAAAAATTGTTGTTAGAAAGTTGTTATTTGTCATGCTATCTGTCCAATTCACAAGGGAACTGCCAGACATTAGGGGTCTAGCTTTCTTTTGTCTCAGCAAAGCCCTACATGCAGCTACAGAAGAATGAAAATTAACAATGAAATAAAAAAGGATAATTAATCATTATTATCTTTTTCTATTTTTAAGCACTAGCTAACTTTATGAAATGTCATAAATATATGTTTGATCAGAAAAGTGATTTCTGAAGTTCTTTTTAATAAATTAACCTATATCAAAAGAAAATCAACCAAACAAAATCATACTTACACAGAACTAGATTTATCAGCATGTTTAACCTTCTAGTTGCCTTAGTAGGTCAAACTGATTATTCTTATTTAACAGAGGGAGATGGGAAACAAAGGGAGTTCACCTGATTTTCCTAAGATCACCTGAGAAATCTATTACAGACCAAGGGAACATATCCATGTGTTCCATTGCAGAGCTAATGTCAAAGCTACTGACTAGTGTGTGTTGGTCATAGAAATACTATATAAAAAAAAAATAAGACATTTGATGTGCCATAGTTGTAGGTAAATGGAGAGAGAAAAAGGGGAGAGGAAGAGAGAGAACAGAGCACAATAAGCCTGCTACCTGTGACACTTCTTGCAACATGCTGTCACAACTGGAGATCTGCATATTGGTAGAAATCCTCTCTGCAACACTCTGACGGGGCAAAAAGGTGAGTTACAAAGAGGACTAAGCAAAACTCTCTGTTGTGGCAAAAAATAAATAGGGAATAACATCACAAGGGCCAAATTTATCCATTTATTTATTTATTTATCTATTTATTTATTTATTTATTTGCTTCCTTTCTTGTTTGTTTGCTGGGCCTGGATGGACATTTGGAAACCCTACTTTGTCAGGAGGGTAGAAAGCTACTTTGCTCTCTTATCTAGGCAGGTTTCTTACTCTCCATCCTTGAAAGTTTTCATCATTCACCTAGAAAATGCTCTGTATGACCTCATCTAGTGATGAGAACAGTCACCCTATGAGCAGAAGTTTCAATGGGTGACCTCCAGAGGTACCACCCAGCTTACTTTTCTGTAGATTTATAATTCTTTAATAGCTTGTTCTTGTGACCCTGGCCTCCATTGGGAACTCAAAACATTAGGTTGGAAAATTGTTAAACTTAGCAACTTCAAAAGGTTTCATGTAACTAAAGTAGAAGTTTCCATTTTAACTGCCTCTAAGAAATTAGCTTAGGGCTCTATTTCACAGAATCACACAGAATCACAGAATGGCAAGGGTTGGAAGGGACCTCGGGAGATCATCTAGTCCAACCCCCCTGCTAAAGCAGGGTCACCTAGAGCAGGTTTCACAGGACATCATCTAGGTGGGCTTTGAATATCTCCAGAGAAGGAGACTCCACAACCCCCTGGGCAGCCTGTTCCAGTGCTCTGTCACCCTCAAAGTAAAGAAGTTCTTCTGTATATTCAACTGAAACCTGTAATCCATGAACATTAATAGACACTTCTGAGGCCTAATTTGGATGCTTTTGAGACATAATTTAGATTGTCACTTTAAAATAAGATAAATCATGCAATAGAAGAACCCCTTTCTCTTTGACGGAGAGAAATCACAGAATAAGTAGGTCAGATAGAGACCTCTACACCCATTGTACCTACATTTAGTAAGAAGAAAAGGTGTTTTCACTGAATGTGACATCCTTTTTTAGTTATAGGGATGTTTCCTTTTGGCAGAACAAAAGCATTCATTTCTATGTTTTGAGTAATTTAGTTTTAATGTATATCAAAAATCTACTTTACTTGTATGCCATATTTAAATTTTAGTAGATATTGGCTTTGTATATATATAAATGTATAAATATTTTGTAAATATATTGCTTCAACATTATCAATATGGTTTTTTTTCAATTAAAACTGCAAATATTATCACTTACTTAATTTCACATTGAGAAAAAACAAATGGTACTTCAACTGTCCTGAGCTCATGTTTTTCTGTCCTGTGAAACTCATGAAAGTGCCTAATCTTTTTTTTGTTAGATTGATTTTACTTTTGGACCTGGTCATTGCTAGAGATTAATGGTGTATTTGTGTTTGAGTTTGTTTCATAAAATGAATCTTGCCATGGGAAAGATTCTTAACATCATCCCTTTTTTAATGCAGATCAAGTTAACAGCAAGGCTTAGGGCTTGCTTTCCAATTTTCCAAAGTTTAAATATGTGTGTTTATGTTTACATGTAAACATAAGCTGTCTTTTAACCTTGTTTGAGAAGTTCTGGGTGCTTAGAACAATGACTTTCCAAGAGTGTATCAACTTCATTAATTATCCATTTAAAATCATTAGAATCAGTAGAAAAACTTTATTTCCAAATCAGATTTTTAGCTCTCCTGGGTGCCTATGAGTCTATCATTAGAATATTGCACATTTCTCACAATACACTTAAGAGGTAGAGATGTTTTTCTTTTCCCATTTTACAGGAAGACAGCGATAGAGGAAAGAGGAGGCACAGAAATATGTTTTACTGTCTGTCTCCATCTGGCTGCAGAGAGAGTTAGAGCCAGACACCAGGATCCATTCTTAAGTGACTTACCACATCATTTCAGAGTGATGAAATGCTGAAATAGCAACAAGTCACACAGTGAATGGATTAAGAACAGAACGATAGCAACCATCAGTAGGAAAACACTGGTGAATACGTGTAAGTGGACACTTCATGGAATCACATTTTCACAAAGGATCTAGATGACCTTAAACTGGTGACTTTGGAGAACATGTACAAGGCCAGCTGTAATAAGGAAGAGAAAGAAACTCTCAATTTAAACCATAGGTAACAGAGATTTCTCTGACCTGGTAAGCTCTCAGAGAAGTAGATTTCTAAAATCAAGACAGGACCAAAAGGGTCAAGATGAAGAACTGTTGTTCTACCAGCCTTCAGATTGAAGACTGGAAAGAGTATTTGGAGATATCACAGATTTTCATAGATTCCTATGTAGATGTAGGAGAAAATCTTTTGATTGTCTGAATTACACAAAATTCGTATCTAATTAAATAGTGAGCGCTTTAGTATAAGAAAATACAGAGTTTATTAATATAGATCATGCATTAAAAAGGGAGGTCTTTCCAGGAAAACAGTGGTAGTGGTTATAATAAGCAAACATAAAATGAGCTCTTTCTTGTAGGTGCACAAATAGGAGAAAGGGTAGGAATAAGAAGGTGATTTCTCTGTATACATATTAGTCTTAGGTTAATATACTGGTGCTAGTTTTCTTGATTACTCTGAGCTTTGGATGAGGGCCTAATTCAAAATGCTTCTCTTTGGAAAGATTGCTGAAGAAACAAGCATCATTAGGGATGATACACTAGGTAAGGGAGATGGGGAATTTAGTTGATTGTTTCAGCTGTGTGGTTACCTAGAAATATAGCACGTTATGGGGTTGCTCTTTCTGGTTTGATATATTGTGTTTGTCAGTGGTGCCTGCCACACTCAGATAGGCACCTCTCCTTGTTTTGCAAATGTAACTGTCTCAATAAGGATAATTAAATAAAGCCCCTGAGGTCCCATGTACCACAGCTTCCATTTCTTTCTTTCTGTTCTAGCCCAGGAAGCAAGCGGGGGTATCATATCTGCTCACCACCTCTCAGTTTCTGTATGGGAGGGCTGTTGCTGTGTCCATGCAACGCACTATACTCTACTTCCAAGGCTCAAATCCAATATCCTCCAATATTGTGGTCATCTTATGGACTCATTAATTTGTCTAGGATACACAGGGTGAGTGAAAGGCTTTTGCTTTGGTGAAATCTCTGGAAAGCATTTGAACTGCCATTGCACCAACTTCTAATAATTTAATCATTCCTATTTCTGAACACTGAATACATGTTCTTAGAACTGCATATCAGGAGGCACAGTATGAATGAAACTAAAAAAATCAAAGCTTGTAATAACAGGAGATAAAATTTAGTTTCCAGAAAGACTTTTCTAAGCCAACCTTTCATAATTTCTACCCCTGAAACACCAAACAAGGCAATCAAAGATGCACCATGCACATTACTAACTTTTCTGTGTTAATTGCTTGTTTCACCTCAAAAGTCTTAAATAACTACACTGAAAATTTAAAAAAAAAAAAAAAATAAAAGAAAAATAAAATGATGCCCTGATTGGATGTAAGTCACCTGGGATGATCAGTATGGTAAATTTTTAATAAGAAGATGAAGCATTGAGTGATTTACTGCTAATCCCATTGCGTGAGCTGGAGGAGGCTAAAGAACAAAGGTTTACGGTCCCTTTGGAGATTTGTTTCATCTGCACATCAGCCTACAATTAATGGCCATTTAACTGTTGTTCTCCTGCTGGACATTGGTGGATTGATTCAGTAAATAAAAGTGACAGAGCAGTGTCCCATGGCAGTATAATAGAAACTGGCTGCACCTGTTATTTGCGAATCATTGCTTGCCAGGGCAATGACCTTTTCTAGTCTAGCTAAACTAACAGGAGAAATTATGGGGCTGATTACTTAAATTTCATTATAAGAACTTGTATGACAGAATCTCAGTTTCTTGGAATTCACTGCAAACTGCAGTACCATGTCAATATTACCATCTCCTCCCCTTTTCCTAACTAGTCATTAACTGGTGGTAATGACCAGTGGGTTAGTTAACACTCATCAAAGCAAAAAGCAATGATTACCTGCTCTAAGGGCTTGTGGGGAGGAAAAGACTACTGTGTAATGAGCAGTATGTGACATCAAAGTCTTCTCTCTTTTTCTCTTTTCTAGTGAATAAAAGAGGAAGGGGCAATTATGCTGAGAGAAGGGAAAAAAAAACCAAACCACTAAACCAAAACCCAAAAAACTGGTGTAGCTTCTCCAAGCATCTGTGCTCTGCATCCCAATCCAGTTAGAAAACAGCTGCCATCAAATAACTGAGCATTTACAAATATTTAATGACAGATTTGTCCTCTATTTCAGCTGCCAGAGATATTAGGGGAGGGGTGGGAATAGAGAGGGGAGGGGAAGGCAGGGCAGAGTGATTTCATTTCTTTATCCCTGCTGCTGTTACTCTAAGTTAGTTGAGAAAGGAGTCAGTGCTCCAAGTTCTACATTTGGCCTAATACTCTCATTTGCTCTGTTTCTCCTTTGGGGCTGCAGCTGCTCTCTTGAAACAAGCTGGCTACAGGGATGGATCCAAACTTGGTCAGGAGTCCAAAGGAGTCACGTGTCAATAGGGAATTCAACAGGGTTTGCACAGCATGTTCAAGATGGGGATCAGGACTATAGGAACTGGATAGAACTGTTTTCACAGTTGAATTTTGTCAGCAATGCCTGGGAATGTTTTCAGAATGCATCTCCAAATTTATTCAATCATATCTTGATGAAAACAAAAGGAGAAACCAGTAGGCCTTCTTTCCTTATTCAAATTTTAAAAGTGTAAAAGGAAGAAATAGTATTGATGGAAAGCTTCTTTGAAAGGGGTCTCCTTAAATGTGCGAAGATTGAACCTAACCTTAAAGACACAGGTATGGGATTATTTTATAGCTCATTTCTCTCTTTGTGTTCACTCCACACAGCTGGAATGTTGCATCTGTCTTCAGAGCATCTTCTTCACCCCAACTTATCCTGGAGGGGGAAAGGAAAAAACATGAGCCACTTCATGGCGGGGTATCCAAAGGAAGTACAGGCACTGCATGAGCTGCTGACCTGCAGAGCTAAGCTGCAGGAACGAAGCAAAGACAGAAAAGCATGCTTATTAAAGCTTCATTGATTAAGACTAACAAAATCGTGACCTCCTCAGTGCCAGCATTTGGCTGACTACACTCACGCTGTTGTTCTCCAAAATGAGGAAAACACAGGTGCAGGTAGGCTGATACAGGAGGCCAGCTGAAATGGGCACAGAGTAGGGCTGGGGTGGGAAGCACGGCATGAATCCTCAGCCCCCCTGAGCCTCCTGGCAGGAAGCAGTGAGAGAACTGAATTAAAATGTGGCTGGACTTACTCGCTGCACAGCTCAAGCCCTCTGCAGAAAGCCAGACATGTAAGCGTGTGGCTAACAATCCTAAAATTAACGTGCTGTGTTCAAATGGACTTTGAACAATTTTATTCCATTCTGACAGCATTTGCTTCTCAGAAAATAGAGGGGGGAAGCGAGGGCGAGAAGGGGAAGATAATGAGGATGAAAGTAAAGGACTAATAACAGCCAAACACAGCAGAGGGTGTCAGGCATCTTGAGAAGTATCTGAGAGTCTGCAAGCCAGTGCATGTCAAACACAGTCTGTGGTGACTGGTGCTGGAAACCATTGCTGTGAGGATTTGTGGAGTCAGAAGTGGTCTGGGTGATGCAAAAACTGTTCCTGAGGAACATGAGTAAGCTGGGACTATCAGAAAAAAAGGAGACGCCAGTTTGCTACCCTTGTATCTTTGAAAATGCCATCAGTTTTTTTGGAGGGCTTGGCCACCTTAACTTCTTCACTGACTGGTCTACCATTGTTTGGATGCAGAGCAGAAGATGTGGTTCTTGTCTTGTCTCCCTTTTAGCATCAGTTGTGCTGCCATGAACCAAATGCTACCATGCATATAATTCTGGAAAAAAGAAAACTCTGGGAATCTTGAAGCAATAACTCACTGCACTCCTCAAGCAAGAAAAGGGCCCCCTTGTGCGCCATGGCAATTTACACAGAGACATCATAAGGGACTATCTGAGTAAAGAAGGAGAAAATGATGAAAAAAGAAAGCACAGAAAGGGAAGAAGACTTTACCAAAGTCACACAGCAGGACAGTAGCGGAGCCAGGAATAAATCACATGTCTTCTGATTCACTTCAAGGTACAACCAGTAAATTAACATTTCCTAGAAAGGTTTCTCCACTGTGAATTGGAGCAGATCCTCATGTGAACAGACCATCAAATTCAGTCCAGTGTCTGAATCTATGGAAAAAGATAGGATTTAATAATTTGAAATTATGCTGGAGGTACAGCAATTAACAATGACATTTTGACTACTGATCCAGGCATTTCTTGCTAACTTTTTTATTTTCCACCTTCTGTGTTTGTCTGTAATTGCACATCTGCTCAAATACAGGACACTTGGTTTCCACAGCAGACTATTTAAAACCACCTCCAAAACATAGGAAAATTACTCTGCATTTTTGTTCATCAGCTGTTCCTATTACTTCTTCAAAAAAACTTTTATTCCTCATGTTAGACATGGTGCCCCTTGGGTGAGTCAAGGCTGGCGATCTTTAATTAAATTAATCAAAGCCGGGGACAAAATCTGTGGGGAATATCGGGAAAGCCTCTAGGTTAATTAATCAGACACAGACAAGTAGTTTAGGCCCAAAGCATAGTTGTTGTGCCTTCTTAAAAGACAAACTGATATGAATAGAAATATTTTCAGTAGCTGTTTTTAAAGAGTGGTGAAAAAAGGTATCTTGCAGCCCTTCAGCTCATACAAGGTCATAGATGATTTATCCTAGTAAAGGCAAAATACTTTTAATTTTAGCCCTAGCCTCTCTCCAGATTTTTTCTCAACTCCAAATCAATTTCCTATTCTTGTTCTTTTTTCTTTTTTCTGTGTTGTAAGTACATATTTAATAGTCAGGAAAACAAGTAACTAATTATGCTGGGATGAAAGCAGGCAAAGCGGTAAAAATTGCTTCTTCTTCTTTTGCTCCTATGCAATGACAGAAATTTCACATTTCTGCCATTGTAAATAACCTGCTCTGTGCCCCAGGACCCAAAATCGTTTAAGGGCAAACTATAATGGGCAGCTCTACAACAGAGACATTGGTGGCCTCTCTTGACCATACAAAGGCAGCATGGCCAGTGAAACCATCATGCCTGTATACAAAAAGTGTCAGATGGGATGCCAGCCAGACTTTTATGGGACCCATGAAGAGAGTTGTCAGGATTTTCTAGTAGGTCCTTTTTGAACGGGTCTTTGCATTGTCTCTCAACAACCTTTCTCATTGCATCTTCTTTCACCTCATAACTAGTGACAAGGTCTAGGAGGCTACTTTTTCCAACGATATTTTAGACAAATCTCCACAAGGATCTTGAGTGAAACCCTAATTTTATTTTTGACATGACCATACCCAGGTCTTGGAGGTCCCAGAAGAATGAGGTAGGTTTGGAAACACAGTTTAGCACCAAGACACAGAAAGATGGTCCCCACACTTTCACAGGGTTCCCATTTTCTTTACACTAATTTTATACTGTAATCTTTTCAGTCCTGTCTCCTCTATCTGATGTTTTATACTTTGCATATGCCTCTTTCTTGCCCTTGATTGCTTTTTGCCCGCTCATATTCATTCAAATTAGCCTTTTTTACTTCCAGCATATTTATTGCTAGTTGGCATGAATAACCCTGGGGTATAAATTAATTTATATTTGAATACTTTCAATTTCCACTCTAATTCATATGTTTCAGTTAAGCCCCTGATGTCAAAAAGCCTCTCTAGGGAAGAGTGGATGGCTCAGGGGATTGGTAATAAGCTCCCTTGTCTTTTCCCTGTAGAGCACTGGTTCAACTGGGCCTACAGAGAGTTGGTAATAGCTGACAGTCCTTATTCTTCACTGGTTTTATAGACTGTTGAGTTACATAGGCTCCAGTGCCTTCATATCCTCATTAAAACCAGGCAAAGAAATAAAATGTTTTTCCTTCAAATGAATTTGGTCAAATATAATTTTAAATAAGCGTTCATTGAAATTATACTTACATACTTACATCCTAATAGTTCTGAGAATATATAAATTTATATATATATAATATATAAATTGTGTAATTATAACATTTTGGTTTATTTGTGTTTACTTAAGACCTAGAAGTTTAGGTTTATGAATCAGAGTGTATTGCTGAGAGGCAAACAAGTACGACTGCAGAGAAACCAGCCTATCCATTGCTCTTATTTTTAGTTTGTCACTAAACCAGCTAGAAATTTAAGCTGAGATCAGGATCCTCTTATGTAAGGTGGGGTACATGTGCATGGCAAGAGGGAAGATAGGTCCCAAAAGAGCTTACTGTCTGCATAATGAGAGGTAACAAAATGTCTCCCAACAGCATTGCTTATACATGTGATGGCTTTGGAGGAATGTGACAGGTAAGAATTAGATACAAACCATGCTAAAGAGCTGTCTATCTCTTTCTATCAGGTGGGGAAGGAACAGAACTCATTTTACAGCTCATATGTATGTATCTAGGCAAATATACCGATCTTTCTTGTGCAAATAGACATTTTAATATGTTCTAAAGTACTTACACCAATTTATTTCCTATTTCATCCCCTTTTTCCCCACAGATGCAAAGCTTCTGTGATTTGTTCAGTTTCCCCTGCTATTTATAACACCAGAGTCAGCCAATTAGGTAACAAACAGGGGAAGGAAAAACAAAAACAAAAAAAGTGGCAGAGGTGACCAATCATATGGCATAACAGCGAATCAAGATTAGTGGACATTCATAGCCAGCATCTTGCAAGAAATCCATAGCCTCAAAATTGTTCACTCAAACTGTTCAATGAGCAAGTGCAGACACTAATCCATAAAGGTCACATTCTACCCTTGCAGATTCCTCAAGCAGAAAAAGAAAGGGAGGGGGGCTAAATTAGTTGCATAAATTATTTGCAATGAATATTCTGAGAAGCTCTAGTTGTGTTTGTTTGTCACTTCCTACCCTGATGTCAATTACTCAGGACCAGATGTTAGCACACATTGATGACAACACTCCCTCCAGGTCCTGAGGCAGAAAGTAATGAGTGAAGGTGGAAGATCTATGGTAAAAGAGTCTTTAATAGACTAAGGTCCAGGTTTTCACACGGATTTAGGTATCTAGATCCCTTTGGAGACCTCAGCTGTGGAATTCTGTACACAATTCAGTGAATGCATCAAGGAGCTCTGGCAGTTACTTGTTTTGCTTTGGTTTTGCTTCTGGCAGTCTGTCTGTTCAACAGAGAAAGACAAGAGTCAAAAAGACCCTCAAAATCTGAAATAAAATGAAAAAAAAGAAATTGCTGGTCTGCTCTGTTGCCAGGAAAAGGACTGGTTCAGTGCCATCAACAATACCTAAAAATGCCTACAGATTTTGAAAATAACTCTTCATATTATGATTTCCTGTAAAAAAAAAAAAAAAAACAAAAAAAGTTTTTTTTTAAAATTACGTCTACTTTTTTGTACTTTCTGTAGAAAGAAATATTGAAGTAACTTTTCCTATTGAGTTTGGACTTTTCCTGTCATTTTCCATGTGTTGCTTTTACCTTAGAAGTGTAGAGTTTCTCATAAATAGTCTGGTTGGCTGAACCATATCATAAAGAGAGGCTCAATTATCTTGGCTTAGGCTTATAGTATATTATGTGAAACACATTACTATCAGACACCATGGAGGGGGTAGTCCAGTAAGGAAGCATGCTTTGTATGGAGGACTGTGGGCTTTTGGCACTACAATTCCAGTTCCCATAAGGCACCACAGTGCTGTAACCAGATGCAGTTTACTATTGAACTAACTCCAAATGAAAAATTCACATTTAATTTAACACACCAAAATTAAATATTTTGATCTGGGAATCTGGAAGCATTTTGTTTTGACTGAAAAAGTCAAAACAAAACATCTCAGCATTTCTGAGTAGGGTGTGAGGGTTTTTTTCCCAAAAACTTTTCATGTAGAGAAAAAAGATATTTTGATTTTTTTTTTTTTTTTTCTGAGCTCAAGATAACAACATAGAAACATAGGAGTGGAAGAGATCTAGAGAGGTCATCTAACCTATTGTCTTGCCTAAGGAAGATCAGGTATTTTAATGTCATTCCCAACCAAATTATATCCAGTGTGTTCTCCAAATCTTCCACAGACAGAGATTTTCCAACCAATCACCATAATCCTGGTGTTTCACCTTCCTCACAGTTAGCTTTTCCTACTGCTTAACCTAAATCCCGCAGCTGCAGTTTAACTTCAACTACCTGTCATGCTGCTCCTTTATTTTTAAAAAAGTCATCTGTTTACTTAATGAAGATTTTCAGTTCAAGTTTCAGTTTACAAATTAAGACACACAAACTCAAATACAGTGTCTTCCTGAGGGCTATGTCTGTAAGCTCCATGATAACCATAGGGGTTCTATTCAGTTTACTTAAATATAGATTCTGTTACCACTCACGGTGCTGTGAAGTATCTGCACTGTCAACATGGGACAGGCAGGTACAACACAGAGCTTTTGGGAGACCTCCTCTCTGTGGAGCAGCAGATAGAGCCACATACACAAGGGCTTTACAAATGGCACTAGGTGTTTGTCATTATGCACCTGAGCAGGGCTTTGGAAAAGAGTAAGATACAACTACAATAGTCTAAAGAAAACTAAAGTGCAGGTGAGTATATTGCATGTCTATATGCTCAGCTTGCATGAAAACATCCATGTGTGGACACCTACATAGAGGTGTTTTCATCTGCAAATTGAATCTGACCTTCAATGTCCACGCCCTTCAACACTATTCTGTTTTCTTTAGACTAAACATCACTGATCCCTTCAATAGTTGTGGTAATTTTTTATAGATTTTGGTTAGTCTCATTGTGTTCCTTCATCTCTATAATTAGGCCTATCAGTCCTGTAATTAGTTCTTTTCAGAAGAGGTGTTCTCCTGAATCCTGTTCCTTCTTATAATGGTTTCTTACATTATCTTCTCCACTAAATTTCAGAGTTGTTGGAGTCTGTCTTAAATTCATTGTTTCCTTTTTACCTTTTTTTGTTCTTTCTCAAGGGTTACACATTCATCCATTTCATAGTTGCTTTATCCTATGTTCACTACTTATTTCACATTCCCAGATAGCTCATTTTCATTGGTTAAAAGGTTTCCTGGAAAAACTTTCATCTTGATTTTTCTGCCATTTAAAAAAAAAAAAAAAAAAAAAATTAACCAATGCACTTTTAAAAGTCATATTAGAGCATAAGGTCTCTCCAGCATGTGTTTCCAACAGAATATGATGCCAAAATAAGTGTTTTGGAAAGAAAATTATTCCTCTCACATTTATTGCAAAACATGTTTCAATGTGCAAACCAAAGATGATAGTTAGGAGGAAGCACATTTCAGTCCTTGTTCAGCAATGTATTTAAGCTTACATAATCTGCAGTCCAATTGGCTTCAGATAGATTATTCATCTTCTTAAATGACATGATTAAGAACCTTGTTGAGTTAAGTGCTTGATGAACATTTCAATATGCATGTGCATCATGGCTTGCTACAGGATCAAGTCAGATACACACAAGTTTGCATCATAAATTCTGTAGCTTCACCAGAACTTGTTTTCTCTCTCTTGCAAAGCAGACTATGTTGTTGCTGTTGTTGTTAGAGTAGTCTGTGACATACTATTACTGTAAGGTTCTACTTGTAGTGGCTTGCAAAAGAACAGTCAACTCAATATATATGTTGCTAATATTATCTGAGTCAGAAATGTTGGGAACTTGGATTCAATTTCTTCTTTTGACATTATACAATTCTCATTCTTTAAAATGTATAAGTGACCCCCAGCCATTTTTTCCTCTGCTCCTTTCCAGAATCAAAGGTAATTCCTTAAAAAACCCCCAAGGGATAAAAACTGCATCGCTGAATACTCAATAAAATTATCTATGTATCATTGCATTATTTAGGGCCAGAAATCTGGCAACACATACAAACAGAGGATCCCCCTACCTCTAAGATTTTCTGATTCTGACTCTCAAAATAAGGACACTGACAAGTATTTTTAACACTGATATTGCATAAATCCAGAAGCATTTATATGTTGATCAAATCAAAACAGACGTGATTAGTGAGTGGAGAGTGTCAAGATGGCTGTCCTTTTGCCATCAACCCATGATAACAGCACTGACGCTGCATTAAAGCACTGAATATTGTATAAGCCAAGAAAGGTTATAGGACATGACAGACTTAGATAATAGTAAACCCTGAGAAATCATACCCTGCCTATTACATATTTATTATGCATTACAAATTGTAAATATTTAAAAAAATAAAAAACCCCAAAGATACAGTGTGGGTAAATTCTTAATGCTTAATGAAATTATTCATGATATACAAAAAGCAGCCTAACTCAACAAATAAGATGAAGGTTAATGCATGCGGATGAATATAAAAGAGAACCCAGCCCTGACGACTAATATGCTGTGTCCTTCCCCTGGTTGATCCCAGAGTGAAATTAATGCAACCTCATTTTCATGGTTAAGAGCTATCCCTAGCACTGAGGTGCAGAAGACCAGATAGGATGCAAAGAGCAAAATCCAGACACTTTCCTTCCTTCCATTTTTCAGAAGCTTTCACAGCAGAGTAGTTTTGGAGATACATAGTTATATAAATATATTAAAAAAAAATCCATTCTGTATTTATCCCCTCCAATCTACATATTTAATTCATAGTTTTTCAGCAGTTTGCTATATCCATTTTCTAACTCAAAAGGTCAGTCACACTTTGAAGAGGCCTGTGATATGTAATGATAGCTGAAAATAATAGGAAATTCAACAAGAGGTAAACAAAAAGAGCAGACATAATAGGCCCATAGGGGATTTCTTTCTCTTTCAAGGATCTCTGATGTTCTTACTTATAATGATCATAGATCACAGTGCATCATGTCTACAGTCTCACTTCCCCTTCATTTGTAGCTGCAACAGTCTGCTGGCTGCAGAGTAAAAATGAGTCGGGAGCCATTTGTGGTTATTAGAGATTCTCCGGCACTTTTGTCAGTCTGTAGATGTCAGCCTGTGCCCTGGCCAGATAGTAAATGACATATTTACCTTCTGTCCTTTCCTAAATGATTTCAGCTGTTTTTCTGGGCATTTTACACATTCCCATTCCCTGAGTTAAGTGATGGGGTAGTGCTGCTAAGCAGTGTTAAACATCCTGCCCCCCCAAACTCAGGACAGAAGACCACCTGCATACAGCAGGAGAGGAGAAGGTAATAGTGCAACTCCCTCTGCAGCCTCACAGACTTGAAAGAAAAGGCACTGTGCTGGGAACTACAGCTCTCCGCTGTTAATCTCTCCCACTTAATGACTACTTGCAGCAACTTTCTTCCTTAGTAATGCTTCACAAAGGCTATTTAGTTCTGCCTCATCACACCATTATTTGCAACTAGAATCCTGGACTATAAAGAGAGAGGTTTGATCTATGAACTCCCCTATCTCTTGAGACAGGCTATTTGGAGCCGACCACATTGCTCACTCTCAGTGCGGTCCGCGGGGAAGCCTTCCTCCTGCCCCAGGTCCATAGCCCCCGCTGCCGTGGGCTGGTTGTCTAGGGCTGCACAGCTGGACTTCTATGCTATATGGCCAATATTTGTCCTATCCCACTTCTGGTGCTTAACTGAGGTACCTCCAAAAGGCTTCTCACCTTGAGGCCCCTTCTCAAGCCACTTGGTGATGAAGGTGTCTCCAGAAGGCAATCGTTCTCCAGAATTGCTGCCTGTTTCCCTTCATCAACTTTAAAGGAAGGCAAAAGCCACTGGTCTTTAACTAAGATATCTCAGTCCAGTCTCTAAAGCTACATAAGGGGTAAGAAGATGAGTCAGAGCACTTTGAGCACCACCTCCTGAAGGATCATGGCTGGACAGATCTGCATCATATAGCAGCTGTGGAAAGATGAAGCCATGGAGACTGATTTGTGACCTGTGATTTTTTTCATACATATAACAGGGTTGTAGATGGGTGTGTGTGAATCTTCACAGTGTGCAATCCATGGTTCTCGCTGTCTATTCTGCCAGGTGTAGCCTCATAACATAAATGAAAGGATTGTCCTTGCTTTTGTGTCTTGAAATCTTCCTCAATAGTCTTCTAATAAAGAAAGAGAAATGGCAGACTTTCTAGCGTATCTGGAAAATTAAGAAATCTGAGCTCTGGCATATCCATGAGGGACTGAATGCTACAAGTGAGGATAACTCACAGGGAATGTTTTTCTCTGTGTAATACTTGTGAATACTTTAACTTCTGGCCACTGCTGATCCCTAGCCAAATCAAAGGCAGAAACCTAACTCAGCTCATGTGTCCTTAACAAAAGAAATCAGGACATGAACAGCAAAGAGACAACAAAATTAAGATGATCTTTTTTTTTTTCCTCTTTCTGTTTTTGTTGTAATAACCATGTCTACAAATCTCTAGTGCAATAAATGTCTTCCTGACCCTCCTTGAAGGAGCCTTCCTCTTCCCCAGGTGTTTCATATGCCACCAGGACAGAAGACCACTGCAGTATCTCTGTGACTTGACCAATACAGTGGGACTCCTCTCAGCTCAGACCTGTAATAAAGACCCCCACAGGAACCCCTTGATGCCTACCTGCCTTTTGGTCCTGTGGGTACCATCCTGGTAACTTGCACATAGATGAGAAATTGCACAGGGGATTTAGAAGCTGAAAGTGCATTGCCATTGATCAGAGGGGAAAAAAAAACCCAAAACTCCCATTTATTATATCTGTTCTCTCCTCTCAGATCAGAAACTTAGTCTTATTTAATTAAGTTGTAAAGGTTTTCCTTGTAAATAATCACTTTATCATAATTTCCTGAAACTATCTAATGGGAGTTGGATGTAAATCGGAGCATTTATCATACTTCCTACTGTCGGTGTCATCACATCCTGAACCTCTGGATCTTTCTGAGTAATTGATACAACCTTGCCTTCCCTCCCTCCCTGCCTCTTCTCTTCTTCCCCACTCCCTCCCTACTGCTTCGGGTTGGGGAAAGCAGTGCTGACACTCTGAAGACAGTCTCAGCACTGGAATGTCATTAAGATTAAAAAATACTGATGGAAGGAATGAACAGAAATAAACAACGGGTAATTTAGGCACTAAAAACAGTGACATAAGGTGCAGAATAATGGAATATGAAAAAAAAAATTATGATGCCTTGTTGACAGATTGCTGTCATTCAACTCTCAGGGGCTTTGTCACAACCTTCCAGTAGGGATGCAGTCTTGAACATCTGGCCGGTAACTGGTGCAGAACCTCTGGGCTGTGCTACTGCAGGGAGAGAGCAGGAGGCCCAGGCAGGGAGGCATGGACCCCTGCTCTGCCTCCAGTCTCCACCATCATGTACTTTCTTTATTTGATACCTTTGCAGTAGTGTGGCTGTTTGGGACATGATAACCCTCTCAGCAAAAATGCTGAATTACATTAAACCAGCCTTAAAAATATGCTGCTGGTGTTTTATCACCCAGAGATGTTTTTGGCTTCTTTTCACCATGGCACTTGAAAACTACATGTAAACCTCAAAAGGAGAAATGGGGACTTGGATGGATGGGCCTGCAGGAGGGTCGTATCTCAGCACTTTGTTCCTTAAGCCATCTCGTTATCATGCAACTTAAAAATGAGCTTCCATATGCAGTCCTTCATAGGGATAGCAAGGTTCATCGAGAGCAGGAGTGGGCCACTGTGTTGAACATAAAATTTAATAAAAATTTCTATTTGTATTCCTTTGGATATGTGTGTATTGTGTGTGTTCACGCAAGTATTTTTTCCATGGAAAGGTTTATATTTTTGCAGGAAAGTTTGCAATAGTTTTGAGGGTTACCCTACTTACATGGATTACTAGCATAACTTTCTCAAAAGAGTGGCGGTGGTGGTGTTTTCCTTAGGCAAAATAGTTCTATTTGTAATCTAATCTAGAACAAAAATAAAGCTATGTTTCATTTCCAGATCACAATACTCTTTGCAAGGGAGGTTAACATTTTTGTAGAAAGACCATGAACTAGAGAGAAAAAGTGCAAATCTATCTGATATACCACACTGCTTCTTGAAACTTTACCATTATAATAACATTTGTAGCCACAAAATTTTAATCTGTACCAAGTGGGGATGATGATTCAACTGTGCTGTTATAGCTAATGGGCAAAAAAGTGCATATCTAAACCACTGGATTTTTCTGAAGAGATCTGAGTGCAGCTCTCAGGCCTCCTGTGTGACTTTCTACTCAGGCCAGTGCTTCAGCTCTTACTCCCTGGGAGAAGAAGTTGCCCAGTCTTCATAAAGTGGGACCTATAAAATTGCAGTGGTTGTTTTCGATCAAAAGATATTGAGATGGGTGCTGGAATTGGTAGGTGAATTTTATGGGTTTTGTTCAAGAGGAGTATGAGATTAGACTATAATTGTTCCTTCCAGCCTTGTAAACCCATAAATATTTCTATTGAATTAATAATGGTGATGGACTGATTTCTGCTGATCTTACCTCTGCTGGTTTTATGTTCTTAACTGAATAATGTGATCAGATCCAGGCTCAATAGCTTAACATTATGACAGTAATCACTAAACTATATCAATGTCTGTCGTGGGTTTTAAAATTGTTGCATCAGGTAATTATTAGTTGCCTTGATCTTAACAGCTATGGGAAAATGTTTAATTGCATTACATTACATTTTATTTATTTAAACAGTGCCTTTGTTTGATCCAAAGCACCAGGGAAGGGTGAGAGAACATCATAAATTAATACTATCTGACAGGCCAGAAGTGTGGTCTGATCTATTCTGTAGCACATTCATCTAAAGGGAACCGAAAAAAGTAGCTAGAAATATGACACAATCCAGTATTACAGCTAGAAAATGTTGCGAGACTTATTAAATCTATTAGATGATAGATTGCTTTGGAAACAACTATATGAAATGATGGACGGGTGGATTAATTTATCTACTCATCCACCAGTCTTTGACAGTTGCCAGCATATAAGTCCTAGATTCATAGTGGGTATGAGGTGATACTTTGCTGAGAGTGCAATTGCTGTTAGGTCTTTTTCTTGAAAGCGGGGTTTTCAGTTACAAGTGAAGTACCTAAATCCCACCTTCAGTAAGGTTCAGACAATCAAGTCCCTCTGGAAATCTGAGTCAAAGTATCTAGCCTGGTAATTTGCTGAACAACAAAAGTTTTTGTTTCTCTTTTTTCCTGGACTCCTTCGAAGATTAGCTTTTTGGTTTAAGGAAAATCAGAGGTAATAATGCCAGCAGGGACTCAACTAGCCGTCAGAAGACTTGATCTTCCTGGATATCTACCAACCTTTTCTGTGAAACTAATCAAGCAACTTTACCAGTGCATACTAACATTTCTTCTCTTACCTTTTATGTCCCCCACTGAGTTTAGGATAATTGAGTTTTTATAAACAGCTCTTTAACAGCATGGAATTCTGACCATGATAAGACATGTTTATGATTAATTTAGCCACAAACTAAACTTCAAGAAAAATTCAAGATATTGTGGACATAAAGACCTAGACATAATACACATTTATGTATATTCAGTGCTTCTAAAGACTGAAATCTACAATCAGATGGCCTTTTGAGTCTATCTCCTCTGGTCACTGGTATAGTCAGTGTGATATTGTCCCTGATATGGACAACTTTCATCTTTAAAAATTATGTCTATCGAAGACTTACAAAAACATCACAAAAAATAATTGCAAATGTCTTCTCTGAATTTCTTTAGGTACTAGCTATTCTTATTTTAGGAAATTTTGGTTGAATAGGCTGAGCACACAGGGAAAGGAATTGTTTTTCAAGAACCTTTTTGTCTTTTACTTTTGTAAATCTCACTTGGTTCCTCACTAAGCTACCTGAGTCCTTCCTTTTTAATTAGGAGAAATAAATCCTGGTGTTAAAGGCTACATTGACAATGGAGAAAGAAAAGGTACTATACCCCAGTTCTCAGGCAATACCCAATTCTCAGCTGGTCTTATGATCCATTTCAGAACCAGAAATCTTATTTTCACTTTCCCCTAATACAACTCACTCAATTTTACATTGATTTATTATGCTTCTGTGCTGTAAATCTTATTAGCTCTGTGTGCATGTTTCTTTTACTAATACAACAGTGCCAGAAGTTTGTCCTCACCATAGTCAGACACTGTGTGAGCTTAATGGAAAAACCTAGCATGAAAATGAAGCAGGTTGAACAGAAAGAAGTGGAACTCAAAAATACTGAATATTGTAAGAATAGATGTCTAAACTGAAATGTTTCTCCTATATTGAAGACATTTACATCTATTTTCTTTTTTTTTCATACTTTTTGGGAACCTGGGCAAAGAGATGTCATGGACTCATTCATCTCCTTATTTATGACCCAGATTCATTTGGAATTGATGTGGGTCAGCTAAATTTTCCCCTTTTACCTGATCTTCAATGTATTTGAAATTTGCTTGCTATGATGGGACTGTCTGAAATCACAAAAAAATTATTAGAGTGACAAAGAGAGACTAATTCAAACCGTACAAAAAACTAAATATGTAAATGTCTTTCATGAATTTATGAATTCCTCTCTGGCTTTATTTCAGGGCAGATGCATCTGTAAATGTTAAACCAAGAAACAGAGTCTTTACCAGAAGACTTCCAGGGGTAAAACTGTTGCAAATAAAACATGTGTTATTTATCTTGTTTACACCTGAATTATTTGCACATTGTATACTAAAGATCAGCACCTCAAAACTAAGAGCTGCTTTCCTTTATTGCTTGCACAAAGGAGGAAACTGGAATATCCTGCATGCTTAGAAGACAATAGTCTGTGTTAGACAAATCCTAGCTAAGGACCAGAATCTGAGCTTTTTTCTCTCAGCCTATTGCCTATCATTTTCTTCCACATTTTCAGAACAAACGACTCACAGCTCCCTTTTCACATTTATTCTATATTGGGAAGGATGAAAAAGAAACAGAAAAAGAAAAAGAAAAAGAAAAAGAAAAAGAAAAAGAAAAAGAAAAAGAAAAAAAAAAAGAAAAAAAAAAAGAAAAAGAAAAAGAAAAAGAAAAAGAAAAAGAAAAAAAAAGAAAAAGAAAAAGAAAAAAAAAAGAAAAAGAAAAAGAAAAAGAAAAAGAAAAAGAAAAAGAAAAAGAAAAAGAAAAAGAAAAAGAAAAAGAAAAGGGGGTGGGGTGGAAGAAGAAGCAAAGAATTCTGGACAGTGGGAGCAACTTGATGCTAAGCAGGTCTCCAAAAAAAATGAACTGTGCTTCTCCATACCTAGGAGAAAGGATATACCTCCATGATACACACTTCCTCCTGCTCTCCTTCTTCATATTTAGACTTTTACTCAGTATTGCAGGATTTTCCCAAAAATTTATATTTAAATTCCTGAATGAGACATGGTCTTTTCCTTGAGTATTTAGAGATTTGAGTCATGTGACTTAGAGACCTGTTCAAGCACAGCTTGCATTCTGAGGCTATCTTGAGAAGCAGCAGGGCTGTGCAACTTGAAAAGTTTCTAGGTTACCCAAATCTCTGGCTGTGGAAAGTTTTCTGGCTTGATTTGTTAATATTGACCTCATCAGGGAACACGTTCCAGGCCCTGTCTACAAGGATGTGCTAGGACCCTTGAGCAATTGTCATCCTTTCCTTAAATCTTGTATAGATCATTCCTGAAGCAACCCTCACCCTCTGTTTTCTAAGGTCCAAGATATGTGCTTTATAGTCCTTGACCATATGACAGTTCTGCCAGGCAGTTTGTAAGGAAGATTCATTTCACTTGCCCTAAATGAGACTTCAAAGTATCTGGGTTAACTTTCTAATCCTGTTTCAGAAACCTTCTCTTATCTTGAATCAACCATGCAGTTTCCTGTTTCCCGCTTCTGAAAAATGGTTTACAACAACTCTCAACGTCAAAAGGGTTTTGTCCACATAAAGCATTAGAAATTGTACAACACTATGTCAAGGAAACCATAGAAACACCAAAAGCAAATTTAAGTTAGAAGTGCTTGAAAGTAAAACATCTTAAAATCACAATGTCTTACTATTATAACTCTTCTTTCTTCCTCTGATGCATTCAGTATTGGCCTCTGTCACAAGCAATTGGTACAACACAGGAGTGGATGGACCATTGGTCAGTATTGTTATGCCAGTTCTTAATTGTTTAATGTTCTGGTACAGATTTTTGCAACAGCATTGATGCTTAATCTAATTTTTGGAAGGAGAAGATGTCAGGCTGCCTTTTCCATTAACTCACACAGTCTATTTAGTTTTCCTAGGTTGTTTGGAAGCTTGATGGGGTTTAATTGAAAATGTCAGAAGGGAACGTTTTAACTTGACTGCATTTGATATTGTGGCTAATGCATTCAGCAATTCATTGTAATTCAAAACACTCTTCACATTCCACAACTGGCATTGTTATTATTTTAAAAGGTGAGATCTTTCATTATTAATCAACATGGGGTACTTAGAGTAGTTTATACTGTGTGGTAATATTTTTTATATTTATGTGCTACACCTTTACAAGGGCAAAAACAAATGTGTATTTTTATGGTCTAATAAAGTACCCCCCTCAATCTTCAAGTTCCAAAAGATCACAAAATATCTCAGTTCTCTGGACCTGATTCATTTTTCAATTGTTGGGCCAGAAAGAGAGCTCAAAAGAGTGTACCTTGGAAACAGCAAATATTCATTTTTATTAGAGCATTCACATAGAATATGAGAAGGTGAAGGTCAAGCCCCTCTTTCCAGTTCTTAATTTAACCAGTTGTATAAAGATGCGTCCTGAAAGACTGAAAGAACTGCAACACAGACAACACAATTCCTATATGTTTAGAGAACAGTGCTGAAATGCAGGTTCATGCTCCAAATATGGGTTTCAAAAATTATTCCCATCTTCAGATGAACATCAGTGTCCCCATTTGCCATGTATAAAAGACCACAATGAGCCTTCTTAAAATCTTATACTTGGATAGGACTTGATCCAGGATACATAACGAAAAAATATATATCTGGACAAGTCTGGGGTAAGATTTTGCTCCAGTTCAAGTTTTTCCATACTTTAAATGTTAAATTGTTGCTCCCAGAGTAAGGGCCTGGAGCTGTCACAACTCTATGCCTCATAGTGACAACCAGCTATTTTCCGTCCCCTCCTGTGCTACAGCAATCAGCTTATTTTTACATACATCTGGCAAAGATACAACACAGAATCAAGACAGGGTCATTTTCTTTCCCTGGCAAGTCTTCTGCCCTAGACAATTTTCCCTACCCTTATGATATTTCAGGAAAATGTCTTTTTTGAGAATCCTGAAGAGGACTCTATATGAAATACCACAATTAGTAGCTTGGAATTTCCAGGTATAGATGGTTTTGTGCCTGCTTATTCTTGAGCAGCTTGAACCACACAAGACTTTGTACTAGAATAAATATGTAAGGGTAAAGAGGTTAGGCAAATATGAGGTTCACTGAAAGCTGAGATATTTCAGAGCCTCAGTCCTTTGTTGATTCAGCTCAGAGCATTTTTTAAGTGAGCTGAAATGTGCATTAACTTAAAGTCACTCTCACTTAGCAACATTTGCAACACATTGTTATTAATTGGCAAGTCTGAAATAAAAAGAATAAGTGATCACAGTGACTGATAAATTGAAAAGTTTGACCTATTTTCTTATTTTATAGCAGTGTTTAGCTTAGCGTTGACATGCAAAGTCTGCATGATCAAGTTGTGACTACTCTGTAATTTAATTTCCTTGAACAACAACTGGCTATCTACATGAAACATTAAAAAGTTAATGAAAAAGGGAAGACTCCAAAGAGTCTCGTTCAGTAGTTGGGATCATGGTTTAGTTTCCTCTGTCCTCCATGGATAATGAGACCCATTTCCTCGGTATTTCAGTCACTGAACATCTTGTATTTCTTTGTTCTCTGCACTAATATCCTTGGTGTGCCATTGCATCCTTTCCAACATGTTTTTGATCAGTGTTAAATTGTTCAGTCCTGAAGTCAAAAAAAGATTTACAAAATATGGCCACTAAGCACAATTGAGAAAGACTGGGAATTCCCAAGCTGGATTATCCTTCTCAGTACATGCAAAAGATACACACATCTTTTAAAGATGTCAAAAAAAGTTTTTTTTCCCCACATGATTCAAGTTCAGGTATTCCATATATTTCAATACAGCCATGCCGTCAAACAAAGGTTTCAAAACTTCAGTTATATGACATTCATGTTGATAACTTTGTCACTAAGGACAAGCGTACAAGATTTATATCTATACCTGTACTGTGATGCCCCTAAACTTCGAGGAAGGAGGATCAAGATGAGGGAAATGAAGAGAATTTTAGATAATATTTTTTAAAGAAAAAACCCCAAATGATTATTCCAATTTATTCAACCAACTGGGATATTCCAATATAAGTTCTTATTGTTCCACCTTTCCAACAAATTTAAAGGAAAATTGAGACTTAAAGAAGGTATTTTTTTCAATCCAGCACAGAACATAGAAGTTTATTTTATCCTTACTGTTACTTATAGAAGTGATAGCAAGGAAGTTTTAGTGAAATAACAGGAGATTTAAAAAATAATTTTTATAATTAACATGTTTAAAACCTTTTCTTTTCTTACATTTTTAAAAATATAAAAGCTTGCAAAATCAATAAAAATACATAAAATATTTTTGTTGGCTTAACTCTATTAATCAGCAAAACCAAACAAAAATAAACCATGTAACCAGATAAAATCCATACAGTTCTTGCTGAAAATTAAATACTTTTCTTTATTAAATTTTGCAATGTAAACTGATTTTCATTGATGGATATGTGTTATGATGTGAAAATACCAAGTTAATTTGTACACACTGCGACACAAACTTTCTAGCAAATGTCTGATATGGATGTACTCTAGCGTTCCTAATAATAAAATGTAGATAGTAAAATGATCTATAAAAGATGACAAATATATTAAGAAGGCAAAAAATAAATAGAACTTTGCAAAAAGTGTTGCTGGAGAGTTTTCTGTATGGAAATCAATTAATATATTTGTTAAAGAATCTCTGTAAAAGAGATAGAGGTCCAATTTGGGATAACTGTTATATAGAGAGTCTGATTATTGAGATTTTTTTTCCCTAGTAATATTTGAGGGGAAAAGCTAAAATACTCTCTCGTTCCTCTATTTTTTCCCACAGACAAGCATCCCTGAATAAGCAAGTCCAAGACAATATCGGCTTTTCAGAAATCTGAAATATTTTATTGTAGCTTTGTTTGGGAACACCCTATGTCTCTTCACATTGTTGTTCTCTCTCATGAGAATTGCAGGTTGAGTTTGTCATCATCCCTTTTATCTTCTAAACTAACATGATTCAACCAAGAAGTCTGCAGCAACTAAATCACAACTTCACTTATACAGCTCAGGCTACCATAGATTACAGTTGATCTCACCCAAAAGCTCATGTTTCATTTAGATCAGGGGTCTCCACTTCCTTGAGTATCAATAGAGATTATACTTCATAATTTTGCTTGGGAGCTGGGTAGCAGATCAATCAGCCTTGTAATGGTATAGTGAGGTGGAAAAATAATGCAAGTGATAGAAGGAAACATTTGTTGTTTGGCGGCTGCCACTTGAACAACTCGCCTTTACATTTTTCCGTTTAAGAAATGGAAAAAAAAAATAAATAAAAGGACATTTTCCCTGATGGGAAAAAAAAAAAATCTCTTGCTGTTCGGTTTTTGTGGTTTAACCCCAACCAGCAACTCAGCCCCACATGGCTGCTTGCTCACTTCCCCACAGTGGGATGGGTAAGAGAATCAGAAGAGTAAAAGTGAGAAAACTTGTGGGTTGAGATGAAGACAGTTTAACAGGGAAAGCAAAAACCACGCACACAAGCAAAGCAAAGCAAGGAATTAATTCACTACTTCCCATGGGCAGGCAGGTGCTCAGCCATCTCCAGGAAAGCAGGGCTCCATCACATGTAACGGTTACTTGGGAAGACAGATGCCATCACTCTGAATGTCCCCTCCTTCCTTCTTCTTCCCCCAGCTTTCATTGCTGAGCATGACGTCACATGGTCTGGAATATCCCTTTGGTCAGTTTGGGATCCGCTGTCCTGGCTGTGCCCCCTCCCAACTTCTTGTGCTCCTGGCAGAGCAGGGGAAGCTGAAAAGTCCCTGACTGGTGTAAGCCCTGCTCAGCAACAACTAAAGCATCAGTGTGTTATCAACATTATTCTCATATTAAATCTAAACCACAGTGCTATGCCAGGTACTAGGAAGAAAATTAACCCTGTCCCAGCTGAAACCAGGACATCAGTTCACAGATTTAATTCTTCTGTACCTCTGAGGAACTGGTACTTTCATTCAAGCTGCAAAGTGTCTGAAAGCCAATTCAACCCCTTGATGTCATGACTAAGTGATCATCACACTAGCTTTTGCACTCACGTGCTGGTCGCTTGGTGCCAGGCATGGAACAAGAATACCCATCAGAAATGGTCTGTGTCGTCAACTGCATTACCAGTCAACCTCAGAGCAGAAACCTGGTTCCATGTGAACATGAGAATAATATTACTAACAGAATATTATGAAGTATTTCTCATACATGGTCAGAATCAATTTTCTGCTATGAAACAATTCACAGTCCTTGGAGTGATTGTGTCTGCCACCCTTTGTTGTTACTGGGAAGGTGTGTATTTGTGTATGTGTGTTGAGGGGTGAGGGAGACGCCAGCACAGAACATAATCAGAGAAACATAGGGACTCACCAAAGTTTGAATTGATTAGACAAACCCTAGTTTTAACATTTTCATCCTCTCCTGTGTATCTTTCAGAGATTGGTTCCAGTATCAGACAGAGCAGCAATGCATTTATCTCAATCCCCAGTGCTATATGCCGTTGCCAACATTATCTCTACATCCTTTGATAATTCATCATCTACTGTCCCTGGGAAATCTGATCCCTGATTTTAGGCAAACCTCTGTTCCCTTCACTTGTAAATACAAGCCTCAGCCTAAGAAGAAATCTCCTGCTTTGCAGTTCATGTGTCTCTAATTCATAGCTAGCATTATGAAGATTATAATGATTTTTCTTTTATCTCTGCTCAGCTAATACACTAGTGATTGGGGAGAAAACAGAATATTTCAGTCGAGATCCTCTATGTTGTTTGACACTCTGTGGTTGCTTCTATTTTTCACTCAGCTTCAGATTCTTGGGGAGAACTAAAACCAGTGCAGCCTTTGATCTTTTTGACTGGTTTCCTCAGTGGATGAAGCAGCCTTATAAAAAGGGCACAAGCCCTTTTTAGATGATAACATGCTGTACATTTTCTATCTCATTCAGCACCAGGGTGTTTGCAAAAAGCTCACCATCAGTATTCCAGCCTGGTTTTATGTGGGGCTCTATTATCTACAAAAAACACTTCCTGATCTGCTTTCTCAGAAGGTCCATATTAATTTGCTATGATCATTTCATTTTCTATGCTTTCTTTCACCTCGTATTAGTTTCTGCTGAGGCAGGCAAACTGCATATGCTATTTTTCTCTGCAAGCAAAAGAGGTCTTTTTTGCCCCTTACTGTGACACATGTTCTTTTCTTTTTTTTTTTTTTTTTTATTTTTGGTTGTGCTTTTAAATTTTATGCCTTAGTATTTTAATATTATTATCTGATTCTTTAATTTAACAAAATCCTGGTTATCCCATACAGATTGCCTGGCATAAAAAGTCTTTCCACTCCTTCTGAGTGTTGCAATTTATTCTTTCCCCATTACTTTCCTTTGGTTTAGGCAATACACTTTCATGTTACTTCCATTAATTTATGAGGAAAATATTTATTAGAAAATGTATTTCTGCTCTCCCAGATCCATTCTTCATCTTAAGGCACTATGGTTTTACACATCCTATTTCTGCTTATGACACCTTTTCTGGTAGCACCCTCAGCAGAAACTTATTTGAAAAGTTCATTGAAATATTTAGGTTTCAGTAGCTCAAAGAAACAAAAATTAAGCAAGCATTTTTTTCTAGTTTCACTGCATAACAAATCAATAGACTTATATCATGATGATGTAACATTTTTATCTTGGCATTTCATTGGATGAGCAGCATATTCAGATATGACTTCTCTATATTGAAGTTCACACATTGTTTATCAAGATTATGTTTATGTCAATGGTGGGTTCTTTTTTCAGGGTAATCAGAAATAATAACTTAAAGACATCACAGAATCACAGAATCACAGAATCGTAAGGGTTGGAAGGGACCTCAGGAGATTATCTAGTCCAACCCCCCTGCTAAAGCAGGCTCACCTAGAGCATGCTACACAGGACTTCATCCAGGCGGGCTTTGAATATCTCCAGAGA
>NW_009270001.1:4868457-4947922 GCF_000687185.1 Egretta garzetta | reverse complement strand
TCCACCAGGACTCCCAGGTCCCTCTCGGCAGAGCTGCTTTCCAGCAGGTCAGCCCCCAGCCTGTAATGGTGCATGGGGTTCGACCTCCCCAGGTGCAGCACTCGACACTTGCTCTTGTTGACCTTCATCAAGTTCCTCTTTGCCCAGCTCTCCAGCCTGTCCAGGTCCCGCTGAATGGCAGCACAGCCTTCCGGTGTATCAGCCACTCCTCCCAGTTTTGTGTCATCAGCGAACTTGCTGAGGGTACACTCTGTCCCCTCGTCCAGGTCATTGATGAACAAGTTGACAAGACCGGGCCGAGTACCGAGCCCTGGGGAACTCCGCTAGCTACCGGCCTCCAACTGGACTCTGCCCCATCTGACATGTTTATACTCTAAAAGATGGGTACAGTCATAGTTTTGATGAAGATTCTCTACTAATTGATTTCACTAGTCACTGATAAAAGAAACCTGAATTCTTCTTGAGCACTTTGTTATCCTCTCTGTAGATGTATGAGAACCTGTTTCACCATTCTGTCAAAAAATGTCTTGGTTTAACCCGAAAAAGCATAAAGATCTTCAAAAAAATAGCTATAAACTGATGAGAAAAAAAGTAATTTTTCTTCAAAATCTATAAAAATATTTCATTTTGCTTATTAAAATTATGTGTGGTAGGGTACTCTTGCATTAACTTTCACTTTAAATACTTTTTGAAATGGAAAACATTATTTGCTTCACACACCTCAAAGAAAAATATTTCAGTAAGTCCACAACTTTTTCTTTTGCCACCACAAAAATCAATGAATCCAGCCCTTTCCTGTGAAAGGTTTCAGTTTCGATGAATCACCTTTTTCTGATGAAAAACTGTTTTGTTGAAAAATTCTCACCCTGCTCTGTTTACTGTAGTGGCTTAGTTCTGGATGAATGCTTCTAGCAATCAGGATGGCAGAGGAGAATATAATCTGCAGAGCTATTGACTACTTGTTGAAGGCCAAAGAGAACTTAACAATAAAACCTGCTGCAATGTACATTTAAGCTAGTTCGAGCAGAGAGAGGCTTATCACAGGTCTCAAGTGGATGGAGGCTTCTATTCAGCTCACCTGGCAAATCTGCTGCATGGCCTTTTTTGAAAGTGCCGCATGCATCTAGGACCTGAAAGATACATCCTATTTCATGCAAGTTGCTTAGTCTCATCATCCATATAAGCCCACAGGAACTGAGGGTGCCACAGCCACTGCTCCAGACATTCATGTAATCCTGGACAGCCCAGCCCGCCTAACATTGGATTCAGCTGAAGAACTATTTTGTTTTAAGATTTGAAAGTAGATGCAGAACAAAAATCTAGCCATGCAGTACAGGCTTGTAAAAGTTTTGTGTGCCTCATTTTTTAATTTCATCATACCTATCTGGCAATGTAAGATTTAATAAATAAATACATACATACATACATTCATACATTTTTAAAAAGTAACAAGTTAAAAAACAAACATAACTACTCTGAGGGAGGTAAAAACAGTAGAAATCATTCAGGCATTTGAACTGAAAATTTAGCATGATACAAGAAGGATATTTTATGCTTTCTTTAAAAATGTAACAAAACAAAACAACCCAGAGGAATAAAAGAAACCCCAAAGTGCTACAGGTTGATTGACCACCCCATAACCAGTCATTGTAGTATCAGACCTGGACTGTGCAAAATTTCCATTTAGTGCTCACTTAGCACTGTCACTTAATCCCACCCATGAAAGCCTGTTTTAGGAGAATGAACCTAGTTTGTCATAAAAAGAAAGAAGAAAGAAGAAAGAAAGGAGAAATCTTCTAATAAGCTAATTTAAAGACAATTTTTGCTGGAAAGAATTCAAAGAAAGAAATAAGTAAGAGAAAGGTGGAAAAGAAAAATAGAACGATTACATGATTCAACCAAAATTAACAGAATAACCAAAAATGGAAATTAGGACTTCAGAGCATCCCATTTTAATTAGTGAGATGGGCAACTGTACTAATCTGAGTCACTGAGGATGTCCTTCATACATTTGATATGTAAAAACGCTTTTTTGTTTCAGCATTCCTGTCTGAGGAAAGTTCTGCTGAGGGCATCTGCCTGTGATTCATCATATTTTCAGATGTCCATCATTTACCTCTGAAAGAAAGTAGAATTAAAGTCTGGGTCCTACAGAGAACATTATCAGAAGCCAAGGTGGCAAAGGGGCTTCCTGGTTTAGGAAGTGACACATGGTCACTTCCAAACACATAAATGAAATAATTTAGAACAGTAGTGAAGAGAAACATTTTTGGTGTGATTGTCTGCAGTGGCCACAATAAGTCCCAGAGTCGGGGAGGATCTGTAGGTATCACACCCACAATAACACTGGCTACTCAACTGTAGTTTGAGTATTAACACTTTGATTTCTGGTACAGATTTTACTGGTATAAGCATCCTCTCTTCTCTTACTTTTCTTCCTGTGGCATGAATTGCCTTTCCTTTAATTCCTGACAGACCTGCTACTACTGATGATGAAGTGTCAGAATCTCCCTTCATTTTTGTTGTGAAGGACTTTCTCATCTTTAAGTAAACATTGTCTCCAAGTCAGAAACAGCTCATCAGGTGCATATTTAAAAAAAACTATTTGCATAGTCTAAGGAATAAGCCTTCTAGCTCCCACCTAGCACACAGATCATCTCAAACTCCCACAGCAACATTTTTGAAGGAACACAAAGGTGATTGAGGTATCATGTGCAGCAGGTTGAACAAGCAAACACTTGGGGCCATCTCACCAACCTTTCCTTTTACAGTTTTTTTGCTGGTCTTTGATAAACAAAAATGGATGGAGTGTTCAAATCACTAGAGTCATTCACTAGGTAGCAAATAACTACCAAGTCTAGTAACTTGGAGGTTTTGGTGAAATAACTGCACTTTATTTCATTTGGGAGCTGAATTTGAATGCATGATAACAGAGTTAAAAATTGGGCAGCCAAAAGATTAATTTAAGAAACAAGTGTACAGAAGGCGCTTACTACTTAGCCTAGCATTTAAAATATACAGTTAGGGACACTGATATTTCCAACCTGAAAAATTAAGAAAATCCTGAGAAAAAAGTCTTGAAACTTGGATATCTTAAAGGAATTGCACTTCCACCCTTAGGTATCTTCTTGTTTGTGAGACTATAAATTACTTTTTCTTTTTAATTACTGTTGCAGAGCTTTATTTAACCACATGAATACATGAGATATATACTCTGACCTCAAACCATAAAAGTTGTTCATCAAATGATTGAAACTGGAAAACTAAATACCATTGAGGATTTGATGTTTAATACCTTCTAAAGAAAAGCTTA
Organism: Egretta garzetta; assembly: GCF_000687185.1. NCBI lineage: Eukaryota > Metazoa > Chordata > Aves > Pelecaniformes > Ardeidae > Egretta > Egretta garzetta. The sequence goes on along the minus strand of NW_009270001.1, from coordinate 4,944,609 downwards.
AGGAAGAGAGATTTTCATGTACCCACATAACACTGGAAACTGGGACATTTAAAACCCCTATGATTTATTTTGTAATACTACTTTCTTTCTCACAGGAGTTTCAGAGTAAGTTTCTCAATCCCTTTTGGATCTTCTAAGTACTGCTATAATGTAAATAATAGTAAATAGATTTATTTATCTTCTCCTGTCAAGCCAATTTAATTTGGATTCTTCCATCACACTTATCACTAGGACACCTGACAAGTTGTCCAGTTGCCTTTGAAATTCTTGACAAAGAATCCTAATTTAACCTGGGAGAAAACTAGCCTAACCTCCATTAATGTCAATGAAAGGTGGGGCTGCTTACACCAAAACTGAATTAGGTCTAATATGCCCAGAAGTCATACACTTTATTTAAAAAGAGGGATTTTTTACACTTGATAAAATGCAGAAACTACTAGAAATGCATTCCCCTTCTATTTAGCAGTTTGAAGATCCTTTGTAAGCATGGAAAAAGAGTGGACATGGATTTTCTTGAGTAGAAGAAATTCAGATTTGTATTTTAATGGCCTTAAAGTTCCATTTTAATTACGGGAAAATAATTTGAGGGAGATTGGTAATAGGCAAAACTTTGAGACCTTTTGTTCTTTAGTGCAGTGAAGGAAACCTCATTAGAGAGGATTTTCTTAGTTAGCAGGGCTTCAGGGTTAATGAGCTGTGAGTGATAATATATAGTAGTAATCCCTCATGGCTGTAACAAGTTGTATTTTATAAACTCCTTAATCTCAATAGTGAAAGAGTTGTGGGGTATGGGAAAGAGAAGAAACTAATTTGCAGGGATCAGGGAAATTCCAGAGATTTTGCTCCCTGTCTGGAAGTTATTTGGAGAAAAAAAATACAGATACCACATGGGCAAAGGAAAGGAATATTAATTTTATAGTTACTTAAACAGTGTCCCAAGAATGACATGTCTCAGCATTTTCTAAACTCCCTTTCTAGGTAGAGACAAGCTATTTACACATGGAAAAGAGAAATCCAGGAGAATATCTTTGGTGAAGGGCTAATGGAAACCAGTCATCTTACAGATAATTTTGAAGGCCAAGGTCAGAGACAATAAAAAAACCCCAACCTGTCCTTAAGAAAAAAAAAAAAAAGGTAAAAAAGAAAAGAGAATAGGCATGCCATTGTTACTGCAGACTCGCCTGCTAGGAGCCTGGTACTTTGGTGGAGCCCAGCACCTGTTAGCATGTAGTGACAACAAGGAACATCAAATTGGGGTTTTGAAAGGTTGTTATCATGCTAAACCACCTCAAACAGAGCACGAAGGGTACCTTCAACCAGCAAGAAACAGAACTGTTCTTTCCATATCTACCTTGAAAACTCTTTCTTGTGCTCACGGTGTCAATAAATTTTCCTGTGCTGGGTTAGCTTTCTTTTCTTAGAACACCCTTCTATTGCGAGTATTACATATATTTTCCAGGAGAAGAAATATAAAAGCTCAATACCTCCAGAATAAATTAAAAAACAGGTCTCTCATTACTAGTTATTATATTTTGTGAACCAATCTATCAGTTTTCTTCAGTCAAGGGACCAGGACCACAGTTAAATTAAGGAAATTAAGATCACACTCAAGAGCTGGTCACCAACAGAAAGCCTGGGAAACACTATAGCAAACTTTTCTGGGGCTTGAGACAGAATAACATACTTCAGTCAGCTTGTAGAAGCTTTCTGTTGTCCAGGAGAAAAATTTGGATCAATTGGAATGATAGATCATTTGACCAAAACCATAAAAAACAAATAATAATTATTTAGATTTTAAACTAAAGTAATATTATGTACAAATGTTTGCATTTTTCTATAGCCGCTTATTAGTAAGAGTGCTTTGGAGGACTTTATAATTAATCAACAGTGCTATTTGACACCCTTCAGAAATATTTCCAACTTAGGATAATATATAACACAGGAGTTATCTCAGATGCCATTGTTGCACATATGCGAGAGATAATTGTGTGATCATTTTAGCTTTCCAGTAAAACATTTGCAAACATTAATCCTGGCAATGCCCATGTGAATGTGATAATAAGTATTAATCGTCAACTGGTGTCAGTCACTGTAATGCCATTGACTAGGACCTGTGGAATTTTTTTCCCCTCAGAACTTCTTTTCAACAGAAAATTAAGGTGTTTTCTATTTACATGTTAAAGAGATCCACTTTCTGGAGAAGAAATAATTTTGAAGGAAACTTAATTCAAGGAACATATCAGGTAGACTTAAAAATCAGTATTCTACTTCGTATAATTCACTATGATTTCTAGGGGAATTTCTCATCAGGTACTGTATCATCTCTCAAGAGGCAAGTTCTTCAGCTATATTTCATCTTTCGTGATGTGCTCTTGAAAAAGTAGTAGATAAGTCAGTTTTCAGTCAAAGAATTTTGATTTTTTGTTAAAAAAAAAAAAAGGAAACATTTACATGATGTTTCTAATGAATTACCTGGTAAAAGTTATATAAAGTCAGCTTGTGATTTTCTACCTGGTTGATCACTGATTTGCAACAGGCCTCTCTCTTTTCCTTTTGGCACTGTTTGAGGACTTCACCAAGGCTATAAATACAAGAGTTTTCATGGAAGTGGTTTAAGTCTTTTATTTGTATAGAGAAAAAGTAATCAGGTGAGTTTTAGAATATTTCATTCTGTCTGGAAGAAGACAGAAAGGAGGCAAATGCTTTGTTTGTTGTAGTTTTGAGGAAAACAGAACATTTCCCCTAAAATAAAGTGCAAATAATAATGCAGTAACTGCAGTATATACACAAAAATATCTATAAGTGTATATATACATATATATATATATATATAAGAAATTCAGTTAAACATTGAAATAAGATCCTAGAAGGTGAAATAGGTGTTTATGGTTTGAAACAGTTTAAGATTTTAAGATTTTGATTTGTATATCAGAAATCATTTTACAAGAGGAAGCAATAGCATTATCACATTAAATATAAATCAAATAACTTCCCTAAGTTTTCCTCATCTAATAGGTGAGGACAAAGCTCTCGTTGGCTTTGGTAGACTCTGGATTAAGGCTGTGGTGAGAAAGATTACTCTCAAGGTGGTTTATTCAAGTAAACATTGTAAGCAAGAGGTTCTGTATGGATTGGAGCATATGCTTTAAGTTAAAGACATCCTGAAATGTTGTCCTGAACAGGGATGTTTCCCTAAAGTAAGGTTATGGGCTAGCTGCCCAGGTTATGATATAATACAAAGAGTGAGGGCGAAGTCACTCAGAAGAAGAGTATAAGGAAGAACAGGCTGGGGAATGCAAAACATGCAGTGCCAGAGAGGTACCATTGTTTGAAACATAAGATTGAAACACCTTGGAACAAAACTATTGAAATAAATTTGGAAATAAAGTGTAATATTACCACAGAGTCATATTGTTAGTAGCAAGAGTGTTGGAGAAAAAAAAAAAAAAAAAAAGAAAAGAAGGAGAAAGAGAAAATAACTGACTGGTAATATTTTAAAGGGTAACCAATGCTCACTAGCAGCTGCAGTAAGACATTAAGTAATAGAGCACAGTAATGTTAACAGCTCTCTTGGTAAGAGTGGTAAATGAAATAAACCTCAGCATTCGGTGTATCATTAATCTATAGTGAATAATGGCACTGGTAGTGTAAGGAGATTAAAAAGGGCATTGTAAACATTTGTGGCTGTATAATATACAAATTAAAAATGTGTGAACGCTTGCAGCTGCATAATCTACAAATTAAAAAGTGTAATAGCATAGCATTAATTACTGGCTGATCAATTCGCCCATAATTGCTGGCATGTAGATGAACAATTACAGGTCCGAAATGTTATTTGAGAAAAAGACATTGACCTTGGAACCATAAGAAATGATAATACGTTATAAGGTAATACAGGCTTGTGTCAAAATCCTCTATCAGAATTCGCTGTTGCAGGCTAGTTTGCTCGGCAACCCTAATCATACTTTTCCCTGCATGTTATTGTGCCTGAAGTAGACTATTTTGTGTTTGAATTACAGAAATATCTGACTGCAGAGTACTTCCTGTAATCACTGTGTATAGATGCTTACACGCATGTCACTCAGTACATATATAAGCAGGGCCACAGCTTATTACAGGAAGGGGCTTGATATCACAGCCAATTAGTAACTCTGCTGAGCATTTCCCCATTACCTCAATCCACTTCTGTTTGCTAATGTGTTTGCCAAATGTCAACGCCTTGGTCTGTTTGGTTCAGATTTCTTGGTTGCTATGTTTCTTTGAAAATGTCAGCCAGAACCCTGCAGATATTTCTGAGAATGAACTTAGAAAACCTGCCAGAGGGAAGAGACCTTGGGACTAAAGGTAGAAGGAGAGAGCTCTGCACAGGAGAGACTTGGGTGGGAGATGAGGTATGGCTAACCTAAGGCCAAGAATCAACGATGAGAAGCAATGAAAGAAAGCTTGTCTTGAAAAGGCAGAGAAGGAGATAATTAAATCTTTTACTGTGTAGGCACAAGTTACATCATCCTTAATTACATACTGTTTTTCTACTAGAGGCAAAAACTGCAGTGGTTTGTAGATAGATGTGATTGCATAATTAAGAGCAGACAAATCCTTATTTGTGTTGCAACAGTAAGTAATGCATAAATTTTATATACAACATTTAGGCCTTGATTCTGCACATTATGTCCATTTGTTAATTACTTAAATATTTCCACTCCTTTTGTTGTAAGTTTATATACTTAAAATCACTCCTATGTACACGCAGGGGGTTGTATTGTTCCTCATCTCAGTCCAGAGACATCCATAGTTCTGTTCACATACTCACAATGTAAACTTTTGACCTCCTTGTATACAGTCTTGTTTGATTACACAATTCACGTCCTATCTACATCCTTGCAGTATTGGGTTTTTTTTGTCATGACGTCATGTAATATTTCAGAGTCCATGCAACAAAAGAACACCAACTAGTTATTGGCAGTATCAGAGGACATCTGGAAAGCTATTTCTCTCAAAAGAAACTTTAGTACTAGGTTCAGTAAAATCCCCTAAGAAAAAGTCCTCTAGCAACTGAAAGCATATGACCCCAATACTCTGCTCTCTGGACTGGCTCTCCAAAGAATGCAAAATCAAATTCAAGGTCTTGGTCCTGATAGTCACAGCTCTCCATGGGATCTGCACAGGTTATCTAAAAAATTACTTCCTCCTATGCAGTGCTGACTGTCCATAACAGAAAGCGATAACTCTGCCCCCAGGAGTGAGACTTGAAAGTGCTGAAGGTATCTGTGCAGAGTCCCAAAACACATCAGCGAGGCCAAGAAATGTAACTTCTCTCGCAAAAGCATGAAGAAAAGCAAAAAAAAAAAAAAAAACCAACCAACCCTGAACCCTCAGACTCACTTACTTGATTTAGTTACAGGCTCTTGTCTTTGGCGGGGATAATCTTTAAAGTGTCTGAGACACTGGAGAGAAGCAGTAACTTCTGGAGTTTCACATTTTGTGTACATTTTTCACCGATGTTTTGCACTTATTTAAATAAAGTTGCTCCTTGTTAACAGATCACCCATTCAACACCTGTTTTAGAAAGAATTTAAAACTTGAAAGTCACAGAGGAGATGGACATTCACTGGAAAAACCAGCTTGTCCTCATCAGGAGGCAGGAAGCTTCTTGGTTTTTCCTGCTGCAAGCCATGACATGTTGTTCAGCTGTCTCATCTCATTTGCTTGAACATTTTCTCTGTGTTCTGCTGATGTGCTGGACAGTGATGCCACAAACCCCAGGGAAGTGCTTGTGGAAATTCTGGTCCTGGGCCATGAGAGGTGATGTGTTCTCCAAGCACAAGCTTTCTGGGACCTGGTGACCAGGGCAATGTCCTCTTTGTGGCATCTTTGGAAGACTTAAGGATGAACAAGTATGCTGGGGCATGTCCTGTGGGCATCATCCATAGCAAGACGCTTGAGTATGGGTCGTCCCAGAGTGAACTCCAGCTGGGACAGATATTTGTCAACTTTATCCCTATACAGTTACATTTGTAACACATACACTTTCTAGTTTCTATCCCTTTTCTTAGGTGTTATGAGCACCCTCAACTGTCTTCAGCAGTCCTTATGCTGATGGATTTATCTGGGGCAGAAAACAGCAAGTTACCGGCACCTGAACCCTTCCTTCAGAAGGAAGAATATGAGGCTGATGGTGATGTTTTTTTCCTCTTCAATCCTGGATATCATTAGGGTCATTTTTTATATATTTCCTATATATTGTTATGTCTTGCGTTGGCCTGCGATTCCATCTTACATGCAAATTCATTATATACACTTTGTTTTATGAATATGAGATACTATTCCTTCTTTCTGTTCTTTTTGAGATCTGATCTGGCATACAGCAGTGTGTCCTAGGTATGAAAATTATATTCTGCAGGGAAAAAAATAGGTTTTTTTGGAAACTTGTTTCAAAATTTGGTCTTTTTTTTTCAAAAACAATGAAGAATTAAATATTTTTTCAAATGTAAAAAAAATTTAAAAGAAATATAGATTTTGGTTAATGACCAATAATTTTAAGAACCCTTAAAATATTTTGATAAAAATAGATATTTTACAAAAAAAGTTTTATTTTGTTGTTGTTTCTGTCAGAGGTTAGAATATTTTTTTTATTCCTATAATTTCGTTGCCTTGTTCTTTACTGCTATTATAGGAATAATTTTATGATGGCAGTTTTAGTAACCTAGATTGGACAAAATCTGAATTTGCAGGTTGAAACACAGAATAATAAGTAACCCTGGGTTATTTATGAATGTCACTTAACCTAAAAGTCAAAGGAGACAAAATATGAAATATAAATCAAACCTTTTAACCACTGATGGTAATTTTTAAATTACTTGGGTTTTGGACTGTCAGTTTGATATACAGTGTACAACCACATATTTGTGAAATACAAAAGGTCCAACCACTGAAAAGTTGTCCTTTCTGCCCCTGAAGGTACATCAAATTATGTTGTGTTGTTCAGATGGTTACATTTTAAGACATGAAGGTCCAAGTCAGCCTGATATAGATATACATATATACATTTCAATATATATAGTGCTGTATCAAAGCAGCTGAAGAAAGGCTGAAGAAGTGCAACAAACTGCTTTTTCAAAAATTCTGGCCTCATATCTTTTATAATAAACAATTACAACCGCTATATTGACAATTAGGCTTAAATGGTGGCTATCTTTTTTGGATGTTACAATAGATAGCAGAAAGGGTATTCTGATGCCAGAAAATTTTGATGCTAGGTACAAAGGAAATGTCAAATTCTACCATCAAAGATGGCACTTTTTCTGCTACAAAAACCTTCCCTATGATGTCCCTGAGCTATGCAGGGTAACCTGACTAAACGGAATAACAGAGAGGAAGGAATATCTTAAGAAATCTGATTCGGCTGTACATTTGATTCACCTCAAAATATATAATAAGACCACAACCTGCATCTCCTTTTCTTGAGCAGGACATTCTTGGAAGTTCTCCCTAGAAAAAACATAATGTCTCTTGTTAATTTTTATCCTTTGGGATATGTTCATTATCAAGAAGCAGGACTGAATTTTAACAGCAACAACATTGGCAATAGGTCCTTTTTGGGGTTTTCCCCACTTTTATAAAAGAAAGATACTATCAGCTAAAAGACTGTTAAAGATTAGATTTTCACTACAAAAACTTCCTACAGATAAAGGGAAAAGAATTATGGAATGCCAATTAAAATATGTTCTTTTTTAATCTTAGTTTAAATTTTTTCTTCTCATGTTTTCAGTACTGTTCATGTTGCACTTTTTTTTTTTTTCCAGGTTGACCATTTCATGAAACAAAGCAGTACAAAAAAACCCTGTGTATTTAAAACCTGAAATAAGTCTTAAAATTATGTAATGACTAAATGTTTTTAATATCTTCATTAACAGTTTGGATTCATTTGTTCTCTAAAATTAGTGCACATTTTCCCAAATCCCCTTGTCATCTAGAAATCATCAGCTGTACATTGAAATCACCCAAACCTCACCCCAGCATTTGTGACTTGATGTTGCATAGTGTAGTCCTCAGCACTGAGCTGTGACAGAGGTACCCCTCACCCTTAAGACTTAGTCTGGGCTTTAACTACAAAGCATTTTCCTATCAGTTTTACTGGAGAGGGACCACTGTTTTGGGGAATTGAGGGTTCATGTTGTGTCTGATGAGGAAGAAGAAATTTGAAGAGAAGTGAGTCCATTGGTCAAAATCATTAAGAAAATTCTTATGGAGCAGGCCAGTTGGAAGATGTTGCTTGTTATCTGGTAACCAGCTGATTTTACTGCTGCCTTTACACATAAGTATATCGAGCCTTTCTTTAAAAAGGAGAAAGAATGGTGGGAAAAAAGGCCATTTGGCTTCTCAGCATAAGGCAAGACTTCTCATTCACAGCACTTGTATGTCCTGCTATGAGAATGAAGAGAAAATAAAACAACCAAGACCAGATGCAGCTCTTGAGTTATCCTACGCAATCAGTGTGACAGGCAGTTTATACAGTTGTAAGGAATGTTTCTTTCTGAAATTTAACAATTCTTTCAATGACTCTGGTGTCTATTGAACCAGTGTTTATATTTATTACATTGTGGAATGGTTATCCTGTTTTATACATTAGTAGATTTTAGATGGATTGAAATTTTATATAAATTCTCTTCTTTCACAAGCCGGGGATGAAGGGGAAAAGAAAGAGGGAACAAGCAGTGTTATTGAGGTGATTTGTAAGCTTCAGGGAAAACACATAAAAAATTATTTAGGCTCCAATATTGGTTACGAAATATATGTTCAGACTTTAAAATAAAACCACAAATAAACAGAGATTCCAAAATAGAAATCATCAGTTCTTTCTTTACTGGTCTTTATTTTCGGTGCATCCTTTGAAATAAGTGGTAACAGATGTGCTCCTAGAACTCTGTAAAAACTGCTCTCTTGGTTACTTGGGTTTGGCAGGGCTGTGAAAGCTGTCCGTCAGTTGTGACATCTTGAAGAGGGAGACGTTGGGGGAAGTTGTGAAGTCAGGAGGACTTCAGAGCTGCAGAGAGAGGATAGTTACACCATGCTTCAGTGAGGGGTATGACAGTGGGATGTATGCAAGGAACAAGTCACCAGAAGGGATATTGCAATTACACCTCTCTGATCAGTGGAATGGCTGGCCAGGACAAATGTTTAGTCTATCAAAACCTGAAGAGATTATTTCTACAGACAAGTTTTTGAGGGTAAAATAATAGTCCGGACATGACAACCACCTCTACAAACTTAGCAGTGTTGACTGCAGGAGAGGATGCATGGAATAGAAATGGCACAGAGACCTAGCGGGTCAGTCTTTGGCTGTTTAGCAGTCACAAAATATCTAGATGCAGACCAAGCATCCAAGCTTTTAAATAGGATGCTGGTGTAAGGCACCACTTTAGAAAGGATACAAGCCTTGCTTCTTATTCCTAAGCTAATACACCACATATTACATTCATTCTTCCTTTTCTTTGGATCTGAATTGAACCTTAGGGATGATATCAGTCTTTAAGTTATTGGCATTCAGAGGCAGAGCTGAATTTTCAAAATATTTGTAACACTTGACTCCCACAGCTAAAACAAAGGTTTTTTTAAAATACGGCCTTCAGACTGTGTAAGCTTATATCAACTTTTTTTTTCCCTTTCTCCCCTGTGAAGCATGGCTTAGAAGTCACAGCTGGCACATTAGAAAAAAGAAATACAGTAAAATGAATAAAATACACTCTCATTCACAATTTCCTAGAGGCTCCTTGGTTGTTAATTGAAACTTTTGTCTACTTTATTGAACAATAAAAGTGACAGAAACTACTCTCAGGTGTCCTTCAGTATTAAAAAGAGGATAAAGGGTTCCTAGCAAAGGTGACAGAAATTAATGTGGTGAGCCCAGCTATCAAACATTTTGATATGTGAATTGCCTGATATTTCTATAATGCCTTCTTATGATTGGAAATGTTATCGCTTCTATTGAATCAATAGAAAATGTTAAAGCTCCGTGGAACCCCAATTACCAAATAAAGCTAGAAGGTTAACATCTGGGACCAGCAGAGATAGAAACAATTTCTATTGTCATACCTTTCTGACAAGTAAATGTCAGAAACATAACACCTTCCACCAGGCTCAGTACAGAGCACATGTAAAAGAGTGATTGCAAGGCAGTCTCAAGTCAAATCACCTGTCATTTCAGCTTTGACATGGAATTACTTTTGTTTTATGCATCTATTAACCTTGAACTATCAGCATTTGTTTTAATGTTCTGGTCTGAAGTGACCTAAATGTACTTCTTTAATGCACTTACTGCTATAGCTAAGAGGGGGGAAAGAACAGGGAAAAAAAAAATTGTTAAGAGGGGGTGGGTGAAGTTGGTTGTGGTTTCTGTGGCATGGCTGTGAGTACAGCAGCCCATTTTCCACCTCCCATCTGGGGGTAGGACTCTCAGGGACTCATCTGGCAGAAAAGGTGGGAGAACCAGGGGGAGTCAGTAGCATCTTGAAAAACGCTTCTGGCCTACAGTGTGACACTGTACATCCCACCACTTTTTCTCACACCAGGGCTTGAGGGGAGGAAGAATGAAGAGTAGAGGATGCAAAACCCTCCAGCTGTTGCAAGACAACAGGAGTTCTCAGTGCTCCCAGGTGTGGTGATGGCTGCGACATCACATCACTATGAAAAACGTTGTCTGAAAAACACCATGTCTGATCTAAGTCCTAGAGTCAAATAACAATACAGAAATGTTGGTGGTGTTCTCCAACCAGTATAGATAACAGCAGTAAAGTGCTATTAGAATACAAGGTTTTTAGAGGTTATGCTAGAAGACTTTTTAGAGATATTATCCCCAATTCCCACCATCATAAAGCAAATGAGTATACAAATTTAAAAGAACTGAAATTACCAATGCCAAACATTCCTGAGCAAAGAAGAACAAGCCTCTTCATCTCTAAGTTTTACACTGTGTTTCCCAGCTAAATTTCCCTGCAGTGCAGAGAAAGAATGGTGTGCTTGAACAACCAACTGAATAAATAAACATTCTATGATTCTATGATTCTATGAAATTACGACCAGCTTTCTCAGGTGATTGGAACTATTTATTTTTTAAGGAAACACATCATTCTGAACCAAGCTTTGGAATCTGTCTGCCTACAAAAAAAACCTTTTCCATTGGAAGATGAAACCTTTTGATCCTAAAGCATTATCTGCATGTGTTACACTTCCTAAGCATGTTTAGTTTTTTTTTTAGAACCCCTACTGCCACAGTGCTTGGGCACCTTATACACTTTAATATGGTAATCCACAAACTGTTCTGAAGGACAATTATTCTTAGAGGAATCTAAATTCGAGAGGTTTGGTTTTTCAATGGCATTAATAGCAGCAAGATGCTACTGCTAGACAGTGAGGTTTGGAAATCTAGATATCTAACCTAGGGCCAAATCTTTGTATACATTAAATATATGGAGAAGAGTCTAAGGGAGCTTTCTAAACCATCAAGTAACATTTAATGTTCATTTCAGCCGGCCATCCTTCTCGTGTCCAATTAGAGAATTGGACATGAAAATATCTTATTTCTAGTTTTATTTAAACTACCACCTTCATCCCCATCTTGGAAGATTTTTACTGCTGTCCAGCACCACAAAGGCAATTTCCCATGGCAGCTCATTACACATCATTCTGGGGGACCTGCAGTGTCTCGTATGTGTGACCTTATGGGGTTAAAATTTTGCTTGTCATAACCTCTTGTCTTTCTTGTCTTTGTCTCCTCTAAAGGAAAAAAAAAAAATATTTTGGACACAATTCTCCTAATGAGTAGGGGACAAGAATGAACATGAATGTGGGTCTGAGACATAATGGAGATTCCTAATTATCTAATAATGTATTAAGCAAAGAATATTGCTGGCTTATTTTTGTTATTTCAGGGTTATCTGAATTAATTCAATAAATTTTCAAATATTTGAGGATCCATAAACAACATTTGGTCAACAAAACACGTGGAAATATGTAAACTTGCTACAGCTCGATAGTCTCGTATATTTGTAATTAGTTCCTGTTACAACTTCAGAACTCAGTCCTGCTTCAGTGGATAATTTTTATGTAGACTGATTTGTCTTCTGAAGACATAACCAGGGAGCATATATATTCCTGTGTTTAAGGTGTATGCCTTCCGGGGAACCCCATCACTGTGGCATACATGGAGTGGAAAACTCACTTATTCTGGGACAATACATCCTCTGACACCCACCATACTTCTAAATCCAGCATACTGATGCATTGGTCTCTCTTCACTCCCATTGAGCTATATTCTGGCATATACACAGTGTAAAAGAATTAAGACTCAGGCCATTAATATAGTTGCAGTTCTACTTGCATTTTTTATTCATACAATGCTCCAAAAAGTGAAGTTAACAGCTTTTTATGTGGGTGTACTTTAACAACCAGAATGGGTGTTCATAACAGAGATTCAAGGTGCTCATACAGTATGAAACAATGAATTAATAATTGCCATTAATGAAAAATACAGCAGAATACTACCAATACTCACTGACAAAATTCTCAGCAGTCTCTCTGTCACACCTCACTTGTGGCTATTTCTAGGGCTTTTCTGTAGTCTGAGGGAATAAAGTTTGGTTTGGGAGAAGGAAGAAGTGAGGTGTGGAAAAGCATCCCTCTCAGAAGAGTATGAGTTATTGAAATGGGACGAAAGCAGAAGCAAATACAGGAAGACAAAGTCACTGTGAAAACTCTAACAGGGAAAAAGCCCAGATGGCCTATGGAAATGATAAAATTAAGTCTTAAATTGATGGTGATACTAAACTTGGGACTTGATTATCCTGACAGATGTGCATGCGACTCCCATTGACTTCAATAGGAGGTGTGCATGTGTAGCTGATAGGGAAACCAGACCTTAGAACCAATGAACTGTGTTCAGAGAAGGAGAGTGAACGTGAGGAATGAAAATCTCTAGGTTAAAACTCTGACTTCAACTCTGTTTGACATCCCATGGCTGAAAAATATCGGAGAGTAAGATGTTTTCACTAAGAAAAAGAAATCTTTGAAGTTAAAGCAGAGGAAGTCTGTTACCTGGTAAAGAGCTATAGAAATCCCATGGAGGATCAGTGCCCTCATCCACCCTCCAACTCCCTTCCTCCCACAAAACGTTGCCAACACCCAGGTAAGTTTGATTCAATTACACTGGCGCAAGCGTTGAGTAGCTCTGTGACAATGGTGGTTTCACACCAGTTTGCACCAGCTTTATTGAGATGCAGATCCAGCTTGAGGGGTGTAAAGAAATATGAGATAATAACTGAAAATGACTAAAAAGGGTCTTGTCTGAAAACATGAACAATAATTCTATGATTGAAAGGATGTGAACATTATAGCAACTTTAAGGGCTATTAAGCCAGTTCCTATGTGAATCTGTAGTGTGAATTGTATAAGCATTTGGAATGTGTTGATGATAAAGGGATTCATAAAAGTTGTTATGCTGATTTTATGTTGATGGATGTTAGAATATAAGGTGAATTATTAACCACAGGAAAGTGAGACTAATGTTTAAGTGCTGTGATATATGTGTAATTGAAAGCAATTTCTTCTATAGAACAAGGAGATTGTGGGCATAAGTGAAACAAACTTTGAATAAAATACAGGTGAAGTGGAATCTGGTGTGTGTTCAGAGCCAGGAAACAAAGGGAAAATAAACTTGCCTGAAAAACAAATATTACCACTAGAAATAAATAATTTGCATTTATATAGAAACTTCTATTCAGAAAAAGCCCAAAGCAAGTTACCCACCGGCTAAAGCATTTATAAATAATTCTGTATACATAGAAATGCATATACAATATGTTTTTCTAGGGATCATATGGTTTTCTTGCAGAAATGTTTTCAGTCATATAGCACTCCAATAAGACCAATACAAAGATTATTTACATCTGAAGAGGTGAAGACTGAAGAAGTCAGAGGTTAATCAAATTTGACTTGATTCTGTTGAAGTCAAGAACACAAGTTTGCTAAAAAGAGTTTGGTACGGACAGTCTGATATGGGCTGTTTCTTCGAAACCAGTGGGAATACTGGTATTCACTCTTGTGCCTGAAGGACTCACAATTTGGCACTAAGTGATATGCCTGAGGTAGCACAGTGAGTCAACAGTAACCACCAGAAGAAGACACAAGAGTTCTGATTTTCAGTCTCCTGTGTGTCTACAGATCATGCACCTGATTTTCTGTTCCCTCAGAGTAGTGATCCTGATTGGTAACACTGAGGACTAGTACCTTAAGAAAAGCCAGATTACTGGCGTGCAGTCCTCTGAGGATATGCTAATGGGAATGCTACAGTTATTGGGACTATATCTTGTATATGTTAGTGGCTGACTGACAAACAACTGATGCTATTTTAGCTATGGGCAGAAGGAGTATTTCAGTCAGCTGATGAGCAGCAATAGATTTTTAGTTCTGCTGAATAAATGATGGTGTTGCAGCAGTATTTTAATAAGTAAGAATTTGAAATGACTGGCATAATCATGTCTCATGAGCACTGTAACCATCATGAATGAATGTCGGTAAATACTTTGCATAGCATCATGTGTTATGTACCAAAATGCGTGGGGTTAGTTTAAATTCCAAATCTGTGTGGTATCTTAACAGCGCCTAAACAAAGGGTGAATAGAGTTAGAGTGATTTAGCTAAGGCTCTGACCTGAAACTTGCACATATAGTGTTAATATTAATATATTTTTGTTGAGGATGAAATATCCTTGAATTATTATACTTGTATGCCACCATTTAGCTTAGGTAATTTTACTAAAATTTAAGATCCATATGATATGCTTATACTTAATCCCAGCACAGAAAACTGGTTTCTACTAGGACACATATCAAGAAAATGTGGGGGGAAATAGCCCAAATAAACCATTAATTTGATGTAATAGAGCAGGAGAAAAAACCTTGAAAGTTAAGTCATTAAAAAAAGAAAATCTTATTTAAGTGGTTCAGTAATAAAGCGAGTGACCTCTTCATTCCACTTAGAAAAGCTTCTTAATGCTGGTGCAAGGTTTTAACAGTTATTTGAAATAAAATTATCCAAGAAGCATGAAAACATTTATAATAGATTAAAGTGGTGGCTTAGTGGAAGGGCCAAAGTCAGACAGTAAGCACTTCACCTCTGTTTTTCTAGGTCCTGTTCACAATCAGTCAGTATAGACTGCAAATCTAGGTATCGGGATTTTTATAGAAACTAAGCTTTCATTTTTAATTTTTGTCCAAACTAAGAATTTTGTATTTTTTTAACTGTTTGAATAGAAGGTTAACAGGGTTGGGTTTTTTTTTTTTTTCTTTCTCCGGTTTCTTTCCATTCTTCTTCTCCACATGAAATCAGGAAAAAGAAGAAAAAGCAAAATATACCTCAAAGCCATTGATGTTTGGATTAGAGCCTCTGGGATTTTTCATACTTCACTGAGCTATGTTAAGACTATCTGCCTTTTTTACATAAACCTAAATTTTTTCCCATTAATTATTTTGACAATGAAATAAAGGCTACTGCATTGTGTGTTGCTGCGTACTGTTTAGACATTGGCAAATAGGATCAACCTTTTATACAGTGCCACTACTTAATGTTTAAACTCCAGTCTCTCCTATAGCATTCACTTATCATTGGCATATACGTCAGTTAAACTACATAGATCCATCCTCCTGCCAGAGTTACCAGTGGGTTCAGGAGTCATTGAGTGGGGCATGGAGGTACCCCAGATCACACCATCCGTGGCTTCATGGAAAAGCAGGTGCTAAGAGCATAAGTCATTGTATGATCTGTAGAACTAATGGATCTTGGTTTCACATAACTCTTTCTCTTATGGTCTGGTGACTTTGGCACAGTGGAATATTCAGTGTCCAGTGAAAACATCTGTCCCTAATTCACACTTTCTTTGTGCATTCTCTGGTATTTAGTAAGGCTCACATACATTAGCTTTACCTTTGCTAAGGCACTTTTCACTGGTCTGTCTTTTTATATAGCTGCCTACTTTCCTAAAACTTGTAGAGAACTTGTTACCTTCTAAACAGGCATTTTCTGCATTTGTCTTCATTGTCTCAAAGATCCAAAAGTCAACAGGGAAGAGATATAGACATATGCATTTTTTTTCAGCCAAAATATTAAATAAAAACCATAAAATCAATGGACCATCTCCCCTACGAGGAAAGGCTGAGAGAGCTGGGCTTGTTCAGCCTGAAGAAGACTGAGAGGGGACCTCATTAACACTTACAAATATCTTAAGGGCGGAAGTCACAAGGACAGAACCAGTCTCTTTACAGTGGTGTCCAGCAACAGGACGAGGGGCAATGGGTACAAATTGTGACATAAGACGTTTCAGTTGAACATGAGGAAAAACTTCTTTACTCTGAGGGTGATGGAGCACTGGAACAGGCTGCCCAGGGGGGCTGTGGAATCTCCTTCTCTGGAGATATTCAAAGCCCGCCTGGATGAAGTCCTGTGTAACATGCTCTAGCAGAACCTGCTTTAGCAGGGGGTTTGGACTAGATGATCTCCCAAGGTCCCTTCCAACCCTTACAATTCTGTGAATGGAATTTTTGATTATCTAGATTTTCACTGATATTTTAAATGAATCCACATTCTTTGAAGGTGTGTGTTTTGTTTTATTTTATTTTGGCCAGCTCTGGATAATGGTCACATTTCAGAGATGAGGAACAAAAGCCAGGAAGGACATTTGAAACCACTTATTCCTGTGCCTTCAGCACAAGATTGCCATTGATTGAATGCTACAGAGAAAATTATCATGGGAAATGGGTGATCTCTCTTGCAATCCCACCACTTTTCTTTTCTTCCAACAGACCACATCCTCTGCCTGAGTACTAGTACTGTTCAATGGAGATTCCTAGTGTGGTGAGCTAGTTTTCCAACATAATTACTCCTGTGTATCACAGTTGTATTTTGTCATCTGAAAGAAAATTAGTAATTCAGTGAAAGCTGATGATTGTGTTCCTGAAAGCTGAGTGTTTTGTTGCTGTTCAGTCATTCAGATATTCTTTTAAATGTTACCTTTTTTATTCTACAGGGACAAACATTAATAACTATCATGGAAGTTTGATTTTCTCTCTTTCTTTCTCTCAAATAGAAATGTACTTTTTGCTTTTTTTTCCTCCTTGTATGAGCACTTATCATGCTAGTCTTAAATGGGTGGAGCAGTTGTGTCTGAAGGCTATTAGGTAAAATGGGAGGAACCAGGGTCCAGATTATAATGCTGGTGTCCTGACTTGGAACTCACCTGCATGAAAACTACCATAAACCACAGATTAAAGTCTGTGATGGGGCAGTATAATGAGTGCAGAAATAGCGGTTTTAATCCCATTTGCCATTCTACAAACAGCCCCCCCGCCTCAAAAAAAAAAAAAACAAAACCAACACCAAAACCACAAACCAAAAAGAAACAGGGCATACCTTCAAACCAACAAGCAACAACAAAAACCTATTTGCAAGCCTTGGGTGAAATGAGAGATGCCTCAAGAAATGGTGTGGAAAATAGAAACATTCTATATTTGTAGTCAGTTCAAGGCAAGCAGTTTTGGCAGACTTTGACATCAGTCTTTTTTTTTCTCTGATATATCAAATGACACACTGCAGATTTCTCTTTCTCCACTCCCACGTCTCTTTTTTTTTTTTTTTTTTTTTTTTTTTAATGTTTGTTAATGAACACTTCTTCACATAAAGCTAAATGCAGGATTTCTGTCCATTCTTTGAAAATAGAACGACTCCATCCAGGTAGAGTAAATATATGTGGGACACTGGACCATAAAGGAGGCTTATGGCAATTGGGTACCTAATCTCTATTCTCCTATCTGGTACAAATATAGGTGGGCTGAGTGGAGGTTGACGGCACTTACAGAATTCCTGGAATGCCTTTAAAAGAAACCTCAAACCTACTCCTACTTACACAGAGAGAAATAATACTAGGAAGAAGTCATTTAGTGTGCTGAAATATTCTGGGATTTGGCATATTTATTTCCTTACAGGAAAGTCCTTTTAAGTCAGGAGCTTATTGCACTCACCCCCCTCTTCACTGGTTTTTGATATTCTGTCTTACACTCACCATTATTCTACACTCTGAAAATATTTGGCTGACACAATGTGAAAAAAAGTTTTTTTTCTTTTTAACTTAAAAATTAGTAATGTTTTTAAACTTACTATTTTTCACACTCTACACTGAAATTATTGGGTTTTTAAAAAAATGGTCAGTTTTGACCTACCTGAAAAAAAAAGATATTTTCCATCAGAGTATTAATTTAATTCACAAAACCTACCCAAGATACTTTGGTTATACTAAATGGGTATATTATTTTATATTGCTTTATTTTATTTTATTTTCTAAGTAGGAATACTTCTTGTTGCAACTCTTGCTATCTTATTAATTACAAACACAGGCAGGAGCGTTGGAGATGAAAAATCCTTCTAGACACCAGTATTTCAAATGATGGATGGAGCTATCTAGACAACAGGGAGTTCAGCTGCCCCAGGAGTCACAGCCAGCAATGAGAATGGTGGAGGCAAACAGTGGAGATAAGATGAACAGGGGTTAAATCTCATTCCTTGTCTCTGAATCTATGCCAACAACAATTTCAACACTGTGTCTTACAGGTGTGCTCTGATAAAGACATAGATAAATTATTTTACAAATATGATTGACATTTGGCCTTGAACTATCGCTCTTAACTTTAAGACACCTCAGCAACACAGAAGCCCTTAAAATCAATGGAGAACCATAGTGTTTCAGAGTGAACTTAGTAAGCGTGGTCTTGACTTTTTGTTCATTCACACAAATTAAAACCTGAACAGAGGCCCAACCCTGAAGGCCAATCCTGATTAATTCAGCATGAAAGTTTCACTTCTCATTGTATGTACATTTGTAAATTAAAAAATCAGTTTTGAACTAAAAAATAGCACTCCCGCTGTGGGTATCAACAGTTTCTGATTGAAGTTCCCCAAAACTGGAAAAGACATTGAAGCTTTCACTTTCCCAGTAGAGATACTGGCTTAAACGGGCCTGTATTTTCCAATGAAAAATTCCCCTGGAAATTCCCAACCTGCTCTAGGTCCTGCTCTAGGTGCAGACTCCAATAAGGGACTGACCTGTGGCAAGACTGTCAGCTCTGACAGGTCTTTCCCATTGTCTGGTTCTGTGCTGTGAGCAAGAGTTTCAGAGAACAAAGGACATGCTCTGTTGGGGAGGCCTCAGTGAATAAGAGTGGATCCAATGTGCTCTGTAGCAGTGCAAATACACTGACAGACGGAAAATGTAACAAGAAATTAAGAAAAAACTGTTGTCTGCTAACATAGATACCACCTCTGCGTGACTAGAGATATGGGGATGGAAAGCAATTGTCGTGCAATTCATTAACATGATCTCTAGTGTCTAAAAGGAAATTCCTCAGGACTGGACTAGACACTTTATGGGCTTTCCAGTTATTGAAAAGAAATCAGCATGACCAATAAATCATTACTCTGGTCTGTCTTGGAGACTTATCTTAAAAGGGAATGAATAATGTCCCTCTATAAAAATAGAGGGGATGTATGACAGTTTACTCAGGCATATCCCAAAGGGGATTAATTTCTGCATTTGACCAACTGAATAAATCTTTAGATTTCATGAACTATATTGACTTCATGTTCACTGACTGTAGTGGGAGCTTAGAATCCCTTCACTTTGGGAGGTAGCTGTAACTACCTCCTTATGAAACTCTACATTTAACTGTCTTAATCTGTGAGCTGAATCCTGGAAAGCATTTCTAGATGCTGAAATTCAGGTAGGTAAACTTCTCCACTCCTTTTAAAGTCTTTGACGACATATTAAGTGGAGATTTTTCTATCATGTTGCTATTCTGCTGTCTTCAAATGAACAAATGAACAAACAAAGAAGTTGTTGATCTTAATGTAGTTTTCATCAGACAAGGCTTCCCAAAGCTCCATCTGAACTGATATTCAGTGGCAATTTAGTGTCAGGAGAAAAACTGTCAGGAAAAAAGCCAAGAACTGAACAGACCACGTCTTGACTTAAGGGATGACTTGGAGGCCGTGGTTGGGGCACTCTGAGTGACAAGACTTTGCTATTAATCTGCTTCTGTTCTCTGCATGGAGTACACACAATTGTTTTCAAAGCTGACAAGACTGTGGCTTTCATAAGCCCTAAACTTACTCATAAGCATACAAAAGGAACCTAATAAAACATTACAGTCACCAAAAGCCTCACCATAAGAGATTGGCAGTGATCTTTTATGGCTTACTTACATTCAGTGACCTAGTTTCATCCTGAAGAACACCACCACAACTTAAGTTGCATTTGGAGTTTATTTTCACCTATGCAATCATGTTAGCGCATTTTGCAGGGTCCTGTACATTTATGTCTATGTTTTGCTTATGGGGTAGTAAGCACAGTCCATCATATCTCACACAGATCATATATCTTTATATTAGTATTTTCATCGCTGAAATGCCATGCAGACAGCACACTCACCTGGCCTCATGAGAAAACTGCAAGGCATTGAATATATATGTGTGGAGGTGAAACTGTGAACCCTACCTTTTTTGTCACCATGAATAGAAGAAACATTACCTAAGAGATGTATAATAAGCTATGTATAATACTTCTGTTGAACCTGAGTGAAACGGGTAAAGTCTTGGAAGAAGGAATTAAAGACAGCCAGTTTATACTGTGGATGGTCCTGTGTGGGTGTTTAAGGAAGAGGAAGGAACTGAGCTGTTCAGTGATCAGTCAAAGCCAAGCAGTCTGTTTCAGGTCTCACTGACCAGCATGACATATCACAGGCTTCTTCATAGCCTCTTACCCTCTGCTCTTGGAAAGCCTCTCAAAGGAACAGTTTACTACCTTTGAGATTTTGTGTGAAAACAAGGAATGGGTCTGAAGAAAGTTAAAACTGGGGTTCTGATCTCATTTCTTCTAATGGTGGAGCAGAACCACATTGTCCCATACAGAAAAGAGTACCAGTAGTAGATATTACTCCCCATGCTCCAAGAAGCCTCAGCCATGTAATCCTGCTTGGGAATGCCCAGAGGAGCTATGGAAAAAAGCAAATGCTGGCACAAAATCTCAGAGGCACATGTCATACTGCTCAACAGAACTTCTGCCACTTTCAGTTAAAGGAAATTATGCAGAAAAAAATCCCTGTAATACCTTGAAAATTAATGATGTCAATTCACTTCTGTGGTTAACATCACATTTACTGCAGCATAGCCAAAGTATCATCTCACATCAGGACATGTTACCCTGCTTTGCGTATATTTTCCCACTGCTGTGAAATATAGGGAGTTACTTCAGTTCCCAGATGCCCACAGACATCTTCTGTGGACAGCAATGAGAACTGCACAGCCATTTCTGATGGCAAATGTGTCTAAAGTTTGAGAAACAGGCCTCTGATTAATGGTGGTTATTGCTGTTGCAGATTAGCAAATCTGGCATCAAGCAGTGATTTCTTACTTCCAGATTATGATAAAGAGGTCTAGCTGTCGACCATTATCCGCTATAAATAGACATCCTTCTGTACCATAGATAACGATGATATGTGGGGTGGCATACCAAAGCTGAAAGTCCTTGCCTACCAACCATAAGCAGCATTTATCATTCACCTGTATTATTTGTGTTGGTAAACCTATGTATATTTACTTTATTGCAACAGATAGACAATCTGATGGAATAAATATATTTGCATGAAGATCTAGAGGAAAATTAGAATTATCTGGTTATTGGGGCACAAATTTTAACTGTCAGAAATATGTCTACATATGAAAGGGGCTAGAGAAAAAAAAAGAACCTAGAAAGAAGGGCAAGTTCTCCTTTCTTGGCAAGCAGTTTAGGAAATGCCTGAGCCGATTTTCCCTTGGGGACCAGGAAAAATTGGCATAGTGTATGTCCTGGGGAGCAAGCACAGCTGTAACAGGAGGTTTTAACATAACTGTACCATCTGAGTGATGCTCCTCCCTCTACTGACACAGCCTTGTAGTCCCTTTTCCTGGGTGGCAGCAGCGAGATGTGATGTGACTGGAGCACACTGACCTCATTCGGATCAGAATATTTTTGGGGGGTGAGGTTACTCCCAGGTTCACCCTTAGTATAGCCCTGGGAGGTATGGACTCTGACTCCTGCTCAGGTCTGTTCTGAACGGCATTGCACACTGCCCCAGGCAGCTCCTGTCTTCAATGATTTGTTAGGCTTCCTATACACCATTTTTATTTATTTATTTTGTGGTAATAGTGTATCTATATTCAGGCATCAGGCCACCCAGAGCTCCAGACGATGCTGCAGCAGTGTCCGGCCGATGTCGGCTGGCCTTGTCCAAGGTGCTCCGGTGATTGTTGCATTGGTGGGAAAGGAAAAGATGTCTAGCTAGCTAATAAGTCTCACTTTTTACAGCATCCAATATTTTGTATCAGTGTCGTTTGAAAGGATATCGCTTTGCGAGATTGATCCAAGGCTGGCATGAAGAATATGCACTCAAATCTCTTTTAGAAAGATTTATAATATTAACCTCAGGCTATTTTTAAGTCACCGTCGATCTTTATAGAAGCAATGCTGAGATTCATTTGTTTTCCAACTGGCAGAAAGTCTCTGTTACCTTTTGTAAGCCGGTATTGAACAATCTGGCTTTGGGTCAAACTGGTTTAATGAACTGTCTAGGGTTCAAACTTGATGCTGCCATTTGCAGATGTTCAATAGTCAGTCTGTTTTAGCAAAAGGAGTTCATTAATATTTGCGGATAAAAAGCCTTCATAACATTGATGCGCAAGTGTCTGCTGTAAACCTTTTAAGTAGTTTAAATCTTCTTTATGAAGAGGCATAAGGTCTGATTCATTTCTTGCTTACACTACTAACTCCCTGTGAAATTCCTCCTGTTTTTTTCCTGGCAGGTCTGAGGACAGAATCAGGCCTACAGATTAAAATCCCTTTTTCTAAACTTTGTGCAACTGCTTTATGGACTGTAATACTCATAAATGCATCTTAATTTTCTGTAGATGTAAATGACTCAGGTGCAAGTTTTTTAAGTCCTTATAAAATTAAGAGACTTATATCTTCAAAAAACATTGTAGAGGCTATTTTAACTCTTCTATGGAAAAGTTATCACAACGATAAATTTCACAGGAGCTACTTTTACATGACTGATTATGATTACATCCTTTGTTTTAGTTCAGACTGGACCACCTGCACAGACTTAGGAACAACTTTTCTATCATGGTCACCTTAGGCCATCCAAACATGTTCAAAGTCTTTTTAACAAGGAAAAGAAACTATTGCTTTCCTTGCTCATAACAGGTAAGAAAAAAAGCAAAGGGCTTCAGCTCTTGCAAGAGAATACATAGGCTAAAAATAGGAGGGGGGAACCATTTAAACAGTAAAGGTAAATAAGCAGTTGGATGAAATGAACAGGGAAGTCACAGACACTCAAGCACTAGTTTTTCTCTACGATTGAGTCAAAAAACTGTCAGGAATGGTTTAAATATAGTTGATCCAGCCTTGGGACAGGAAAACGGTGTGGTGACCTCTCATAATCTTTTTTTGTCCCAGGCATCTATGAATGTATAGCTTGGGTGAACTTGTTGTAGAAGAGTAAATCAAATTCAATAAAGAGGAAACAAATCAAGTTCTATTGACAGTTTGGCCCTGATTCTCTTTTTAAGGGGGAAAAAACCCCAAACAACTCCCCCCCCACACACATGCACACATATATCTACCTTAAGACATTTTTCACTGTAAGAATCTAACATATCAGCCTTCATAATTTAAGAGAACAGTATTTTTCTCTAAGTCTACCACATCTATTTCTATAGACTATACTTTTTTATTGACTTTTTTCTCACAATGGAAAAAAAATCTTTTAGAGAAATTATCAGTCCCTTCCCAAGCTTTTTTATTTTTTGTTAATGAGTGTGTTCTTCAGTTGTACAGCTAATTAGTGAGTAAATAAGATCCAACAGTTGAGTGACCAGGATGGCAATGGTATTTTAAGACATGATCTATGAAAAGAAAACCCTTCTAAAGGATGTAAAATTCCAACAATGATTGCTTAGATCTAAAAAGAGCTTCACTCTGTTTATTTCAGAAAATTACTTTGTTCTCCATAGTGTCTCTTGGAAATGTGATGTGTTTAGGTAGTGATTTTGATGACCTTAAAACAGCCTTTACTGTCTTGGAACTGCAGGCTACTCAGCACATCTTGACTACTGACTTGTTCTTTAGACGCTCCAATGATACCACATATGCCCATTCAGCTACTTCTTGCTGAGTTTCTTTTCTTTCCTTTCTTCTTCCCCTTTTTTTTTTTTTTTTTTTTTTTTTTTTTTTTTTTTTTTTTGGCTGACTGCAAACACTATATAGTTTAGCTTTCCTACCAAGACTTTGAAATGACTAATTCCTGCAACATATTTCAACACATCCTTAACTGCTAATTGAAGTCTGTGCACAAGGCGGTGAATGGTACGCACCGATGGGAACCTCTCTTGCAATAATGTGCCGAATCCGCTCTTTATCTCATTCATTGCCGACGTCTCGTCTGTTGCAAGTCCAATCAATTTTTGTAGCTTTAAAAGATATGTCCTCTGTTAACTTTCTATATGCCAAAAGAACGACGATGGAAAATTAAGCATTACCTTTGCAGCAGTGAAACTTGATTGCTTCTAGAAGACTCAGGGAAAAAATGTTGTTGACATTTTTTTACTTCCAGTCTCTGCATGGCAATAAGGTATGATGGCTGATTTATCAAAGAGAGTGTTCTCATCAAGCAGGAGAGCGAGAGAGAAAGTTCACATCGCACAAAATGAGCTGCTAATTTCTTTTCCATTTCACTGACAATATGGTATTGGAGCAGCTGTGATTAGAACAATGGATGTTCCCAAACTGTGCTCCATTTAACTCCTGCAACTCTGCAAGGTCACACAGTGGGAGAAGGAATTAAAGGCCTTTTTTTGTCTGTTCTCTTTTAGTTTTTTTTTTTTCTTTTTTTTTTTTTTTTTTTTTTTTAGGGAGAGAAGGGGAAGGCAGGGTTAATGGAGACAGGGAACTGGAGGAGTTGTCCCCTAGCAACTTTTGGATGTATCTATTTTCAAGTCAATCAGGAAAAGTTGAAGCTGCCCATGAACTTTATTAATTGAAGAATTTAGAAGGCACACTGAAGCCCACCAAAGGCAATGAATGTTGTGTTGTGTCTTTACGTGTGCTTATTTACTGATTCGACCAAAGTTTGCATCAGGGCCCCCAGTCTAACAGTCGGCAATTAAAGAAGAATGACTTAGTTCTGAGGATAAACTTTTAGGATTTGGGAGACTTGAGTTCAGTTTCTTCTTTTTCAGGATATTCTGAAATGCCTTTGCTTCTGCCTCAGTTTCTCAGCTCTCAATGGAGTAATAATATTTCCCTTCTCCAGATTTTGTGGTGTTTAAAATGTTAAATATTCTGTGGTATTTAGAGTATTAATAAGGCTAAGTAGGCATTTGTGATAAAGCCCTTTATAGAGCCATTCTTCTGCTACAGCTAATCCAACAGACAAGTGATAAATATTCTGCCTCCTTGATTTTGCTCCCTTCACTTCAGCTTGCTATCATTTCACTTTCAGGACTTGATCCTTTCCCCTCAATGCTGGCTTTACATCAATCTTATCTTGGGTGGAATTACACCTCTTTTGCTCCAGTAGAGTAAAAAAAGGAATAATTTTCTTAACCTGTCTGTCCTTAGTACTTTGGAGTTTGTTTTGCTCTTATAGTTGCATTAATCCATGCAAGATGAAAAATGTATTCTAAATTATTTATCATGCACTGTCTCTATCTGTACATAAACTGCATTAAAAAACCCCACCTTTCTTAGCAATTAACAATGGACAGTGGAGCTTCTACAATCATTATGCTGTGCTACAATCTAGACAGCAGGCATGTCAGACTCCTTCAGGATATGTATCTCATTTTCTTCAGTTTTGATGGATTCCTCAACTACTTTCTGATCTGCATCATATAAGCTTGGATCTCAATTAGCATCGGTTTGCAGCAGTTTGGTTCTAGGGCTGCAGAGATATTGATCTATCATTCTTCAGGACCCTCTCCATATGAGCAGTGTTTGTAATTCTGAAGCTGCTGAGACAACATCATCACACAACATTTTTAGAGCACAAACCTCAGTGCCATTTAGAAAAAAAGCAGAGAAAGCTTTGTTTCATTGAAAGTGATTAAAAGGCACTGCTGGTGTGTTTATCTGTATATAAATCCCTAGGATGACTGTCACTTTGTGCAGATGTAGAAATGGCAATTATTAATGGGCAGGTAAGGTTTGTTTATGCTGAGGGTTATTACATCAATAGGACTTTTTTTTTTTTTTTCCAATTTTAGTACAGAATTGCCCTATTTTCTGAATTGTATAGGACTCTCCAGCTGGCACAGAGGTATTTTTTACTGTTGCCTAAACAGTCCATACGCCTCTGGCAAAGTAGCAAAGATTATACCTTTGGAAAAATAGAAGTTAAGCCTGTTCTGGTTATTCATATTGGTCTGTTAAACAAGTCCTATGGGCTTGTTAATCAAGTCCCTAGGCTGGGACTAGATGAACATTCTGTTTTTCTGGAACCCATATAATACACAAGTGACATGCCTTTTTTCATATACATTACACATTATTTTCTCCTTTACTTATTTTTATTGTAATTTTTATTCTTAGACATCTTTAGGCGCGAAGATTTGGCAGATAGTCTCAGGAACCTAGTTTCTCTTACAGAGCGAGTCACTGCAGGGGTAAATGACATTGCTCCCAAAGTATCATGGCATTAAGTCCATATGCTCCTGATGTGGAAGGAAGAGGAGTTCCTTCCCCCTTCATACTTGCCTAAAGTCAGACCCAATTTACTTCCTCATGATCAGAATTAATACAGACCTGTTCTTTTCCCAAAGCTAGCAAGTTCTGTAACCTGACTTTATGTGTGGACCTTATTCAGTACGT
This sequence comes from Egretta garzetta, assembly GCF_000687185.1. NCBI lineage: Eukaryota > Metazoa > Chordata > Aves > Pelecaniformes > Ardeidae > Egretta > Egretta garzetta. The sequence goes on along the minus strand of NW_009270001.1, from coordinate 4,917,611 downwards.
GCTTACGGGACAGCAGAATTGTTCTTTACTCTCTTCATGCAGATATTAACTTCTCCCACAAAGACAAATGAAAGTTACTGCATATCATTTTTCTGTGAAATTATTAAAATCAGCAAAATGTGAAAAAGTAGTTTTCTCAGTTCTGTACTTGGTTTTCTTTCAGATTTCCCTGCATCTCTTGTAGGGAGAAAATATCACTGATTACAAGTGAATGGGGAGCATTGACACTGGAGTGTGACTGTTTTCTTCCCATTTTCTGGCCTTTGGCATGTGCTGAGATGCCCTTTGCATTTTCCATGGGATATGTTTTCTTTAAGTATCATAACGCCACTCTTTAGCTCAAGCAACAGAGAGGCACTTGCGGTTTTATATAAATTTCTAGGGTTAGACAGTATGACACAATTTCCCATGTAAGTTGGAAACCATGAGTTCTGCAATGACTTTTAGAATTCCTAATTTGAAGTAAATCCTAAAGCATCCAGCGTCAGAGACTTAAAACAAAGCAAACAAACAGCTTTGTAAAGTGAAAGGCTGTCAGTAGTCTCAAATTACTGCAGGATCATCTGATCCCAGCATACCCAGGTTGAGCTTCTACATCACTCGTTGAGGTCTTGTTTTAAAAAAAACCAAAACCAACTTTTTCTTTTCTGCAGTCTAGTTTTGTTGTTAACATTTGCCATGGCCCTGATTAGACCATGTCATTTAAATGGGAAAAAAAAAAAATTGATGAAAGACTAAAACTGTAAAAAGAACAAATCAAGGGCGAAACCAGAATTTTGATTTTAATGAAGCAAGCAACCTTTTACAAAGGCAAACTTACCCCGAGTCCTTCATAAACATGGTTCAAATGTGCATTTACTGCCTTCTTTGATATAATTATTTTTATATTGAAGTTAAACACTCAGGGCTCTGTTCTGCTGCCACACAGTAAGTTACTCAGTTTTCATACTCTTTGCAAGCCCTGGGCAAGCTACATGGCTCTGCCATGTATGACCCTAAGCGAACATGTAACTTATGAGCCGCCTGGTTGTGTGAGTGTTTCTTGGTTTATGTCCACATATGCACGTACTCCATATTTATTCTTTTCTGGGTTTAGGAAATCAAGCTGTTTTGAAAAAGAGCCCTTCCTCATAAACATTTTAATAACAAATGCTTTAATGTAGAAGAAATGATCTGTGCTGTACTTGAACCTTCACTATGTGAAGAGTAGTTTTAGGTACTTTGTCAGCACTGATGCTCTGGAGTTTCCCCCGTACAGATAAATGGTTATTTTGGTGTTAGGTATCCCAGCATAAGTCGTGATTGAGTCAAAAGACAGTTGTTCGGCACCCATCAAAAATGTGTTTAGGAAATGATAGCATAGAAATCTCATCGTCTTCTCTCTCCACACACTTTCAGTTTTTCTAGAGGTATTTACACAAGGGTGTATATGAAAAACAGAAAATGAGTGAAAGAAAGGGACAAAGAAAGACTGCATACAGGAGAAGTTAGAGAGAAATCACTAATCACATGTCAAAGACTTTCTAAGAGAAAGAAATCTTCCAAAATTGGCTGCATTTGTAGCTTGTGTAAGGTGTAAGAAGAAAGGGGAAGATTTTTCTGATGATCTTGGGTCTAGAAGTCTGAGTCTACACACTGTGTATGTTTTAGGATAAGAAGTACTGAGCAGTATTTGAGTGAGTGGTGGAGACTTTTATCAAGAACTCTTATCCACAGAGATGAAAACAAACTAACCCCCCAGATACAGCAGTTCTGTGTTTTCAGCAAGACCAAAGAGATTCTGAATCTTTGGATTTGTCTTTCCCTCTGGAACAGAAATCATTGCCTCCCAGCCACGAAGTAGACCAATTTAATGGTATATATGAGCTATGACACAGAGAAGATGAAGAATTTCCTCAAAGCACCAAAACAAGTTGGTAGCAAAAAGATCATACTACTAGAATCATGACTCATAGCCCCCTTACCCACGTCAACTCAATTTTGGCTTAAAACTAGTGCTTTAAGCCATATAGGATTCTCAGCTCTCTTACATTTATCTCTACTGACTTCACCAGTTCCAAGCCTAAGGAAATCTACAGTCCAGACAGAAAGTGCTTCTTCTAAATGGGTCCCAACAACTGTACCCCTCAGAAAAAACTTCTATTAGCCAAGCTTAGTGCCGAGTCTTAGGGTTACTGAAGATGCTGCTCATTTTAATTTCAGATCTTCAGTCTGAACAGGATATTCAAGGTTATGAAACTTCATTGCATAAGCAGAACTCAGAAATTACACAGTGTTGCTCCTTTATGACATTTATTTAGGGATTCTCAAGAACATTACACTTTTTTTCTATATCTGTACACAGATGAAAAGTGCCTGTTGTGTATCTACTGGGGAAATAAATCCCTATGCCTCAGTTATACCAGAAAATGTTAACTATTTTATAGGACTTCCCATTTTCTCATTAGTCTGTTTAAGGTTACCTGGGATGCTTCATTTTGCCACCCAATCCATGTATATTTTTTAGTCATTACAAAAATGGTTCTGGCCAGTTGAGGTAGTTGAGAGATTTATGAATAAAATTTATATTTATAGTGGATAATGTAATTTCTACAAAACTGAAATCTACCTGTAAATGCCATGATCTTTGGTGTCACCAGAATATTGTCAGGTTCTTTCCCCATCTCACTGAACAGCCCACCTGAAGGTTGTTTGGTAATAGGTGGTTTGATGTGACATATAAATTTATATAAAATATATACCATTTATATTTATATACCATATATCACCTGTGTTTTCATCAAAAACAGTACTTGGGGATGGCTTTCCACATGATACTCATACAATATCGTTGGTGCCAACATCCACAGACTTTCCCTTATCTCTTCTAGGTAACTCTTCACCGCCAGACTTACAGCACTAAATCTGGGATTAAATTCAGCCAAATTTAAGATGAGGTTTGAGCCTAACTTTAACAGTGTTGAATGGGGAGTGTTAGAAAATAATTCACTCTATAAAAAAATAGCTGTCAAAATCAGCTGGGTTAACTTTTCCTCTGAAGAAACTCATCTTTGTATTCTGTATAAGGACAGTGTAGATTATTAATTTTGGCTAGAAAACAACTTTTAGATGGCTAAACTTAAGTGAAATAAAGAGCAATCTTAGTAGCCATCCATGTGACAACTTGAAGATCTCAGTCTTCCCCTGTTCAAGATTCTCCAAAACCCTAAATAAGAAAGAAAATTTAAGAATTTCTGTAGAGCTGTGGATTGGGAACCTTGCTTTCTGCTTCTTTACACCAAGATCTGAAAAACTGAGATCCCTTCACCCCTGTAGTAGTGGCCCAGATGACAAGAATCAAAGCTAGCAACACTGGAAGGGTAGGTGAAGTAAGGGAGACCTACCCTAGAACAACACTGGTGCTTAACAGAGCAAATTAAAAGATACACCACAGTATAGAAATGAGCAGGTTGGGGCACCTGAGATCACAGAACTCAGAAAACAACATTTCTGCAGTGAAATATTTTCAGTGCCTTGCTAACTGGTCTCAGACAAGGTTATCTGTGTATAATCCAGGCTCAAGCGTATTCCCTTCCCCATGAAGCTTTATATTAGCTGCATTATTAGAGTTTTTGCTTCCTTATGATATTTGTGGTATGCATCACAGTTGGAGGCAGATTAGGAGCTGGGACTGTTGGCTTCCTCTGTTTTATATATATATATATATAAAAAAATTAATAAAAATAATTAACCAAACAAAAAGAGCACACATGTACAGATCAGTTCTCAGGTATGTCCATGGCAATGTGCATAGATATGGAAGTACCTTATCTATCTATTTATATCTATATACCTACACCTTTGTATGTAGAGAGATATACATTTACATGCTTTTCTTTTTTTGGTAACTTTTTCATTTTATTTGGAACTCTTGGCAGCCTGTGACTGAAAATAATTTTGTGTTTAAAAGCCAAGGAAAAGTTTAAATGACCTTAGAGGGCTAAGTTTTGTACTTGTAAGACCTCTCGTATGATCTCTAGAATTGCTGTTGACAGACAGAGCCTGATTGACTGAAAATCAATGTGATCAGATGTTTTTATGGATTATAGTGGCCTCAGCTAATTACACAAGATTGTCTTTCTAGATCCAAGAGGTTTCAAAAGAAAGTCCAGGCAGATGTATGCAGGATTAATCTGCAGACTTGACAGTTTTTCTTAATTATCTTATATAATAGAAACTGGATCGTCTCTAAACTACTAGAACAAAAAAGTTCTATGTTACTATCCCATACACACAGCCTCTTTTAATCTCTATATATGTGCCTTCAAGAAGTTGTTTTAGTGGTTATAAACACAACTCTGCATTTTACTCAAATTCTCTAGTTTTCTTAAAGTCAGGGTTAGGGTCTATTGAATTATTTTAAAATTCTTGCAAGATCTTTCCACCTTCTCTGTAACAAGGAAGAGATGATAGTGATTAAAAAGCATAACAGATGCTTCATAACTGAATGAAAATGTTCACTCAGCTTCAGAATAGTCAGTATGTCCAGATTATATTGTAAGTGCAGGCCCACGGTTATGACTAAACAGCTAGTTTTTAACTGACTGGGCACTTTCCCACTATAAACAGCCTTCATGTTACCTTTAAAGAGTGGAGAAAGTAATGAATTCCCATTCCTTCCTTTCATGAGTCCAAATACAGCATTTTTTGTGCTGTGAATATGGTGAGAATGACTGCACACATTGCCTGTCACACCATGTGACAGTGTCTCAGTGTTGGTGTCCCATGGTGTGCATTTTAGCATCAGGCGCTGCAAGGGACTCAAATTCACCTTGATCAAGGAATGATGTGGGCACACTTCACCTCAGCAGGCATGGGGACACATTAGGAATGGGCTGTGAGGTTGGCTGTAAATCAGTCCCCAGCTCTTGTCTTGTCTAACTGTGGAGGCACAGCTTTTGAAGGTACAGCGGTTTCAGCCCTTATGGACAGCCTGACAGGTTGGGAGATAATGCTAATTTGAAAGAATGATGCTGCTCTAGGGGTTGGTGTAAGCATTTCAGAAAGACACTAGAAAAGACGTGATCGGTGTTGTGCTTCCTTCTGATTGGCAGCACACCTGACATCTGTGGTGTGGTCAGTGAGATGGATCAAAATCAAGTCCCTGCTGGGTCTCTGAAGCTTCTGCCAGACCAGGAAGATCTAGATCTGCCAGGGAGGACTAGGGTCACATCAGCAACCGTTGTGTATCAGACGCTGCCAAGGAGGGACCCAGTCCTGCCACGGGTTGCACTGTCACCAGGTCACACTTTCCTTGTCATGTCTGTCTTCCAACATGGATCTTCAGCAATTTAGTCACATTCACCTTTGACTCCCTGTGACACTATTTGCAAGTCACCTCTCCCCCTGCTTTGTCCCCAACCACGTAAAGGGGCTGGGGTAGCAGTGGGGTGTGTGCAGGTGTAAACTGGAGTACTTGCAATAACTTTAATGGAATTTACAGCATCTATGAACACGGTGCTCCATACTTTATCCCTGATTTATCATTTTTACAACATTTCACTGAGAGTTTATGGCAATTTATGTCATTACACAAATTATACAAATTGCCATTAACTGATGTAATGTACTATAAAGAATTGGAAGCATGAAGAAAAAAATTATTTGAATTTTTCTTCTGCATGTTTGCATTGCTTTATAGCTTAATTTATCAATTCAGTTAATTGAAATTTATATCATTAGAAGAAAATGCACTGAGGTGCTTTCTTTCCTCTTCTTTTTGTCTGTTTTTTAAATTATCGTTTCTTTTTTTTTTTTTTTTTTCCATCGGGCCATAATTGCCAAACCTTTTCTCTGTCAGAGGAGATAAGGTGAAAATGACAACCATCATTTCTATCTCTTTTCCCAGAGACTGAACATATCACCTCTGTGTTAAATTTACCTCCACACATCTTTGCTTTAGGCTTGTGAGTTAATCCCAAACAGTCCCTTTAATTCTGAAAACATAACATATTTTTGGAAGAGGAATAAGCAGCCTATTTTAGTTGCTTAATCTCACCCTATTTTTTAGAGACCTTTCGTTCTCCAAACACAAATTATGGTCTGTCACTGAATGGTTCATCCCAAAGCTGCCCCTCCAGTTATCAATAGTAAAATCACACGGCTATATTAATTCTTCATCACAGAGGAACCACAGTCATTACCCAGGTTCTTTTTGTGATGTATGCTACAAACACACAAACTGAAAGACTGTCCTTCCCACAGGAGTTGCAGAATCATATGAGAGAAGAGGCAACTTACACCCATCTGCAGACAATGGCTGAACAAAGAAAGACAACAATGTCAATGCAAAAGACAGGCTCACAGCATGTTCCCTGCTGCTTTTCCATTACAAAGGTTTTCATTGGGACGGTTTCAGGAATGGTAAATTAGAAACATGCTAAATGAATTTATTCCTTGTCTTTCATATGTGACCTGATCTTATACTTAATGAGTCTGTGAGCGTGATGGTGAAGAAAAGGAAGAAATAAAAATATCGGCTTCATACTTAACTTGGGAAATTCTACATGGCCTCAAGACTAGTCTGAAATTACCCCAGCGCTAACAGACCTGTTTGCTTTTTTTTATTTAAAGAGAAGCTAGAAGTACGACACATAACTTGAGATCTCAAAGGTTCCTAGGATTTTGAAATTTTTGTGAAATCTCCCTATATTCTGAGTTGTGCAGTATATAGAAGTGACAGTCTGATTCATCAATAGGGCAGGAATATTTTCCTTATGCCTGATTGCAATGGATTTAGCCATATAGAACCTTCATGCATTTGTTCTAGGTGTATTGCCTCTTTAAATCACTTCAGATGTTTGCTTCAAAGACTGCCTTTCATGCTCATTAAGTACAGACTATCAATGTAAAAAGGCCAAAAGGTCATTTCCACCTTTGCACGAATAAAAATATTTCAACATTAGCTGAATAGTGTAAGCTTGTCCTCTTGTGATGAGATTGACCAAGGTTGTTTCTTACTGCAATGCTGTTTTGTCTCCTGTTGCCCAGCTATTGCATGATCTTGTGCTTACAATTTCTCTAGGGCAGGTCTTTTCGCTCCTTGAAGATCATTTGCATCACTGGGCTACTGAGTAGGATTCATTCTTGGTTACGTCTCCATGGTCCTACAAGCCAACCTGCAAATGGCTTATCCTTGGCGGGAGGGAGAGAACTGAACACTGATCTCTCTTTCAGATGAGTACTCTGACCAATATAATGCAAAAAGAAACTGCTTCTTATAGTTCCAGATAAAAATAAATGTGGTTAAAGTACTTGGGGGATGAACTGAGTTTTATCAATACATGTTAGAGTTATTGAATCATCATCCTCGAAGACCGAGAAACTGTTAGGTGAATGAGTAACTAGCTGTTGAATCCAAAAATTCCAGAGACAAAGAAAGGTCCCAGGGTATTCAATCCAGCCATGACTGTGATGCATCTATGAAGTCACTACAGAACAAACATTCAAGTATCCCAAAATATTTTGTTGGCTTAAAGATATGCGCTTGGAGATACCTACACTCTAATATATTTAAACTAATTTTAGCTGTCCAGAAGTTGCTATCTACTTTACGAAGTTATTTGTATAGACTCTAAATTCAGTGGGGAGCTACAGAGAATGATTTATATATTTTGGATCATTATATTTTCTTGGATTAGGTTCTTCATTTTTAGATATATAAAATTATGGGAAATTTATTACTTTATAAATACACATATGCGCAACTAAGGTTTTAAGTATTACTTGGTAAAATCATGTTCCAAACCTGTGCCTACAGTGAAGCTGAAGTGATGATTTGTTTTGAAATCTGTTCCTATCCTCTGACCTTTCATGCCCATATCTTAATAAAATCACTGGTAGCCAGGAACCCAAATACAATTTCCTAGGTTTCCAGACTTATATTTTTTTAATTATACACCTCTCAAAAAACTCAAATAACTTAATGATTATTATTCCAGGGTTCATACAAACCAACAAGCTGCTATAGCTATATGAAATGAGTGAATTAACTGCAGAGTACTTGTCCACACACACCTGAGGAACTGAATAGTATTTGGGGAGAAAAATGGAAAGAAGAATAAAGTGTTAATTGCCTTTGACATTCAGAATCAATAAAACATAAATACCCTTTTTCTTCTACTCTGCTTGTTTTATTCGATTTGGATTTCTGCTCAGCTGACTACAAAGAACAGTCTAAGCATAGTGTAAACTTTTCAAAATAGTAAGTTGTGGAGCAATGAGCAAAAAGGCAAAAGTTAGGGCAAATGTTTAACTGCAAATGCAAAATCTTTTCCTCAAAGGATAGGTAAATTTGATGCAATTGCTTTTATTACTAATTTTACTTCACTGCACTTAAATGTGCACCTAAAATTCATCCATTGAAAATTTAGCCCATATGTACCACAATCAAAAAAATCTCTAGGGAAACGTGATCATATGTTGTGATGACTTCCTAGGGAGCAGCAAAAACAAAGGAAAAATAGCTACTCTTATTTCCAGATAGAGAGGACAAACTTAAGATAAAAAATAAGGGAGAAAAACGAGTAACTTCTTATAACAAATTTCTTAACAAAGATAAAAATGCCCTGTAAAATGAGTTTAACACTGTTATGTCATTAGAACAGACAGCAAAATATTTTGAATAAACCGTGCACTCCTAAAGATAATATAATTTTCCTTTAAAAGTTTTTATTTCCCCAACGTTTTTCAACAAGCTTACTTGCTAGATTCTCTATTACTACAGAATTAACTTTCACAGCAGAGGGAAATAATATCATCCATACAGCCAGTCACTGTGACAAGTTTTCATGAACTCAGATTAGAAAGTGGGCAAGTAGTCATTTATCCTATCTAAGGATAGAGGCGAAGGAATTTGGGAATAATTAAATGAAAATAGGGTTTTCCCATTAGCAAATATTTTTTTCCTAATAGGAGATTAGTGGATAACATCTGTCCTTTATTTTTTACCCCTAAAATGACATATCTTTAAGGATATGCTTGTAAAATAAATGAAGAAAGTATGAGGAAATGAATATAAAAGATCCCTTGGATAAAAAGGAAACAATGAAGAATAAAAATTAGAACAAAGCAGGAGATGCAATGATGAAAACATTAGCAACAAGGATTTGCTGTTTTATTATTTCTACATTCATCTTTTTTTCTGTTTTAGAAACTTCCTTGAGGGACTAATGAGCTCTGGGAGCAGCTAGCTGAGTTTTTCCAGCAACCTGCAACAGTTGGAACTCAACATATGGTTGCAAGTCCAGCAGCTGCTCTTCTCTTTCCAAATTAACACAGCTGTTTGGGAGGTTCTAATAAGTCAAACAAAAGGTGTAAAATAGAAGGTATGGGCAGAGGAGGAGAATGAACATACATACAATAAATCCTGTCTTTAAACCTTTATTGAAAGTTGTAAGATGTTAGCCTGGAGGAGAAAGTCAGGGAGACATATCTGCTCTCCTGGCACCGATGGATTTTCTTCCTTGATATGACAAGACCCAATACATGCAGCCCTTGGATTCTTCGCTGATATTGTCAAAGGACATTTTTGTTAGTAGGTCTTGGAAGTAGTGAAGACAATAGAACTAAGGCATTTCAGGACATCTTTATGGAGCCCCATGATAATATGGCTTCAGCATTAATGTTCTTACTGACTAGCTATGAATTTGAAGCTGATGCCCTGTAGGTGAAGAGCACATTTGCTTACTATAAATTTCTTGAATGCAACTGGTAAAATAACATATGTCATAACAATATCAGGCTCAGTCCTGGATCTGAGCATAACAATTTATTATAAATTTGAGAAAGTGCTTGCATTCATGTAGGCTGCCACACAACAGACCAAACTGGAGTGTCTTCATGAATGAGCACTTCCCTCAGGATTATTACCCTCAGCCCATTGTCTCCAGAACTGAGCAAGGCATAAGTGTCCTGTTGTTAAAATAAAACATTTGGAGAGCCAGGAAAACAGAGAAGATTTCATAATGCCAGTGCATCAACTCAGGCAGCCTGGCTATCAGTCTTTTACCCTGACACCTATGTCTAGTAGCCCATAAACAAACAAAAGGTCCAAGGTGCAAAGTAATCTATGCACTATCAAGCAATCATTCAATACTTAAAAGTATTTGCAAAATAATTTATTTTTCTATTTTCTTTGTTAGATACTTATTGAAGTCTTCCTTCACCTTTTTTTTTCTTTTTTTTTTTTTTTTTTTTTTTTTTTAAATTTATTTACTGCTACTTCTAAAAAGTGTTCATGCAAGCGAAAGACTGAATATCCAGGCCAGGCCTAAGCAAGCTTGGGTTTAGCAAAAGGCAGCTTCTGTTAATCTGCCATTTACCTTTTATGTACAAAAGTACAGTTAGAGGAATGCTCATTTGTAAAACACTTGTTATATTTCAAAAAGGAACGTTTGGGTTTTTAACTCTTTGTAAGTCTGTTGGAACTTTTAAAACAGAGGTTTAAAACACCAGCTTACTCTCTCTTTCTTTTGGCTTTGTTTGTGTATAAACTGATATCAGTCCTTCCATTTGTGGCAGAAATGTGCATCAACAATACTCTGGTGCTAACCTTTCCAGCTTCACTTCACTTGAGGTTAACCCATCCTTCAAATTAAACACTCCGAGCCTAATTTGTCTCTATGGGGAATTAAAAATTATTCACTTGACACCATTATCTTCTTTCTACCCCCAAACTACAAAATAAAACCTGAAAGAAAGACAAGTCTTAATACTATTCCTCACTTTCACCTATCCTGAGTGAATCCCTTTCTTCCTAAAGCTTCTGGATAAAGGGTATTTGCAGCTTTATCAGAAAGGTAGTGATTCTGAGCTTTTCTGAAACAAGGGATTGGTTCTTATGCAGGTCCCTGTCCAATGTGTCAGCATCACAAAGACACGTTCTTGAAGCAGGCTGAGCCCTCAGTCAGCACTGCTGATGTGGGCTGCCTCTGGCATCCCATGATGTGGCTGCAAAAGGGAAGCTATCAATGTCCCCAGGCAGAGGAAGGCCAGCTTCTTCCTCCCCACTCCCTACTTTCGAATGCTGACCAAAGAGTCTCAGTTCACGTCTCAATTAATTCAAAACTTCATTATGAGATGCTGCAAAATGGCAAACACTGTTACTTTTCTCCCTTTTTTCACCCATCTCCCTTTTCAAATAGAAAATTCTGGAGAAGCAAAGACTATCCCTTGCCATACAGAGGTCCTGTGCATGACATTGTAGGGCCCTGAGCTTGGTGGAGTGTCTACCTGGAACAAAAATAACAGTAAAATATTTTTTCAAATGGGCAGGCTCTGTTTATGTCAATGAAATGATTCATGTTAGTGAATGCTGCTTTCACCCATCTCCCTTTTCAAATAGAAAATTCTGGAGAAGCAAAGACTATCCCTTGCCATACAGAGGTCCTGTGCATGACATTGTAGGGCCCTGAGCTTGGTGGAGTGTCTACCTGGAACAAAAATAACAGTAAAATATTTTTTCAAATGGGCAGGCTCTGTTTATGTCAATGAAATGATTCATGTTAGTGAATGCTGCTCTCAGTAGGGTGCGGTTGACAGAGCAGGTCTAGGTGAGCAATTAATAAAGCAGAAATCTGAGATATCACACAACTCATTCCCTGGGTGTTTACATGAAATAGACCTGTGAACTAGGAGAGCTGAGACCTAAGGGCCATCCCTAGGCTTATAACATTGTATGAAGCAAGTGCACCGTAAAAAAATGTATGTAGAAATGGAAAAGGGATATATATGTGATCTTATTTGCAGTGGAATAATAACAGGGAACATCAAGGTGAGTTTGGGATATAGCGAGATGTCAGCTCAAGTTTTTTGCAGCTTGCCACACAACCTTACCATTATCTTAACACATTTAATTATTAATACCTCTGTGGTGATGAATCAAAAGTGCTTCATTTGACTGGCACAGGATGGTAAGTGCTTTGAAAGTCATTATCCTAAACACAAAAAGATTTTGAATAATCCTTCAAAATGTCAAGGCACACATCACATCAGCAATTGTTAAATATTTCTTCTGAGGAAGAAGTTAATTTAAAGCACTTTTGATGTTTAATGCCACTCACGACAGCAGCTGAAAATTAACCCTCTGCATTTCCCTCCCCCAGATCTTAGCAGTCTCAGTATAATGTTCTAGGGTGGTAGGACATTTTCAATGCATCTTATTAAAAAGAAATCAAGGGCAGCTTTAGGAAGCTTGAAGGATGAAAAGCTCCACCAAACTTCTAAATCGATCCACGGGAAGCAAGGAACTGGGGATATTTTCTTGTCAAATCTATCTATAAAATGGGCCCATTAAAATTCCCCTTTTACTGCAGAAGATTGTCCTCCCTGCTGAGAGAATTTCACTGAGGAAATATCAAGCTCCTGGGCAGGATGATGCCCCCTGCCTGTGGGAGGGATAAAGCTGTGTTTGGCAATTTTTGTAGTAATTCACTCCCTTGCTAGACGAGTGGGAATGGGGAGAATGTATGATGAGAGTCTAAAAAACCTATAGATGTATGTATGTGTTGCCACTAAAAAAAGAACGCGCTTGAATCTTTATAGTAAACATCAACATGGCTGGGAACTTGTGAGTTGACTGTGAGACCAAAAAACAATTTAAAAAAATAACCTGTAAAGTTATGACTTACAAAATTTCCTTCCTTCCTTCAATGTGCTGGCTGTTACTCGTTCCTCATTAAAATGGATGGATGTTTTGCAGTCTTGGGAATGAGATTAGTCCTCAGGACAAGATGCAAGGGTCTAGGCATTGCTAGGGGTTCATCTTGTCTAGGGAAATCATCACTTTTGTAAACCTGGTGACAAATGTTGAGTCAGAAAATGTAAATCCCCGGGATATCCAGGGATATAAAAAGTAATCATTAGCATGTGTAATTCTTGTCTGTTGTTTTATTCATCCATTCTTTTAAAACACATTCTTATTTTTCCTTCTAGTTACCTAATTTCTTCACAACAAGCCTTACCAATCCCCAAAATGTTTAATGACACTGTCAGGAGTGGAATTTCAATATTGCCATGACGCCTGAAAATTCTCCTCATCCTAAACTAAATACATCCTCTAAGAAGGTGGTGAGCCTCAGATATCTGTTACAGTGGGACATTGTTTGGGTTACTATTTGGGAAACACTGTAAATAACAGCAAAACAAGCAAGCAAACAAATAAAAAAATAAAACCTTGTAATTGTGTGGCTACTTACCTATGGGAGAAGAAAAGAAAAAATAGAGGCAGGAAAATGTTCTCCATTTTGAAGAGAATGTTCTGTCCCTAAATTTTGAGTGCAAGCCACTAGCTCAAGCCAGACATAATTAATGAAGTGTGAAGTTCCAGAAACATAGTGAGATTCACCGTGACCCAAATGCCAGAATAATATTCAGAAATCTTAAACCCTTTTCTGTGAGTAAAATCTGACTGGAAGTCTTTGATTCCTAGTGAAATTGCTAGTTTATCCTCAGTCTGGTTGAGTTCATAAAGTGGCCAGAATCTATTGACTGGAGCAAATCATCTCTGATAGCCATCAAAAAAAAAAAAAAAAAAAGAAGAAGAAGAAATAAAACTCAGGCTATCTGGTCCTGTAGGCATGCAGAAGCAGCGTTAGACTTTTCATTTATAAGAAATAAAAGTGCTTGACAGGGTTCTGTGCAGTGAAGAAACCTGGTGAGCTAACTGAAGCTCTGTAATGATCTCACATGTTATATAGTGCCTCCTACAGCAGTGTGAAGCATGTGTTCTTTATATATTCAGCAATCAATATCAGCCTCTCTCTTTAAAGTCTCTGAGCAACTTGGTAACTGTGAGAAACCAGCCCCCAGCCAGCAAAACTGGGCTGTTCTCAGGCAGATCCTCTTGTTAACAGCCCTGAACTCCTTGTTATGAAGTGAGTCAGGACATGCAAAATAAATCTGGATCTGTTTGCCTCTATTCTCTGCTCTCAGCATATCAAACTTAATGAGCTGAGTGTAAGACTTTCACACCCTCTACCCCAATCAGGCTGCAGGACCTGTGTTGGCTGTATTTTCAAGATGATACCAGCATGCCTCTCTCACACTGGGACATGATGTGCCAGTTGTGGCTGCTCTATGGGCTAGCAGCAGACCAAGTAAGGGAGGGACACCATCACAGTGTAGAAGAAAGGGCAAAGACCCAAAGTTGGTATGGGGACAGCCTGATGTGACGCAGCATGCCAATCTCACACATTAGGATCTTAGGATCTAAAGGGTTGCAAATGACCCTTGGAGTAGACCCACAGCTGTGGACCTCCAAGACTGTCCTGTCATAAGCATAGGTAGAATACATCTCTAGGTATACAGACTGGGTTTTCTATACATGAAAGATGAAATTTTCCTGTCCAGATGACTCTCAGTTTTGATGAAGGAAATACTGAAACCAGACAGAATAAAAGTCAGGTCTCCAATGCAGAAAACAACGTACACCTTCAGTGATGCACTGTACTGAATTCTGCCTTACAAAATGAAGTATGTTGGGTGTAGAAGCTAGGAAATACAGAGAAAAAGACAAAACTGACTGCTATATCATTATCAGAGTAAACATTTTAAGTCAGCCATTAGTAGGCCTTTACCCCACCTGACAGGATGTAAGAAGGCAAGCAAATCTCATGCAAGGAAAATATTTAATAACAAAGTCTTTAAGGATTTTATAAAAATGCTAATGCAAAATGTATATAAAATATTAAAATATGCAGTGCAAAGCAACAAAGATTTGTATCTGTGTGAGTTCCACCAGTGTCCTCACTATTAATTTATTTAGCTTTTAAGTCCCTTTCGGAGTTATAAAAAAATTACTTACACATTTTTAGAAGCAAGAGATGACCATTTAATTGACTTAGGTCACAGAAGGAGTAAGTGACTAATTAAAAAAAAAAAAAATTATAAGAAATCCTAATTCTAGGACTAATATTCCTAAATTCATCAGTACTATAATATTGGAGAGTAAATAACTTGGCACTTTACAGAAAACAAAAGAGTAAAACATTTAAATTTTATTAATTTTGGAGAGCTCTTTGCAATGGTAAAGCTTTCAGTTGTTACAGACGCAGTTTAGTGAGACAGTTTATAATCAACAAAGGAAAAATAGTATTGAAAAGACCCTGCATTGATGATATTGAATAGTGAAATCCTGCTCAGTTAAGGAAAATAACAAAGCCTCAACTACAAATTCTTAAACAAAAATGGAATGTTTTCTAATTAAACTGCCAGTGATAAATCTAAGTCATACAGAAGAACATACTGAATTTAGTTTTCACATTATACAGACTACATCTCATTTTTTCGTCTCCTAGCCATTGTGAACTAAACAAGGTGTTAAGACCATTGAGTAGAAGCATTTAATAAACCTGATCCAGCTGTAAATGTATGGCCAAAATATTTCCCAGTAGATTCCACTGTATTATTTATTAAATTTATTTAGTTTTGATGAGAGGCTTCAGAAGAGTCTTCTAATGTTAGATGTATGCCACGTGCAACAGTAGTATTAAATACCTGAATAACATTCTTCATGATAATGTGTGCTTTTTTAGGAAAAGCATACAGCAATGATATGCAGTTAGTTTGATATCTGTTCAGTCTTTGGCCTTCCTGACAAGGATAACACTGAATGCCAGGGATTATGGACACATGGAATTGAATTTGGTTATTCTGAGAGAAGCTACCAGTATATTTCATAGATTTGTCCATTTAAAGGTTGGAAGAGGTCAATACTGCTATGTAAATGAAAACTGCCTATGACACAAGCCATAGATCTCCACATTTCTCCTCACTGTTACCTTCAATGACTATATAACTTGTTCGTGAAAGTCACCAAGGAGTCAAACTAGAAGACAGCACCCTCTAACTGGGCCATATTTGAATCAGTGCAGTATCAGTTTGATGTGTAAACCTGCAGGGCTCTAAAGGAAACACTGCTCCCAGCAAAGCAGAAATGGTTTGCCATGATGTGGTTGCCCCTCACATCTGGGCATCCCATGAAACTACTTCAGCATTGGTGCAGTCACACTGGTGCAAAGCAGGTGGATGTGAGAACTGCATGCTTGGTACAGTGCTGCTTCACCAAGAAAATTCTCCTCTCACCTGTCATTTACAAGGAGGCTGTAATACCCATGGAATTGCATTGTATGCTTTGCTGCCTTTTATTCTGGAGCAGGTTAGTGCATTTACATTTTCTGTGAAACTCAATCAACTTTCCAGGTTCCTTTTTGAACCTTTTCTTTTTCCCATTAGTCTGTTAATAATTGTTGCTTTCCTGGCATCCTTTTTCTGTTGCGTTATTATGCATTCCTCAGCATTGTGAAAAATGAAAAATGGAAAAAAATCACATGCTTTTCAGCTGACTTAACACTGCATAAAATGCTGAAATTATTAATTGAACATCTTGATTATAAATTAGGTGGAAATAATGTTGAAGAAGCAGCCCCTAGTCATATAGGTTTATTATTAGGGCTACGCACTGAGTGATTTGAATTCCATTCTAGTAGTGGTAAATATAGTTATTATGGAAGAATGTGAGCTCATGGATTTTGGCTGAATGTCAGCTGAATCAAGCAGGATATTTCATCCATAATTTAAAATTGCGTGTCCTAAAACAATGTCTGTGTTATCTCCTGCTTCCACCCTTGCAACAATAATGTGGTTATGATCTTACATAAGATAAGGAAATTATTTCAGCCGCTACAGAATAACTAATTGCCAATAATACTGTTGTCAGCTGTCCCTGTGTGCAGCAGCACCCTATTGTGCTAAGCACAGTAGGCTCACAACACAAAGTTTGCAGTGCATTTGTGTGATGACTAGAGAATTGCAGCTGCTATGGGAGATTTCATCATTAATGCTGGTGATGTTAGATAACCTTATATATTCTGTTTTGGATGCTAGACTTATTAAATGGAAAGATATTATCTAGACTTCATGGGTGCAGTTTTTACTCCCCTAGTGTATTTAGCAGGGCCAAGGTTTCATGATAAGAGTCACTCAGTCAGATACCATGCAGTTTAATGCTGCTTCATAAGTCATAATTACTTATCTTCCCAATTTACCTTAGAGTTACAGGCTGTATATGTGTTGGACTATTATTTGTGCTTTAATATATACAACACTGACCTTGGTAGAGTCCCAGGCTGGTCGAGCCATTCAGACACTACCACAGTAGGTAGGCTAAACAACATCTACAACTCTTGTCGTCTGTCCAGATAGGCTTGGAGCTCAAGATCTGCTGTTTGACAAATGTGTCACCTCACCACTGCTGCAGCATTGAAAAGGAACCTTATTCATCTTAAAAAATATTGCAGAAGCAAAGGTGGATCTGATTGGAAGGAACTGAAAGGTCCATCTATGATTGTTTGGGGGCTCTAGAGGGTTAAGGGAAAGGTTTGCCTGAGACGTTGAGCTTAACTCTGTCCTGGATTGAAGTATGCTCTTAAATCTGAGCAGCTTTTCCCTGAGGCTGAAGAAATTTGATGAAACCCTTCATTATTTCAAATTTCAGAATACCCTATTCCTCACTATTTTCTTTCTTTTTAACTCTAAGATGTTTCTCCTCAGATAAGAAAAAGATGCCGTGGCTGGAGGGAAACCTGGGCCTGGTGACCTGTTTTAGTTTCTTGGCTGTTCTGGTTCATCTCAGTTTTCCAGCCTCAGTCCTGTAAATTGTTTGCTGGGAGCAAGTCACTAGGAGATGAGGGCTTCTTACACTGGCAAGGGATACTCTGTGCCTCTCAGGATTACTCCTTGTACCCTATCTCCCCTTGTGGACACAGTGAGATGTGGGAAGCCTGGGGAAAGTAGTACTATACCATATTCTTCTGTGCAGAAATAACATAGGGGGAAAATAGCCAAGAACATGTACTCAAGCAATTTCTAAAGCTCCCACTCCTTCAAGCCCTTCTCCATACCTGTGTGAAGCAAGTAATAGCACTGCTGCCTAAAGGTCTACACCCAGGTAAGGGAATAAGGGAATATTTCTCTAAATTGCCTAAAAAAAATCCACAAAAAATCCCAAGCAAAAGACATACCTGCACCAGGATCCTTAGTTCCCATGTGAAATAATTTACGCAGCTGTGGAAACAAAGTTTGATCAAGAACCCTGAGTTTGATGAGCAACCTGACAAGTCAGAAAACCTTAACAGATTTCTGCACTAATTCCTGTGTAATAAAATCAAACAAAACTTTTATCATATAGTACGCAACGCTGCTGACACAAAAGGGACCAAAAGAATGTCAGTGCAGATTGCTTATGGAAACCTCACTCACGTTGTCTACATGGGAATGTCTGGAGTTGTACATTTAAGTGATGCTGTTAGGGTGTCCCACCACGTCAATCAGATGCTTAGAAAATCAGATGTTGTCTGTGGCTGATTACTGGACAAACCGTGAAGAGCACCAGATTACTTTGTTCTGAGGCAGTGTTCTGTGAACTTTACGTGGAATTAGGAAATAAATTCACTTGACTGACAAGAGGCGGCTTGCCTTGCTATTGCTTTACATCATGGGTGGTCAACCTAATGCTATCAAGCTACACGTGGCTTGAAACCTGCTCAAGCATGGCTCATTTTCCTGGGCTACAACATCTGATATTAAAGGTGGCTGTAGGGTTTAGCTGGACACCCTGAAGTTCTGGCTTTCATGAAAGATGTGCAGGAGGTCTGCTGAAGCCAGAAACAGCAGCAGACCAGCCTTATCCTCTCCGGAAATGTGGGACCCAAGGCAAGCTGTTATCTTCATTACCTACACTGCTGAATCTTCTCACCTCGGCTATCACAGGCACATGATATCTCTTCTGATGGCACAGCCATTTAACATCCACTTCATGGTTTGTCTACATTGTCCCAAAATACTATAATATTCTCCATTAGATTAAGAGAGGCCTGCAGAATGTGTTCAGAGTCATCTTCTCTTTGTGTGTAGGTGTGTTTTTCCTAATGTAAAGTTAAATATATTGTTCTTCTTCTATTAATCAAATATTCTTCTGGACTTACAAGCTTCTCAAGTGCTTGGTTTATGGTTATTTCTTTTGTTCTCGGTGTTACATTAATTGACAGACAGGGTGGGAAATAATTCTTCTAAAGAAGTGCCTGCTGAGTTATTTTTGTTGTGTTTGTTTTGTTTTACTAGTTAGTGTGAGGAACTGTCAATTTTTAGGGAACAAATGGCAAGAGTAATCTTGTAGATAAAGACAGGTGTCTTAGAAACCCTCAAAAAGAATGCAGCTGAAAAATTACAAATACTTCAAATATTCATGAAGAAATATGAGCTTTTAGTGTAGAGTTGTCTGGAGTGACTTGGTATGGTTGTCTGATCCCAAGAAAGGCTATTTCTTT
The DNA here is from genome assembly GCF_000687185.1 of Egretta garzetta. Classification (NCBI taxonomy): domain Eukaryota; kingdom Metazoa; phylum Chordata; class Aves; order Pelecaniformes; family Ardeidae; genus Egretta; species Egretta garzetta. The sequence continues at coordinate 4,898,247 of NW_009270001.1, read as the reverse complement.
GGTGATATCCAAAACACGATGCTGAGGTGTTAAGGAATAAGGTTTGTGCCACAAAGGGAAAAATACAGCAGAACTAATATAGAGTTATTCAATTAATAGCTATTGTGACTGTATCTCTCCTCTTCTTCCTGACACCACTGATTCTACAAATTTATACCGTGAATATTTCTGAGGATTTCTAAGTGCTAAACATCCTCTGGTGGAATGGAAGAAGATTTTTTTAACCTTTTTGAATGTAGGTCCTGTGTTGTAATATGAGAAGCATTCCAAAAATATTTTAGAAAGTTAGAGCTGTACTAAAGGATGTCATGGCTCATCCATCTGGTTCCTTCATCAGTCTGTATTAGGTCCAAATGCACCAGATGAATATGAAAAAGGACCAAAATTATCAGAAGCTGTAGGTTCCAAGACTGACATTATAAAACACAAGTGAATAAAATGTTTCTCCAACATATAGGTGCAGGGTTTTGCCATGAACTGCAATAGTTTATTTCCTCAGTAGTTGTTATTTTTAATATTTGAGACACAGAATACATGTCATAATGATGGCCATTTATTGTGCATTTTTTTTATTTAAAAACTTTTTGAAAATATCCTAGGCTAGATCATCTAGCTAGGGTTTATCATCTAGCAATGGTTAGTAGCAGGTATTTGTAGGAAGGATATAAGAAATCAGGGCATCCAGCAAGTGTGCCAGCATTTGGTAAGGTGTTTGAATACTTAAGGAGACACTGACTGCATTCACATTATCATATTTAACATCAAGGGACTACCCTTCCATATGAAAACTCTTGTTATCTCTATTTCACCCTCAGTATCTTGTATTTTGTAGTAGACTACACTTTATGTCATAAAAATCAGCAGTGGAATTAGAAGTCCTTTCTTTCTGAGATTCCTTTTGATGCAAGGTAAAGATGTGCATGTTCATCATCAAATTCCTAGCAAAGAAGGAATCTGGGATCTGACAGAAATCCAAACCCTACATTATGAAAAAGAACTGAGATATCTTTGTAACTTGAAGGATACAGTTTTAATGAGAATGTTCTTATTAAACAGTACATACAAGAGTGTTGGGGAAGCTCAAAAGGCCACAATCAGGACTTCAGCTAATGTGGTGTCTGGACCAGTAAGTTAGGTATGCTTTTAAACAAAGGGAAAAGGATCCAGATTATAAAAAACAAACACTGAGTATGGTATTCACATTTTGTCTATTTAAATGTGAGACACACAGTTTAAGTTGAGCACCCAGACACCTTCTATAGCCAGCAGAGAAAGGATATCACTTCTAGATGAACAACAAAATTCATGAACAACAAATTCCTCAACAGAATATATCTGAGACTCCGTGAAAGGGAAGGGGGGCGGGGGGGAGGGAGATCAATCACCCTCTTCAGTGACTGTTTTTCTCCATTGACTACAGAGAAAGTCTGGAATCGCAACTTAAATTTGATGCCTAACTTTTAGACAGATAAAATAAAGTGAGATGAGTCCTACCCTAAATATCTACCACGCCATCACTTTTCTTCATGGTTGGATTCATTGTTGTTAATGGTTGATTTCACTTTCAGCTCTTACACACTAGCAAATTGCTCTCGCTTTCTGCTTTTCTGTATTTCAGGGGAATATTTATACTGTGTAAATAAAACATTGCCCAAATTACAGGAAAAATTTGTTTTCTGCATATTTTTTAAGAAGCTTACATAAAACTCACATCATAAAATTTATTTCTCAATTGTTGCCTGAATTTAAAAAAAAAAAAAAATGGAGGAGGGGGCAGATTTTTCCTTATAACCTGTTTAAAAAGCGTAAATTTGTTAAGCTACTGTACTCCATATTCACAGATATAAACCAGAGTTTGCAATGATTCACTTTTCAGAGATTATTTCTGTCCTGAAAAAAACTGTCTGATTCCTGTAAACAACAGCCCAGAGTAAATCAACATACAGTTTGTATTTTTGATTTATAGCAATGAACTGTTTTGTGTAAATCAACCAATGATCCTCAAAGAAAGGTGCCCCGAGGCTTTAAGGCAACTGAGACACTGCTCAGAAACTGACTTCAAGTGGAGCAACCAGGTTGAAATATCATCTCCCCAGTTTGAGCAAGCTTTTCATTTTTAATTGAAAGTAGGAGCACTGGGCTAGAATATAAAAGGCCTCTCAGTTCTCTGCCAAAGTCCCATGACACCACACATCAACATTTTTTTTTTTTTATTTATCAATGAGTTAATTTACAGTTTGGGAGGGGAACTGCAGAGCTGAATCTATTCCACTGTGTTCTGACGTAAAATAACTTGTCAGTAGTTGAATTCATGCTGTGTAGTTCTTGACTGAGGTTCAAATCCAGCTTTTTGTTATGACGCAGATGGACATAAGTGAGCACTGGAGAGGATTACAGACTAATTAAAAATGGGAATATATACATATATATACATATGTATATACATATACATATGTAAAAATATATTTATTTTTTTTTCTTTTTCCTTCTGGTGAAAGTTTGGGAATTCCTGCTTTCACTAGAACTCCCAAATATTTTTTGTTATTGTTCATATTTTCTGTGAGAATTCACGCTGGGCAGATTTTATCTGCAGCAGCAGAGCATCAATGAGAGGCAGAGAGGCAAACAATTTAATCACAGAGAGAATTCAGAACAGGGATATAACCTTGTGCATTTTCCATCCAATGAGCGTGAAGGTCATTACATCTGAATTGGGATGAACAAAAGAAGAACTCTGGTTTGTAAGAATGGACATCTCACCAACTGACTTTCTGTTAAATATATGATGGATGCTAGCAAATGTCACCAGCGAAGGCTTTCCCTGAGCAAGTATAGCCAGAAAAAAAATCAGGTAAAAAACAACGATCAGAAAACCACTATTTACCCTACCTTTTAGTAGACCATCTTCCTTTTCCCTGCTTTTGAAAACACCAGCTGGTAATGTACTGCCATGTTTTCATTTGGGGACCTTAAATACAGATCTGGAGATATATATCCTTGAATGTAGTTTATCTCAAAACACCAGTTTTTCAAAGACTTTTTAGGATGACTTCTTTGGAAGCATGGAACTGTCTGTCTGAATGACAGTGAATGGTTCAAGTTGCTACAGCTAATAGCATTACTGTCGTATGTATGGTTTATATGGCCAAGACTTGAGCTCCAGCACTGAAATCCTTAGATGTTTTGTGCAGGAAATCATGTCAGCAGTAAGGGGCATTTTTCCTTAGAAAAGGAAAAAATAAAATCTATTACCAACAATTATAAAAAAACAAATTGGAAAATTTGCCCCTTCAAAAGCAGATATCAGTTACCTTATCAAAGAATAAACAGACCTACATATTTCAGTGATTTCTTTCCACATGCCAAAAATTGCAGCAGGTTCTGAAATCTGTTGTAATAAAGTGAAAAGGAAAAGAAGCAGGCTTCCTCCTGAAGCTTTTCCAAATAGTAAATACATTTATTTATCAACCTTCAGTATTGGATATACCTGTTCCCAGTGGACTCACTTAGTACCAGGAATTATTGCTGAACAGAAAGCTTATTTAATCTATTATGGGTCAGAATTTTTATTCTCTCCTGCCAAGATGAGTCAGGTGTTTTCAAGGCAGATGAGTGTGATGTAAGTAAATATGCAATATGATATAACTTTATTGTATCTTCCATTCAGAAGTGGAGTCAAAAGCTTCATTAGTTCAATAATATTTCAAGGAACAGTTTAAAACTTTTAGTAAGGGCATACAGGCACATAGGCTTTTTTTAGCGATAGCCTCCTAAAAGTTAAATTAGATATTTAACAGAAATTAGTCATCTAGGTTCCCTGTAAAACTTTCAGGTGGCTTTATATGAATTAAATCCCATATTTGGAGTCTCTTTCACCAGGGAACTACTGCCACATAACATTTTAATTGAAATTATTTGGTATCAAATGAGAGAGGGAAATGGGAATAGCATCTCAGTTGTTCCAAACAATGACCTCATTTGTTATCTGGAAAATATTACTTTATGAAAATACATGAACAAATAATAAGAATATGGTGCAGGTAAACAAGTCAGCAAGCTTTAAAAAATTACTCTCCTAATTTAAAAAATAACAATAATCCCGAGAGAGCTATCTGGCATGAAGTTTCCACCTAAATGATGGAAGTCTGAAAAATAATAATAACTGAAGAAGATCTAATTTAATGGAAAGTGTCAAATATTCAAGTGACTATTACTTGCAGCACAGTTCCTACCTCTGATATGGCCTGGATTCACTGAAGTTCTTGTGGCTCTATATGGGATGTTCTACTGCTAAGCAGGCCCAGTATCGTGACCAGCACTCTGTATTGAACAGTAAAAATGCAAACAAAGCAGGTCAGATTTCAAGGCTCTGAGAAGCTAAGTCTTTAAGACCTCACCCTTGTACTGTGACAACCTACCTCAGGTGTGTTATTGTTAACTTTCCTTTCTATGGACTTCAGGATTTCTAGGAATTTTCTGTGGAGCATTTTGTATGAAACCCTAGAAGATGCAAATCCATAGAGGTCTGTTGACTTTGGTGGTGGTATTCCGTTGTATGCTCATCAAGAATATGGTCCTGGGGAGTTTTTGTCAACTACAGACACAGGAATCATGGGATAAGCTCAGGCTTTCAGTGAAGTTAGTGCAAATGTTCTTACTGACTTCAACAGCACCAGCATTTTAATCACAGGTATTTTGTAAGGTCATTCAAAAGGTTTCCCATTAACTTAACAGAAACATTGGGGTGAACAAAGATGCTAGAGTGAACAGACTTTGGAAGATTATTCATTAAACTATCTCAATTAAAACATCATATATCCTAACAGAATATGGACAAATTGCAAGTTTAATATTTGTAAACAAAATAAAAGTCTAACCATTTATTGGAAAATACTATTAAAATAATATTAGTAGAACTTTCTGATGAAATAATCAAGGAATATGAAAAAAATGGGTGCATTATCTACATTTGATTTTATAAACTATCTGATAAAGACAAGATGCTTTCTGGGAAAGCAAAACAAGTCTCAAATTTGCATCACTATTTTCCTGTTTCTTCTGGATAATACTGAGATGAAAGGCAGCTAAGAATGGAAAGGGAAACAATGTAGGTGAAAAACACAGTCTCTTGAAGGCAATCAGATTCTGTTTATAAAGGTTTTCTTCTGTAGCTGGAAAAATATTGAGCTAAACCCCTAACTTTATTGAAACAGAGTCAGGAGATTATGAATACCAATCTCTAAGGAATCAACAAGCATACATGGGATTTCTGTTTGAACAATGATCTAATCTGTGCTTTTATTATGTACTATTGGTAAAATCCTGGCTGTGTGGAAATCACTGATAAAACAATATGATTTTGTTCCACTATAATTATATTTCCCTTTCAAAATATACATGATCATTCTGGAGCTCTGAAGCTGGTATGTTTTGGCTTATATTCTATAAATTATGCTAGCCTAAATTGGTAGAAGTAAGATGTACCTCTCATTTATTTTTACTGATTCTGTAATAAAGGACCAGAAGAAAACAAAATGCATCTCATTTGGGAAATAATTGTGATGCTTTCCTCAGGTAGAGCAGCACTTTTTTTCATAAAGAGTGCCACTGAACACAACATAATGTAATAAGGCAAGATTTTTTTTGTCTTTATGCCATTTATTTTCTGTACTTAGATTACCAGAAATTTTGAGCAGAGGACTAAAACCTTAAGACCTTTTATAATTAGGGTGAACAGACAGATAGACCCCATGATGTCCCATTTTGAGGGACATAAAAAATCTAAAAATTTCCAATAGACCGCAAAAATAATTTGTAAATCTCTGAAACACATAGATCTGTCTGTCCATCTATCAATCCATTCCTCTCTCACAAAGATACAATTTTTCACAGTCTAGGCAGAATTTCTTTGGTTTGCCAATTCATTACTCTTGTATATTTTGAAATGGCAAACAGGTATTTACTTCCTATTTATGCATATGACTGTAAGTGCTTTAAAGCATGTGAATATATGCTTTAAAGTTCAGGTTGCGTTTATATCCGTTGATCAAATGAAGACTTACCAACAGCTGTGTTCCTTCAGAGAGATGACAATTGCATGATATATTCAAATTATGAGGCGTTTTGAAGTCTGAGATTAACAGGTCTATAAAAATGTAAGACAATCTCAGACCACTGGTCAACAATGACATGGTACATAAAGTCACCATCCTTATGACAACTGCCTGTAAAAATAACACAGGTCACATCAATGTCTTCAGTATCTAGTGACTTTGTTTACTCCATTTCAGGTGCCAGGGTGGATCCAGTCCAGCCCAGGAAGAATGAACTGGCATAGATGGAATGACAGACATTAGGCATAAGTACTTTTTATATCAAGCCCTTGGCAAGTTACTTGTTGGAAAAATCTGTTCTCATGAACACAATCCAAAATCTGCAAGTTGTGTTACTAAGGCATATGATAACTTCTACTATCCAGGGATATGCTAATACATACCATCCTGGGATATGCCAGACCATTGCCAGGATAATGGCTCATTCCAGATGCCAGTCAAGGTCCTTTTTGACGGCCTTAGGGCATTTTGGTATAAAAGCGGTTTTGACTGGGTTGTTCAGAGCAGAGGATCTTTTATTTTTTTTTTTTATTTTTTTCCCCCATCAGAAACTGTAAATAAACTTTGAATGGAGGATGGAACATTGTACAATTCCCCTCATTCACTATGACTTATAATTATGCATTTACTGTTCTGGTTTTGTTTTTTTAATCTCCCCACATGTTCTATCTAACACAAAAACCTCTTCTTTCCCATTATTTATAGGCCACAGACTGGCGACAAAAATAACAAACATAGACATAATGGAAATGGTAGAAATAAGGCTTTATATTTTTTGTAGTTTCAGAACACTGAAGTTAAAACTTTGTTTCAGATGGAAACGAGATTAAATGTAATTAGCTGCCACGCATGGTAAATTTTTCAGTGAAATCTTAAGGTTTGTAGGATGCTGTATTCACAAAGTATTAACCAGTTGTCAATTATTAGATTATGTACCAGACAAATTACCTCATGTATGCCTGAAGTTACAGGGAGTTTACTTTCTAATGGTAAAAAAACATACTGGTAACACCAACATCTATAACTGTGGATTTTTATTCATTTATTTATTTATTTTTGCATTAAGTTTATGCAAACAGTTAAAAAATGCACAAGGGCTAAATGTCACTTTTAATGAAAAGGAAAGGTCAAGGAATTGCATGCCTTTCATGGAAAACTGATTGCAAAATGTTCTGCATTTACTTTTGTATGGGATTCATTTATAATTGTGAGAATCATAGATGAGAAGAGAAATACGGTCCTCCAAAACAACACAACTGATAAAAGTTCATTCAGGTTCGAAGAGAAAAAAAAAAGGGGAAAAAAAGGGGGAAAAAAAAGCTAATCGTGAAACCCAAAGCTACTGTAGGAGGATTTACCAGTACATTAACTAGTAATTACCCTTAATTAAATGTAATTAATATAACTTAATATTCATAAGAAATATTAAGAACTAGAGTAATGTTAATATTACTTTATATTAATTAAGATGAATTATTAACAATTAGAATAGCCTATAAGAATGTTAAGGTAATCTTTTTCATTATTTAAATATTTTTTGTCAAAACTACATATTTTCCTAAGGCACACAATAGTTCTGGGCTGATCTCAGTTGCTTATATGATCCCCCTCTTATGACCTATCCAATACATTAATATTGTATCAGAAGTTCAGCTGCATACTCAGCTAAGTTAACTGGCTACAAATAAGCTAGTTTACTTTGTGAATGTATTAGCTTGCATTCTGAAAGCAAGAGGTCTATCCAAACTGAGAAGTCACCTTTTTTTTCAAGTTTAATTAAACTGATTGCAGGGACGGGCTAATGAGTCTGGGATTAGGTTACCACTTCTGAGTAATGTACTCCATAAAAAATCAATTTACTTCACCATCCGCAGTGCCTTTTCTGCATACTTTTTGTGTACATTTCTCAAGAAATGCAGGTTTGAGTATCTGTGTAATGCAAACAAGGACCTTAGGCAATGAATGGTTGAATGACCTTCACCAGGAGGTCTCGGAAGGATGAAGGACTGGAACACCTTCCCCAAGTTTGACACTAGCACCTCACTCCTTGGTCATTATTCTACTGCCTAATTTCTTTGGATTGCTACAAAAGTCTGTTAGAGAAACTCTATTGCCCACATGGTGTGATGTTTAAGACTAGATGTCCTTTTTGTCCCTGACAGCCAGAAATGTCAAAGGATTTATGAAAATATAGTACAGGCTTAAAACCTGGGTTTGTATGTATAGCTTTTACACCCATATTCTCACTAGAAGGTGAAAAAATAATGTTAAAAAAAACAAGTGATCATACAAAGAAAAGTTCCTCAGATCAGTCCTATTGACCTTGTTCTTGCTTCTTGTCGGTTCCCCACATTATACAGTGAATTCTTACATATATCTCTGGGAAATAGAAATCTTCACAGAGATACAGCGTGAAGGAGAAACACTTAAGGGGCCACATTACAGCAAACTCTATCGATCTGCTTTCTTTTACTTGTAGGCATGATTGAGGGCTCAAGTAATTTAATTTTCTTCTTGTAGTCTGACATTTTATTTTCCAAATTTTTTTCTTTGTTCTTGAGACTTGCTAAGCAAACAGAGATGAGACTGAAGCAGGGGAAGCCTAGGCCAGGAGAGCAGTCTAAGCAAGGAGACCTGAATTCCTACCATTTTCCTTCCTGTCAATTTGGACTGCCACTGACACCAAAATCTTCCTGGGTCTTTCCATGGAGTTGGCAAATGGAGAAAGCAGTGGTTCCTTGGAATTTAATCCTGATGATCATATCACTCTCACCCAATCTCCATAATGCTTAAAGATCCAAATTTGCACTTAAATTAAACCTTACTATAGTAAATGTAGATATCCAACAGAAATTATAAAAAGGCAATTTTCTATGACCATCCAGGAGTCACTTATCATCCTGTTACAAAGACCTTAGGCCAGAAATCCTAGAGAGTTTAATGAAGTCATTTTGGAAAAACATAATATCTCAGAGTATCTTACTCTCCTTGTAGTCCATTGTCAGAGGACATGATTGAAGGTCTAGAGATAGGTCAGTTATTACCTTATCAAAAATCCCTTTTATCGCTGCTGAGGATTTATAATCAACCAAGAGACATGCAGCTGTCAGGATGTGGCCAGGAACACATGCAATACAGGGCTGGGCAGAATACAAATGATTATATAAGATCGATCAGATGATTTTTATAAGATCAATCAGGTGACATGTCCTTGCACTTGACTATTCAGGGAGTGTATCTACAGCCTTTGATGACCCTACCAAGTCCTTCTTGGTTTCTTTCTTTTTCTTGCTCTATCCTTCCTCTAAAGCCGATTTTAGGACCCGAGACACAAAATTCATGGTCAATGTACGTCTTGCAAAGTATTTTCATCCATAAAAGAGTCTACAAAATCAGTCCTCTCTTTTTCTCTCTACCCTTTCTATTTCCTTCCTTATTCTTCCTGCTTTTCTTCCTATCCTGAAGTAGTTATAAGGCAATATTTATCAGTGAATAGCACAGCAAGACTGGAAAGAAAGAATGCTCTTTTAAATCATCATGGAAATAACTTAGGTAATTCTCAGATTAAAAAAAAAAGTAGGTTTGATTGTAGGGTGTTTTGGGTTGGGTTGGGTTCTTTGGGTTTTTTTTCTGGAGTTTTGCATGCGTCAACACAAGCCTCTGTTCATATGATGCCCTTGGGTCCCTTGGTGAAGTATGTTTGAAATAATCTAGGAGAATATGTTTATGAAACTTTTGCTGCAGTGTTATTGACAAAGTGATCAGTGTATGATTGCTTGGGTTTCATTCTTGCATTCTCATCAAAACTGATTCTCTAGTACAAAAGGGAGTTCCATTAAACTCCTAGCATTGCTGTTATTACCCTGGATTAATGACTTCCTGATAGAGGAACCAGAGGACTAGAGCAGACGTTTTCAAGGAGAAATGTGGGTCCTTACAACAAACTGAAGGAAAATGATCTTCTTGCAGGAGTCCTTTATTTCACTTTTTATTTCAGTCCATAAATGTGAATAAATTGCTTGGTAGAACAAATAAAAGGGTACTACTTTGGCCAGACACCAATTAGTTTAAAAATATATTCTATCTTTCTGAGGAATTTATTCAGGACCAGATGTGGTTCTTGATTGGTTTGCCTCAGTGAACATGAAAAAAAAAAAAAGAAAAAGCATATCCAGTCACTTTTGTGTCCAATTTATTAAATTTTATCATTAGACAAAGAAGAAAGAAAAGTATAATTTAACTTCTCTAGTATATCCCAATAGTCAAATTGTGCAAAGGAACCTTAACACAGAAACAAATCTGTTTGGCCAACAATTCTATATTACTCTACCTCTCACTGAACACAACAAAAAGATACACTATTTCAGAGAGTATTACAAATGAACTGTTTTATATACAGGCTTTACTGTATTGGGAAATATATTTATAGACCCCATTTCTTTTGTGACTTGCAGCCTACTTAGCGTTTTTGAGCTTAACAGGACAAAGACTGTATCTCCTTTAAATGCCTTGAAATCAAAGTAATTTTGTTTTCATGATGCAATAACTCTACTATGTTGTCTCACTTAGACTTAAACAATTTCTGAGAAACTCTTTTTCATCCTTTCTTATTATTGAACTGACCTCATAATAACAACGGAATAGTTTCCCTCAAGATAACTCTGCTGTTCTCTTTCTTAGGCATCCTGACAGTATTTCATTTTTCTGCTTCCCCTCTTTTAAATCTAAAGGTATTCTATCAAAGCCATTCAAATGTATCTCAAATTTTACTCTTAATTCCTTTCATAAACTTAATACAAAACCAAACACAGCTACACTTCCTGCACAAATAACTGCAGAAAGTGACATTTCAGGAAATGAAGATTTTTTTTTTTAACAAAAAGGTGCATATCTTTGACATCATGTCTTCTGACTCCTAATTTTCTTTTTTTTTTTTTTTCCAGCTTTTAGTACTGCACTTGTATCTGATAAATTGTGTATAAGGAAAAGAATAATATAAAATTTAGATTTTTACATCACTCCTAATTCAGAAGATCACAAAACCAACACGATGTAAAGCTAAACTCACACAGAACTGCTTTCATGGCTTAGCATCATGCTAGGGTAACAGTATGGATTGCATTTTTAGCATTTCCACAGGTAAATGGCACAGAGGTGGATGCTACAGGATATTAGATATATTTAAATCAGAAACTGTTTCCTTTTCATTTTGGTAGAAAGGCTTATGACAATATTGAAAATGAAACTGTATCCTCTTTATTTATTTAATCCAAAAGCTAATAAAGGAACTAATTTCCTAAAATAATAAGAGTGGGAGTAGATAAAGTCTTTTAGTCAGCCACCACATCTCTTTCAAGCAGAGGATGGGCATGTTTTAAGGATGGTTCTGATAAGAAGCTTTGTTAGTATGGTGAGCCTTCTCTATCAGTCTCCAGATTTATAAGCCTCACTTTGTTAGTTAAAAGCATGTGTATGCACAAGGGCAATAGCATGACATTGATTTCTTTAGGAGCTACTCTTCAAAATCAATGAAAAGCTGTGTTTAAAAATTGAAGGTATGTTATGGCACTAGAATGCAATATCTTATGACCTGATCCAAAAGACCCTTAGGTTAAGTTTTGTCATCTAGAGTTTAGACATCCAGCCAAACTAGCTATCTTGACTCCTCTTTGTGATCAATGCAGAGCAATAGGTAACATTTTTCACCTGAGATGCGATTTATCCTTTGTTTCCAGACTGAGAGTAGTGAGGGAAACACTCAATTAACCATTTCCTCTGGTCACATGAAAATATTTCAGTCTGTATGTTGTTCTGTTTTCTCAGCTTCTCAGCAAGTACTTAAATCCTTACAAATTCCAAATTTCTTTCTGTTTGAAACAGCTTCACATTAAAGTATTTTTGTACCCTAAAACTAATGCCAACATAAGCCATAAATACAAATGAAGTGTACAGTGAATAAAAATCCATCCTAAGAATTGTCTCTCAGTATAGCCAAAGCAAATTCCCATTTTCCAGCACCATCTAGCATACAGGACAAATTCAGACACAGAACTCTTTTTTAATATTTTTTAAATTTTCTAGGGGCTTCCTTGTCTTACATGAAAGTGCATTGAGAAATAATCACTCGAGTCACACAGTGGTCCTTTGTATTTGACCCATGTGCAGTACTAAACAAATGGCTCCCAGTTTCTCAGCTTTTTTTCTGGAAAGCCCAGTAGATTTACTTGGATTTTTTTTTCATCCACCAGTAAAAATCCAGCATGTACCGAATGTCTCTCACCAGCATGAACTTGCTGTGCTGAAAAAAACAAACCACTTGCTTAGATGAGCAATCTAAAGGTTGATATTCACAGATATATTTTGTCTAATTTTACACAAACTTTTTAAGTGGGGTCAAGAAATTTACTGGCACAAATAAGAAGGTTAAAAGATGAATTAGTTGTACCAGTCATTTCTTGGACTGTTAGTAAAACATATGACAACTTTAGTCAATATGAACATATCTGAAGGCATGCTTAGAAATGCCAATTACAAGTACAGAGATATTGTAACAGTTATGTTACTATTGCTTAAACAGTGCCTAAAAACTCCAACCAGGATTTCAGCCCTGGTACATTCGCTTCAGCAGATACACATAGCAGAAGACAGTCTCTGCCCTTAAAAGCTTATAATCTAAGTAGACAAGCAAACAGAGTCTGGGAGGATGGAACAGAGGCACAAAGAGATTAAAGGTGAAATCCTAGTGCTAGTAAAAGAAATGGAAGTTTCACTACAACCTTAAACAATGCAAAAATTTCAGCCTAAATACTTTTCTAAAGACATACAGGAAACCTGTGTATGAGTTTGGAAATGGCCCTTGATCTCTACAAGAACTTCTTCTTGATTTTAAGCAGAAATCTGTTCCACAGATCAATATAATTTCATACATAAGTTAGTAGGACTTTTTGACTTTGAAATAAGTACACAAGGTAATTTTATTTTCTTCATATGGCATAAAAAATAAAGTAAAATAATAATAATACAAAAAAGACAAAGTGACACAGAAGCTAGATTATCAGATTCAGAAAGATATTTAAGGATCTTCATCCCATACATATTTACTGAATCTTAGACTCCTAAAGCATCTATATCATTTAAATAAGAGGGGACTTGTGCATTTATTAAAAAGTATGTCAGCACTATGAAACAAAAACACAGGGCTGTCGTATTTGACCATCAGTCTCTCTCTCTTTCCTTATTGCCATTCTTCTATTGTGAGAGAAAAAAGTTAGGAGTGACTTAGCACTTGAGCAAAGGGAAAAATAAATACCCTTTTTTTCACTCCTTCAGACCTCCACATGTGATGGGGAAGAGGGCAGAATTCAGAAGTGTCCCTTTAAATTGACTTTGATTCCTGTATATAACTCTTCTCTCGGGTTTTAGTGCCATATTGTAATGTTAAAGTGTAAAACTCTGCATCTGCTGAGGCATTTGGCTGGAAAAGCAAGTATGTCAACGACTGTCCCTAGCTGCCATCACACATATGGATTTTCTGTGTTCAGCTCTGCCATCTGGTAGTTAGACCTAAATTCACTCCTCGTTGAATAAGGACTACCTACCATATCATACTCCATTCTATATGCTATCCCTCTTCATAGCCTTGTTTTATGAAATTTTATATGGTGTTTGTGTGCCCCATATGTGTGAAAATGTTGAAAGTGTTCTGAAATATTGAGAAAACATTTTCTGTGTGGATATACCCCAGCCAAACATGCACACATATGTGTACTTGTATACGTGCACAGACAGACACACAGACACACACACACAAACAGAGCTACCTTCTCCAGGGGAAGAGCAATAAGGAATTCTGCTTGGAAACATGATGCTGTAAATGTATTTTCTAGTGCTGTTGATTAGAACTTGGAAACGAACAATCTATAAACAGAAACTAGTGTCATTTGAGAAGGACTACTTAACAGTGTAATGAGGATGTGGGTTAATATCCCCTTCCAGTCTCTTTTCCCTGCTTGTGACATCTTTGGTAGTAGCTTAATCTGGTGACATTTTCTTCCCTCATTACTATTTTGTCACAGGAATAAAGCACTGGGATTTTATGGCTTCTTACAAGAGCAGGTGCAGCTGTGTTGGTTTGACTTTTTCAATCCTTAAATGTCTTAGCCATCTTTCCTTCTCCTTGCCAGCCTCTGCTTGTCTGCCACTTGCATCAGTTTTTAGGATGAACTGCTGGGTCACTGAAAAATACATATTATTGAAAAGTTGAAAATCTTGGAGTCTGCAATACCTGAGGAGACTGGGAGCTCTCTACTGGTTTCAAGAGCAAGGGCTAGAGCAAGGCTGTTTTGCTCCAGGAACCAAAAAGTGGATGAGCTGAACTCAGATCTCTGCTGGTGCCAAAACTCATCTACTGATAGGGTTACTACAGTCAATTTTTCTTGTGATGTTTTATGAATTATACCAGTTACTAGTGACAACTTCCTTTAAAATATATTCTAATTCTTAACCACCTGTGGAGTCTGGATTGCTCTTGTGCCAGCAAGGTAGAGAGGCGGCTGATGCCAAACTCTGCTGAGGATGGATAGCAAGGAGTGTAACAATATCTGATGATGGTATGAAAGCTTTCAAATCTCAGTAACCTGTGTCTGTTTAAAAGAAATTTTCCATTGGTTTTAAGATTTTTGAGGCAAAGCATTAGTCTGAGATATTTACTATATCTTAGAAAATAAATTAAAATTTAGACCTACCTCTTCAGTGCAACACACTTGCCTTGCTTTTCAGTTTCAGTGGATATAGGCTAGGATGGGCATAAACCATTATTATGTGGCCATGGATTTGTAAAAGCTTTTGGATATATATCATGGTGCCTTAAAATTCTGTGATGCAACCAGCTTCTCATTGTCCCTTTCCTCACCCCTGATATTTCTTCCAGTCCTGAGCTTTTCTTCTGACTTTGGTTCAACTTCAGCCCATCTAACTTCAGGCACTTAATTAAGGCCCATAAATGGAGCGGTTTGGGCCTAGTAAAGTGACATAAAGAGTGAGACAAGTGCCTGACCATGGGTGTCAAAGTGATTTTTGGTGGCTGCGACATACTTGAGACATCTATACTCTGAAACGTATGCAGTGAAGCTCCTTCTGAAGTGCCAGGCAAGATAACCCAGGAAACCTTAAAGGACAATAAATGCCTCTGTTTAGGCACCTGAAGCTCACTCCTCCTGTTGTTTGCACAAAGTGATTCAGCCTTTCTAAGATCTGAGCCACAACAGCATATTCTATTAATCACCACAGCTTCTGAGCAAAATGTGAATGGGACTTTTAAGCATAATATATGATGGTTGTGGAAACTTTCTAACACTGTTCTAGGCAAGTTAAATTAGCCAAGATAGTAACACTCAGTTGACCAATATGACACAGAACTTGTTGGAGGCTCACGCTCCTCTGGAATGGCAGTTGGAAACCTAGGATCTTAGGACATCTCAAATGGCACTAAGCACTGAACAGACGAATCTCATCCTATGAAGGTTGTGGAAGGAGGTACCTTCAGAAGGCAATCTATCTGACTTGTCTGATGCTTATTTCAGGGAGAGAGAGAAACCATACTCTGAAAGTACCTTACCATTTCCATAGACATCAAGTGGATAGCCCATCCTAAAGTTAAACCTGTGGAATTTGGGGAGATGAATCTCATCATGTTGTTTGGTTAACCTTGAAAAACTGTGACATATGGGAATAAACAAATAAAGAAACAAACAAAAAAAGGCCTGGCCAGGTGCCAAGAAAATATGTCTCAGCTGTCAGGTCTAATGAAGTAAGTACAGATATCCCAAAAGAAATGATGGAAGTAATTGAGCTTTTAAAAAAATAAAAAAAATTGGATGCATTAAGGCCTTTGAAGTTATAATGTGAGGGAAAATCGTGTGTTGGTGCGAATAAGACAGAAAAATGGCTTTATATATCTTTTTACTCTGTCCTGTTTTCCTTTATATTATATCTTTTTTTTCCTTTTCTTTCTTTTTTTGCTTACCCCCCCAGGCACTTTATTTGATCTCTTACATCACATACGTGGCTCTTCATTGCTTCCCTTATTTGCATTTATTTATCTTCTGGTGACTGCATCACTACACAATGAAACAAAATTATTGAACCTTGAAACAGTTCTAGATTGCAAAGATGACACCATAGTAAATTCACATTTGAAATAAAACCTAATCAAATATTATGAGAGGATATGTATCAAATCAACCTCCCAAGAGTGTTTGCATTATAAACTTAATTTTTCAAGACTATGTTTGCATTATAAACGTCCAGCCAAGTTCACCTCCAGTGCAACTCATACGAAAGTCAACTGAGTTACGTTAAGAATTAACTGTAGACTATTTATACATTACAGGATAGTTTAATTTATCTATTAGTTTTACCTTTTTTTTAATGTTAGAGGTAGCAAAAGACTGTAGATAAGATATGTTTGTAGTATTAGATGAAACTAAATATTGAGAATTTTTCTTTATCTAATTTCTTATTTAATATGAATAAACAAATTTTTAAAATCCATGAATGATATGTAGAAATTTTGGAAGTGTTTTTTGTTTTGGTTTTTTCCGCCACAGATGCAATCAATCAATCAATCCATTGCTGAGCAGAATATAAGCTGAAAGTCTACATCTAATTTAATATATAATTAAGGTCTGAGGTGACAGGAAAATCTAAAAATCTAAAAAAATTATTTCTGCATTAGTTAGTAACTGTTTTAACAAAAGATAGTGAAACTTTGTTCCTCAACTTATAATTCTTATCAACTTCTTACTTTTTTGGAAACTTTAAAATTATTTTACGGATTTTGGCTCATCATAGCATTGTGCTCCAGGAACTGTGGATGCCACTGAACAGCAAACACTCTTAACAAGTTACCAAAAAGAACATTTACTTCTTAGATGTACCTTATCTCTGCATCTTCAGGTCCCATTTACAAAATGGTGGGATCAAAAATAGTTCTGCTTCACGCAGGAGTTCTGATACTGAAATTTCATCCAGGACTTAAATTACTGAGGGCTTTACCAAAACCAACCAAACAAACAAACAGTAGAGCTCTTCCACTTACAGCTTTATTGTATTTTTTTTAGAGACAGTATTTGGGATGATAGGCTGTATATCACATCATAGAGTGGAGTTACCATGGCTGTTGTCTCCTCCCAGTGGTCTTACACAAGCATCAGGTAAGAAAAATTACTTGGAAGACCTCTGGTACAGTATTTGCATGGGAATAAAAGGGAAAAGCTTTCAAAAAGGCAAGCAAACTTTTGCAACCATGCCAGCAACAAGTCAGGCAGCTGACATAGAAGAATAACCTTGGAAGCTTGTGTTCTAACCTTTTATCAGCTGGATACCGTTATGATTCCCAAGAAAACTGTCAGTCTTCCTAAGAAAGCTCTGAATAACTTAATTTGACCTCATAGCTGACCCTGGTTGAGCAGGAGGTTGTATTACATGATCTCCTGATGTCCCTTCCAACCTGCATTATCCTATGATAATTCTTATCTTATGATATGACAAAGTGCACACCAAAATTCTAATATGGTCAGCAGCTGTAAGATACCCATATGAACCACAGACACCCAAAAGGGTAGGAACTTTTTGCATGGTTAAGAAACATAGGGTGGAAGTGTTGTCTTTGGCATTCCACATTGTAGGATGTGGCTGGAATGGGCCCATAACAGTTCTTAAGGGAACCTCAGCATCTACATCTGAATCTTTTTGCTTTTGACTAGCTGTCATTCACATTAGCTTGCAGCCCTTGTCACAAATTTGCTGTGAGGAAATGAGATGTACCCGCAGGTACTGCAGCTGAACCACGCAGGAGCTGTAGTGGCCACCTCCAGTACTGGTAGTTGTTCTTCTCCCTCCTCTGCCTCCCACGAACCCCAAACCAGGACAAGTCATATCTGCTTTACTGGTTTTATGAGCTAAGAAATAAAAAAGATAAGAGCTGTCAAAAATACAGCATTTTAATCAGAGACAGAATATCCTTCAGGAGTCTGCCATAGGAAACCTCCTGTAACTATGACATCCAGCCTGTTAAAAACATCTCAGCAGAAACCCCAAATTTCTCTCCCATGAGGATCAGGGCCTGGGTCCCAGGCAAGCACAAGAGAGGGGAGCAGAATGAAGAACTGGGGTGGGACACTGGAACAATGGTTTGTTGTTCCCATGTTTTCTGAAACACTTTGCCTCCTTTACCATTTGGGACCCTACACACATGGAAATTCCTCCACAGATGCTGCCAAGCTTTATGAACTTGTAGGTGCAGCAAGAGGAGACATTTTCCGACTGTTTCATGCTCCCAGCAGTGCGCTGCCCAGACAGTCATCTGCTTTGTCTACTGTTAGACACAGACTTCTGACTCACAGATAAAATACTTGCAAGTGTTCAGCATGCTAGTAAATAATACCCTTTCTGTGCTGGGCTGTCAATTTTCTTGCTTAATTAGAGCAGGGGCAAGCCAACATCCAGCATATTTTGAATTGCTTGGACAAATGCTGCATAAAACTTAGAAGATACAGTTTGCACGCACACACAGAGATACAAAAAAATATTTTACAGCTCTCTTGACGTATTATAAGTTTATAAATATAGGGGTAAATAGTAAGATGGAGTATGTTTCATCATTTAGGCTTTTAAAACACTTGTATAGCCATTTACGCACTTCTTGTAGACAGACAGTCCTAAAAAATCGCAAGGTGAAGATTTAAGTAGTCAGTGCCTCTCTAAGCAAAGATGCCAAGGACTCACTTCAGAGGAGAAAAGGGCATTGTCGAGAGTGAATCACTTGTGAATCATCGCTGTGAACTTTTCCAGGAATGCTAGTTCGGTCATTGCAATGTGAACTTCAGAGCATAGATTTTATATGCATAGGACTGTCATAAATAAATCATAGGCAAATGTAATGAGAAAATATGTAGCACGATGTAAAGCAAATGTCTATATGGAACGTCAACAGAACTTAATAATTCAATTCAGTGAAGGTCTGTGTAAGGAAAAGCCAGTGATCTGTGTGCTCTGCACTATGGGACTTGAAGAATCATGTGAGCTTGTTGCAAGTTAATATACTATTCAAATTCAAATGCATTTTTCATTGATTAACAGCATTTCAGGTTCCAAATAAATAAATAGATAGATAGATAGATAAATAAATGCAGTTCATTATCGGCTTGTTCCTAGAATGTGAGGTACCCTGAGATCAAGAGAAGATGTAGATATTCAATCCATCTCAAGGTCCTACCTAAAAAACCATGATGATCGTGGGTTGATGTGTTCCTGGATTTGAAGGCAGGGACTCTTGAGGCTGCAACAACTAAGTAGGACTGGGGAGAGTGGGCTGTTTCCACTATTAACGCTGACTTCTTTAACCAAGTCTTAGAGACCAAATTTTCTGGACTTCTTACTTACAGACACGTTTTCAGAAAGCACTGAGCCTTTAGTCTGTGCAAAGCTGAACTCCTGTGAAAATTTGCTCTAGTCTTATGCACAATGCATTTTTTTTTTCTTTAAAGAGCACCTTGATTAAACTTTTGTGGGAAAGACTAAACTCCTACCTTCTCTACTTATCTCTCAATTTAAACTAAACTTTTGTTCAGGGAGTACTACATAGCTGAGTGTCTGTTTGACTTAGGTACTCAAGATATTTGGTTACTGTTAACAGCACATGGGGCAAGTTTGTCTCTTCTGAGAAACTTCCTGTTCAAAAGCAGCATAAGTCAAAAAAGGCAACAAGCAAAAAAAGTTCTCTCTCAAGCCCATTGCTGAGACACAAAGATGAATTGGCATCTGATAAGAATGTCCATCAAATTTAAAGCACAAACTGTTCTACTGATGAAAACCAAATATACTAAAATTAGTATGTCAAGAATGGTATCATGTCATTCTCTACCACTACGTGTCCTTTGACATGAAAATCTCTCTCCCTTCCTTTCTATGGGTGAAAAAAGATCAATGCCATTTCCTAAATTATTCCTGGGCCACATGCTGAACCAAATGCACCTTTAGGGATATAGGAAAAGCATTTTTTTCTAGCATTATTGATACAATTATGTTGTTTCCACTTCTACAATTACATGATAACAAAGTGTTAACTTTGGAATATATTAAAGGCAAGATTATCTTGTCTGAAGAGTAGCATCTACTGAGATGACCTATGAAGTCTAAGACATCAAAATAGGAATGACAAAATATGACATACAATTTATATGAAATCTAAAGTCTTCCAGAGTGTTGCCTGGAGACCTAGACACTAGTAATCTTGCCAGACATTGAAAATAGGACTAATATATGAGGAGGAGTATGTAAGGCAAGCAATAAACATAAAAGAAAGCTCACAAGTTGTCAAGTTTTGATTTGTCTGTTCAGTCTTTACCTGAATTAAAAAAAATGTTGTGAGGAATAACTTTGGAATGCTGTTTAATTTTTTATTATATTGTAATTTAATATCTATATTTTCACATACACACACTTTTTTTCTCTGTGTCGTATCTCTAGCAGAAGACCCTTGTTCAAGGACAGAATAAAAAGGGAAAACATATCCTCTAGGAGAGAACAGGGAAATAAGGTCTGACTCTGAATAACCTGAGCCTGTCTGTTTGTCTGTCCGTTAATCAGTTTACCTATCTGTCTTTTCAAAGTGTCACTTGTATAAAAAAAATCCAGTTGTAGACCTACTTCAGCAGTAGGTTTGCCTTCAAAGGCAGGCAGATTCCTTTCAACTTTGGAGCTGAAAGTAACTCCTAATTGCAATTAAGTGCTGTAACAGTAGTGGATCATTTTATAAACATTGGAACAGTATTTTGAAGTATTTTTTGCCTCATATCTTGAAAGAAAATTAAATCCTATTTAACTTCAGAGCCTACTAAGGATCTGAATGCGCTGTAAGAGTTCTGAGCTCTAGTACTGACCTTGGAAAAGTCATCTCATCTCTCCGTGCCTTGGTTACCCATCTAGAAAATGGGAATAATAATGTGTCTTTCCTGTCTGCTTACAGTGTTGACTTTCTGGGCAGGGACAATGTCCTGCTGAGTATGTATATCACCAACCACAGCAAGGCCACAATTACTACTGGAGTTCCTATGCACCAGTGTGGATTAATAAACATAAAATTTTTCATAGAGATGCTGTTAATAATCCCATTATATTTATTTTTATTTCTAAAGGGGATGCCTGTTTTAGCTAAATTCTGACTTCAGCAGTGATTTTTTTCCTGTCTAATTTTAGTTTGTTGCTCTTGGAAGAAGAAGCATGATACCAGGTTAAGCAATAAATGGATGAAATGTTTTCTGTATCCCATTACAAGTTGACTGAATTCTCACATTAATTTTGTGAACACTTTTATTTCATGCTTTATAAGTTTCTTCAAGTGTTGTGGAGCCCTCAGATCTCCCCAAACTTGTTATTATTGTGATTTACATCTTCATGGTCTTTAAAGGCTCAGAGCACTGCAGAAATGTTCAATAACATACCAAGTGACACAACAACCCAATGAGGTCCATAAGTACTATTGATTTCCTTTGACATATGGAAGATATGTTGCAAATCCTACAGAAAAGAGGAAGAACCTGCATCTATGCCTCATGGTATCCAGGACAGTAAACACTGTTTAAAAAAAGTTTCTAAATACATGCCACTTTAAAGCACCTAAATTGCTGTGTTGAGTTCAGTCATTTCTTATTGAAATTAAGAGCTCAAGGCTGATATTGTGTAATAATGTTCCCATTATTAAAATGATAGTTTGGAGTATAGCTAAGGAGAAGGTGAATACCAGTATTGTTCTCTAAATTAGCTGCTGTGAGGTAGTGACATTGTATGAAATGTGGACTCTTCTAGGAATAGATTCGTACAAATTAATTTAGATACCGAAAGGATATTCCTAAATAGCAGCTAATGACCTTGTTCTGTTTACACATCCCCTGGGGAGAGAAAATCCATCTGAGACCTCTGGTGTGGCCTATGTTTTCCCATTCAGAACAGAGAAAGCATAAGGTAAGTAGTTTCCTAATGTAGGCACTGCCATTAAGAGCCTACTGTAATGTGGGATGAAACTTGCGTAACATGTTGAGATCAACACTGTCGAAAAAAATACAAATTCAAGGTAGAAACTGACGTGAGACTGGAGCGTCCTCTCCTCTCCTCTCCTCTCCTCTCCTCTCCTCTCCAGGAACTAGGGTCAAAATATTTATGTAGAGAATATTTCAGAACACCAGAGAACATTAACAGTTACCCATAAATTATGTGAGAAGTTACATCTCTGACATTCAGGACTACCCACCTATCGCAATCAAACCTCCTCAAATCAGCCTCGTACATCAACCCTTTGGCTTAAAAAATAAGAGATGTTTTCTGCTGTTTCTGTATTTATATAAAAACAAATCTTGTAATAACACTATGTTTTGAATTTGTTTGTCTTGGTTTATATCACACTTGAATGGACTCTAGTTGCAGATTATTTTCTTTTATTTTATTTTTCTGTACAATCATGGGTGATCATCTTATTTTTTAAAATGAAAATGGATAATTCCATACAATTAGAAAAATACAAATTTTGGTTTTGAGGAAAAGAAAATTACACTAAATACGGTAAGATTTTCTACACTAGGCATTTAATTTCTAGGTCCATACATTGGTAAAAGTGCTAGGAAAAATAGGAAAGAATATAGTGACATTGCCACCTTGCACGGCTAAAAACAGCATGTTGGAAAGGGAAAAAGTCCAGTTTCAGGAAGTGCTCTGATACTTCCTCAGGCAGATATGCTAGTGATCTTTTTTTGTGGAGACAGTAAAAGTTAAAAACATGAGTGCACAAACAATTCTCTTTTAATATAACTGCAGAGGGATAACTGCAGAGGATGAGCAGAGGCAGTAAATATGCTGTTTGGGTTATTCATACATTTCTGATTCCCATTCTATGATTATCTGCAGAGTCTCTCAAGTTGAACCTAATACGTGCCTATGCTTTTTCCCTTGGAATAATTTGTCAGATGACAGCCTTCCAACTCTTGTCCTCCTCCTTGGTACCCTGCCTCAGTAGCCAGCCAGTGATCGGCAGCTGCTAGCGAAACTCTAGACCACACAACCATCGTGCTGCATTGCAAACATAGAGTCGGAGGAGACTGTATGCCAGAGCTCAAGAACAGCCAAGTGGCAAGGTGACAAATAATATTGCCCCCACTGAAAAGGATAAATTAGCAGAGTCTTATTCTTCTGTTTCTGCCAATTTCCAGGGGTGAAGCCAAGTGACAGCAAACTTGGCATGTATCTGTCAACAGGAACATGTCTGCAGAAGAGCCAAGCTTTAGAGTCATCATGCCTGCCATTTCCTAGATGTTAAGAGTGGTGCAGAAGTAAAGGCCAGGGCTGAGTCATAGCCTAGTACTGCACAAGTGCAGGGAATAATTCAAAACTTAGGAAACATCTGTATTAAAATAAACATAATTTATAAAACCGGTACATACTTCTAGCATAAGGTCGCTGAGCACTCTCAAGTAAAGTAGAGGAAACTCGGGTCTGGATTTCATCCACCTAATCTTAGAACTAGATAAAGGAATTAAGAGAGACATGAAGATCTCTCTGCAATTAAGACAGATAAACACATCAGAAAGGTGTCTTGGACCACCCAAATCATACTGCTCCCCTGTTCCTTTGCCTATGTAACATTGGGGGGTAGTGCTTTTTCTGTCAGAAAACAACATGCTAACATTAATCTTTTGATTACACACACATTTGTAACAGGCAGTCTGTTGCAGTTCACTTGAAGTATTTATTAACTTCGATCTTGAACTCTCAATAGTATTTGGGTAGTCAATTCCGCTGACTTCAAGAGACTTGTCCAAAGTTACCTAGAGACCCCATGGCATATCCACTAAAGTGCTGAGTCTGTACCTCTATTGTTTGCTGATCCCCAAATATGTGCTTGCAGTACTTTCAAGTATCACATTTGGTCATAACACAGAACCAACCTCCAACAGGACTTTGTATCACTGATCATGGCAGTTCATCCAGCTCTCAGTCCACCTCTCTGTCCACTTATCTAGCCCATACTTCATCAGTTTGTCTATGAGGATGTTCATAAAACAGGTCAAGACAAAAAATATGGACTGGACTTGTGTGTGTCCAGTTTGTTTATATGTTCCCTGATCTTATCTTCCATGGAGAGTAAGTCTTCCTTGCTCCAGACTTTTTTTCTGATCTCAGGGGTCTGGGACTCCTGATGAGAAATTTTGTTAGTAAAAAATAAAGTGAAGAGGCCATTAAATATCTCAGCCTTTACCATGTCCTTCTTCACTACTTCTCCTGACCCATTCAGCAGTGGGCCGATGTTTTGCTTAGTCTTCTCTTTGCAACTGATATACCTGTAGTAGCCTTTGTGGTTATTTGTGTCCTTTACCTGATTCAACTCTAGATAGGCTTTGGCTTTTCCAACCCTATCCCTGCACTCCAGATACCTTGTAGATCGCTTGTGTCCTGTTGTGCTCTCCCTCCAGCAGGTACTGGGGTGGTTGAAATTCCTCATGAAGATCATGTCCTGCAAACATGAACATTCTTCTACTTACCTGAAGGAGGCCTCATCTACTTTTTCTTGACCAGGCAGTCTGTAGCAGGCACCCACAACACCACCCACGTTCATCTGCTTGATAATCATAATTTACATGCTCTCAAATGTCTCTTTATCTGCTTCTAGACAATGCTCCAGGCATTCTTACTGCTCTTTCACATCAAGGGCAACTCCCCCTTGTCATCATCCCAGCCTGTCCTTCCTAAAGAACCTATGTCCATCCATGGCAGCACTCCAGGCATGTGAGCTCTTTTACCATGTCTCTTTGATCCTAAGGAGACTGTAGCCCTGCAACTGCATGCAGCCCTCTAATTCCTCCTGCTTATTCCCCATGCTTTAGTGTACAGACATTTCAGAGAGGCACCCAGCCATGCTGATTTCCCAGAAAAGATATGAGGAGCTTTCCCCATAATGTTGTCCTGCTGGCACTTCCTTATTTGTGTGCATATGATTGAGGTGTGCCACATACAGCCTTGTTTTGTTCATTAGGAGGTGTCCTGTCGAAATCACCCTGCATGCTTTCCTTGCCCAGCCAGCCCACCACTGCCTTGCTTTGATTGTGGGTCATCATCCTCCCTTGTCATGTTTCTTTAATATGTCCCTCATGTATATCTCCCTCCAAGCTCCATGGAGACCAGAGTGTATGCATGAAAGCCTCTAAGAGGTTATAGGAAATAAAAGAACCAAGTTGTTTAGCAATCATAATTATGCAGAAGTTGGGTTAATTGGGTTAACATTCTCAATGAAAGCAAGTGCTCTTTCTTGAAGATGTGACATCTTCGTATTTCTGTCAGCCACTACTCCCTCACTACACTCTATGGACTGGCATAGAAATTCAGCTGCCCTTCCATTTACCTGTTAAATGTCTGGCATTTTCCTCTGCTGAACTCCCTACCTGCTGTGTGCCTGGTGTTATTTCCTGCTGTCTACTCCACCTGTCCACTTTACTCTTTTATTTCCTCCTTAAATGTTAACATGGCACAGATGGGCTCTTACTGCCTGTGACTTTCTAATGGAGTTGTTGAATGTTAATGATACTTTGGAATTTAAAAAGAAAAAGAGATGGACAGCCACTAAAACACCAATGAAAATAAAGGTATGCATCCAATGTATCCATCTGTCTGTATGCAACACAATGAAATAGCTCACTAGAACGTTTATTGTTGTAATATAGAATTATTGAGAGTCCTCAGCCAACACAAAGAATTCCCTGTAGACAATGAAAAAAAAATTGCAAATTATTATTTTTTCATATCTGAGAGTGAATACAAATTTGCTACATATACAAATGCGTACCATAAAAATGAGGGTGAAAAGTAAAGATTCTTCAAGGGTAAAAGAAGTCTGTTCTTCTGCTTTGAAGTTCTTAATCTATCTTAGAAGGAAAATAGCTAAATCATTAACAATCAGACATTCCCAAATTTTTGCTCCTTTGGAGGGCCCTGTCATTTTCATGTTATCATCCATTCAGAGAGCAGACACAGCTGCTGGCATGCTCACAGCTGCCTCATCTCTCTTGATGTGTCCCTGTTCTTGCTTAATAAAAAACTTCTGTCTGGTTCGGTACCACCTCCTGTCTCCTTTTCTCTCCTCATCTGAAACTGCCGTATGCCAAAGAGGACCAAGAGACACCCACCAGGATATTTTAGGCAGTTAGATGGCTGTGGTTGTTCTAGTTCACAACCATAAGGTCCCTGTGAGACAATGCAGCTGCTACCCTGAATGAGCTGCCACTGGAAGGTCAGTTTTACCCTGAAACTTTAAACAATCCAGGAAATTGAAGATTGGAAAAAAATTACTTATCTCATTATTCTGAAGTGATTGAGGAGTCTCACCTCAATGGTTTATACTGAGACATAATTGAATGTGTGAAAGCAGATTAACATTCCAGATTCGCTCATAGTACCATGTATTTATCTTCATTCCGGTGAACAGAATCCTGAGCTTCTTGGCATGGCCAACATATCTGCGTCTTCATCTCACATGATGCTTTGATGATCTAGATGCAGGAAATTGGAACATGGCTGCCTCTACTTTTGTGTTTGGGAGTCAAAATAGAAGAGAAAGAAGAATGCGCTATTGCCAATGCAAAGCATTTGATAAAACTGAATTAAAAATCAAGTTATTTGAAAATAAAATCAATAAATTCTGGGCCCTTTTATTTGCTAGCTCACATTTGAGATGTGACAATTGGCCTTTCACATCTATTCCCTTCTCCTGTAACGACTAAAAGCAATCCTCTTTTCCTCATCCTTCCCCTGCCCCTCCCTTTCTCTCTGAAAATTTAAGAATGAGGACAGCCCAGCAGTACGTGCTAAGCTGCAGCTTTCAGGTATTCATCGCTGCCCTGCTTTGCTCTAGTATTTTTATAAAACTTTGGGTAAATTGTTTCAGTTCTTATTTTCTCATCTACAAAATCTGAACAATGTACAGACAGCCTTTATAGAATTATTGTGGAAATTCATAAATTCAATAAATAAAAGTAGCTCAACTGTGAAAACTGAGGAGTGAAAGTAATATATGAAATTAACAGTCAAGCTCCCTTTAATACAGCCATGTCATGCATCCCTGTTTATAAATACACCATTTCACATCTTAAAAGTATTTTTACCCACTCTACTTCTACCAAAAGGTTATTTTGCAACTTGAAAACTCAGAAAACTAGCATCTATGTTTTAATTTTAAGCCAAAATTGAATTTTATTAAATCCATTTTTATGTTATCTATTAGTTTATCTTCTTTAAACTCGATTCTCATATTTACCAACATTGGATTTATAGACTGAAATCATATTCTCCTCTCAGCCTTCATACAGTTAAGCCAAATTCTTTTAGTGTAAAACTGGCTTTTTTTTTTTTTTTTTTTTTTCCCATCCTATTTCTTGTGATGTTTTTGAACTTTTCTTGAAAAAGGGTGACCAGCACAGGATGCCAACAGCTAAATAAAACTACTCAAGCACATAGTACTTAAAATCTTTGGCCTGACAAATAGGAGCCTAAGATTACATTAATCTTTTTCACAGATGCATCACACTGCTTATTCATACATATTTTATGATCTGTTAATATATTGTCTTCCCCTTTTTCTGTCATTTCTAATTGATAGCCTCCCAGTTTATAGAATAATTATCAGTTCTAATCCCCAAACACATTCACAGTACTTTTCATTTAGTTCTCAATATCGTTGACTAGTTTTTACCACAATCCTTCCTTCATGTTGAAGGTGCCTCAAATTTTTCTTCATCAGGAAAACCAAGGGACAGTCACCCTATTTAACTTGAGTCATCCAAAAATCAAGCATGTGTTCTTAGTCACTCTTCCTACCCAACATGGGCTTTAAATTATATTAAAAGACATATGTGGAGTATACACACCAAGTACTCTAAAGCTTGGGAGTGAAGATGACCAGCATGAATGTAAATAATTGCTTCTCAACTCTTCATTGACTGTAAAGGGGAGCCTAAGTAATTACACTAAATCTGCAGATAACTTCTGAATTTTTCAAGTGAGACGAGCTGAACTTTAACCTCCATTATAAAACTCACTCTTTTGAGTTAAAGCTCACAAATATAAATATTGTTAGCATTAGAGAACAGCCTGGTCATTAAGTATAGGTTCCCTTACAACACAATTTCTCATTGTCTTCCTTTATTGTGGTTATTTCCAGTGAAGACTGTTCTCTTTTGAATATCTGGTAAAATTCTTCAGTGTCATTTAGCTGAAAACCCAGCTGGATAAATTATCTTTACCTGAAGAAATCTGTAATAAACATAAAATACAGACAATGATTTTCACTTTGTTGTTTCTACAGGCAAGAAGCTTTTTATGTTTTATTTATTGAGTACTTAGCCCATTGACTTCCATGCCTAACTCCTCTAAACGTTCGTGCAATCTTAATCTTAATATACTTTTGCTGATTTGTATTTCATTACTTATAGAGAGGACATGCAAGACTTAGTCAGCATCTAGAAGTATGGCTGTTCACTTTGTATAAGGAACTGTAAATCCTAGAATCATGAAATCATAGAATCATTTGGATTGGAAGGGGCCTTTAAAGGTCACCTAGTCCAAACCCCCTGCAATGACCAGGGACATCTTCAACTAGACCAGGTTGCTCAGAGCCTTGTCCAACATGACCTTGAATGTTTCCAAGGATGGGACATCTACCACCTCTCTGGGAAACTTGTTCCAGTGTATTGCCACCCTCATCATAAAAAAAAAAAAATCTTTCCTTAAATCTAGTCTGAATCTACTCTAATTTAGTTTAAAACCATTACCCATCATCCTGGTTGCACTAATGGTTTTGGTTCAAAACATATTGTTGCAAAGAGCAATTCCACTGATTAATTTATTCAAGTGCCTTGTAGGTGAATTAATCTCACCTGACTTAAGGCACTTACCTGATGTGTCTAACTGAGAAGTGAATATTCCTTCACACTCATGAAGAGAAAGATAGTCAACTCTTGCAATAATTCAGACCACTTTAGACTTGAATTACTTACCTGGGTACTTACAGGACTTTTCTTGCATCATTAACCTTAGGGATAGCTTTCAGTGATTTAACTTCTAACTTTCTTGCCACTATTAAGTTTCTGAAGTTTTCTAAGGTGAATCGAAGCTTGTAGAGAGAGGAAAATCATATTTTTATACAATCAGCAGTGCAATTAGGGTAATTTGGGGACATATCTGCTCTACCTATCTGGAGTATATCCTTCATGCTTCAAAATGCATATCTCATGCCCAAAATCATTAAGTATACAGGGTTGGGACAAGATTTTCACAGGGGAAAGTCTGACTATGTCTATTGAAGGGTTATTGTACCTTTCTCTGAAACATCTGGCACTGGCCAATATTAGCAACAGAAGACTGGACTAGATGGACTGCAGGTCTGATCTGGTGTGGCAGTTCCTATGTTCCTGTGTTCTTCCTCCACCTGGTGCAAGGGCAAAACTGTCAGGTATAATGAGGAAATCTTTATTCAGGTCCCTGGGTAAGACTGTAGAGTTGGCAATTAAAAAATCATCTTTTGAAAAACTCAGCGAATTTTGCCTCTTTTGCTGAGAAAATGTACATCATCTATACTAAA